>NW_012119487.1:5201830-5268881 GCF_000951035.1 Colobus angolensis palliatus | reverse complement strand
AAAAAAAAAAAAAAAAAAACAGACATGCTGTTTTAAAACCCTCCTGGCTAAGTCCTCCCTTATTTTTACTATTAATTTACTAACATATACCAAAAAAAGGATGATTCCCACCCTTCCTTTCCTCCAACTTAATTATATATTTTCCATTTTATTATAGAGTTATTTGTTACACTTTTTTTTCATAAATGACTAGTGAATGAGAAAGAGTTCAAGAATGGGTAGGGATGAGAAATAAGTTTAACACGAATGCATCTGTTTCGTCATAAGTAATTTTAAAATATTTTCTTGTTACTTGTTTGTACAGATTCAGTAGTAAAATATCTACAAAGTCTAAAAGTCTTTATCATAGGTGACTCTGAGATTTTTTTTAAAAAAACATAGTTTTGCTATTATTTATTTATTCATTTATTTTAAACTGTTATTTTAGGTTCAAAGGTATATGTTCAGGTTTGTTATGCAGGTAAACTTGTGTCATGGAGGTTTGTTGAACAGGGAAAGAATATTTAGAGGTTTGTGACATCTGAATTAGATAAAACTTTCAGAAACAAGGCAGGTAAAATGAGATAATGAAATCAAATTAGAGCTTTTAACATGTGTTTCAAACTGACCCAACAGTCCAATAGATAGTTTTTTGGATGAACATAGAAATTGACCTTTTTGGCCTTGAAGCTTGAATCTTAACATTTGTTTTATCTGATTCCTTACTCAACAAAGGACTTTCAGGTCTCTCAAAAAAAAAGTATGGAAGAACTGAAACTCACCAGATCACCATATCCAGACAATGAGATAATGGCCCCTCATTCATCTTAATTGCTTCCTTGCCCCTCTCTAGTTCCTGTTTCTTACACATTGTTATATCTCTTCCCTGCTATATAAATCCCTAGTTTTAGTTTGTCAGGGAGACGGATTTGAGACTGAGCTCCCATCTCGTCTCGTCTGCTGCAGCCCCCAGTTAAAGCCTTCTTCCTTGGCAATAATCGTCATCTTAATCATTGGCTTTCCGTGCTGTGAGCAGCAGGACCTAGACTGAACCCCTGGTGTTGTGGTGTATTCATCAAATCTGTATGTCAAGCATTTCGAGGACATTTACAAAGATGCATAAGTCATCCCTATACTCAAAGGACTCCCAGATTAGGATAGCAGATAAAAATATAAACAGAAAACACACCACCCAGGGAATGATGGGGAGGTATGACCTGAACATTAGAGCACTGAAGTATTGCTATAAAGTCCCTATACACATGTTCCATTGGCCACTGAACACTGGCATTCACCTTTCTGTTCTCCTCAAATTCTCTTAAGTCATGATATACATTGGATTATATTGTTTTCCAGTTACAGTTATCAGTCAACCATCCCAGGCTGCAGGGATGCTTTTGATACTCTTGATGATGACAAAGGACTTCTTATAAATTACCATTGGCTGATCTTGACCTTCTCCTTCCACCAGGCTTCTGCCAGTTTTCCATTAACCCAATCCATCCAGAAATCATTTGCTAGAGTTCCTGTGCTCATACCCCTTTTCTTTCTTTCTTTTTCTTTTTTTGAGATGAAGTCTTGCTCTGTTGCTCAGGCTGGAGTGCAGTGGTGCAATCTCAGCTCACTGCAACCTCCGCCTCCTGGGCTTAAGCTAATCTCCTGCCTCAGCCTCTCGAGTAGCTGGGATTACAGGTGTGCACCACTATGCTCAGCTAATTTTTGTACTTCCAGTAGAGATGGGTTTCACCACATTAGTCAGGCTGGTCTCGAACTCCTGACCTCAAGTGATCCACTCGCCTCGCCTCCTAAAGTGCTGGGATTACAGGCTGAGCCACCGTACTGGGTCCCCTTTTCTTTCTTTTTTTCTTCTTCTTTCTTCTTTCTTCTTCTTCTTCTTTTTTTGAAACACGGTCTTGCTCTGTCACCCAGGCTGGAGTGTGGTGGTGCTATCATGGCTCACCACAGCCTCAACCTTCCAGGCTCAAGCAATCCTCCCACCTCAGCCTCCCAAGTAGCTGGGTCTACAGGTGCACGCCACTATGCCTAGTTAATTTTTCTATATATATATATTTTAATAGAGACAGGCTTTTGCCATGTTGCCCAGGCTGGTCTCAAACTCCCCACTTAAAAAAAAAAATCTATAAAAATGCCACAACATGGTATAAAAGTAGGCACATAGACCAGTAGAACAGAACAGAGAACTCAAAAATAAAGCTACATAGTTACAGCCAACTGATCTTGAACAAAGCCAACAAGAACTTACACTGGGGGCAGGTACAGTGGCTCACACCTGTAATCCTAACGCTTTGGAAGGCTGAGGCAGGAGGACTGCTTGAACCCAGGAGTTCAAAACCAGCCTGGGCAACAGAGTGAGACCCCATCTCTAGAAAAAATAAAAAACTAGTCAGATGTGGCAGCGAATGCCTGTAGTCCGAGCTACTTGGCTGGGTGAGGCAGGGGGATCGTCTGGGCCCAAAAGGTTGAGGCTGCAGTGAGCCATGATCATGCCCCTGCACTCCAGCCTGGGTGACAAGGCAAGACTCTGTCTCAAAACAAAAACAAAAACAAACAACAAAATCTTACACTGGGGAAAGGACAACTTCTTCAATAAGCGGTGCTAGGAAAATTGCATAGCCACATGCAGAAGAATGAAACTGGACCATTATCTCACCATATACAAAAATCAATTCAAAGTAGATTAAAGACTTAAAAGTAAAACCTGAAACTAAAGAAATATTAGAAGAAAAAATCTAGGGAACCCTCTCCTGGTCATTGGTTTAGGTAAAGAATTTGTGACAAAGGCCTCAAAAGATCAGGCAACAAAACGAAAAATAAGTGATTGGGACTTAATTAAACTAAAAAGCTCCCACACAGAAAAACAAAACAAAACTCAACAGAGTGAAGAGATAACTTGTAGAATGGGATAAAATATTGGCAAATTATTTATCCAACAGGGACTAATATCTAGAACAGATAAGGAACTCAACAGGAAGAAGACAAATAATCCCATTCATATTTGGGCAAAGGATATGAATAGACATTTCTCAAAAGAAGAAATACAAACAGCCAACAGGTATATGAAAAAATGCTTAACCTCATGAATCATCACAGAAATGCAAATCAAAACCACAATGAGATAGCAGACCTCAGCCAGAATCTCTATTATTAAAAAAGACAAAAAGTAACCAGATGTCGACAAGGAAGTGGAGAAAAGGGAACTCATATACACTGTCGGTGGGAATGTAAACTAGTACAGCCACTATGGAAAACGGTATGGAGATTTCTTAAAAAACTGAAAGTATAATTACCATTTGACCCAGCAATGTCACTACTGGGAATCTACTCAAAGAAAAAGAAGTCAATATATCAAAGAACTCACAGTCAAATATACAGTTAGGAGGCTTTAAAACACTCAAGAAATGGTATGTAATTTTGCCTGGAAACAGTTGATGAATTGCGCAAGAGGCTGTACGGAGACTGACACACCAGGAAATGCTATGCATAGTAAACTCTCATCCCTCCAAGGGGTGAAGTCCTAGGTTTATATCATGCTGGGAAACCAGTAATCAGTGTATTCATCTTCGGGGACCCTTTCTCTTCTGTCCTCATCCATTTATGTATAGGTAAATGTTAGTGAAGTTTAAACACTAGGGAAAGCAGAGACAGAAGTGATTTAAGAGAAAAACATTGAAAAACAGTACACAAGAGAGGGTTTGTAAAGTTAAATCATATAAACGACTCCACTGCTACCAACCATGTCTCTGTGAAGATGTAAGAAGGATGTTACTAATTATATGAACTCACAATTAAAAAAAATCACCAGCAGGGGCAACTCCACCCTTTCCTCTACCTTTTTCCCCCTGCCACCTAAAGACACTAGCAGCCTGGTATACATAAAAATACAGAGTGAACTTTAAGAATCATAATGGGCCGGGCGCGGTGGCTCAAGCCTGTAATCCCAGCACTTTGGGAGGCCGAGACGGGCGGATCACGAGGTCACGAGATTGAGACCATCCTGGCTAACACGGTGAAACCCCGTCTCTACTAAAAACTACAAAAAACTAGCCGGGCAACGTGGCGGCGCCTGTAGTCCCAGCTACCCGGGAGGCTGAGGCAGGAGAATGCGTGAACCCGGGAGTCGGAGCTTGCAGTGAGCTGAGATCCGGCCACAGCACTCCAGCCTGGGTGACAGAGTGAGACTGCGTCTCAAAAAAAAAAAAAAAAAAAAAAAAAGAATCATAATGATATACCCTGAGGATCACTAAGGAGCCTAAGTTTCTCTCTGCCTTTCAGGGGATCTAGCATCTTTCTGCCAAGAAGTACAAAAGACTAAACATACCACTTCACAGTAGCTATTGCGTGGTAAATCTTAATTGCTATGCTACCATCTGTATAACACTTTACTGCACAGAACTTTTGAGTATACAGTTTCATTCAACTGTAAAAATATTAATCAGGCATATAGGCCATTATTAATTACCTCCATTTTACAATGCAAGCTTAAATATGTTAGATGATTTACCTCAGTTCACAGAATTAAGACTGGAATGACAAGTTTCCTGATTATAATTCAGTTCTCTTTCCATTAGACCATTGGCTCTTAACCATGGCTGCTTATTAAAATCACCTGGGGAGCTTTTATAACACACAGAGGCAGGAGATCCATCTTAGGTCAAATAAATAGAAATTTCCCAGGAGTAGAATGCAGTCACTTGTATTTTTATGAACTTCCCGGGAGTTTCTAGTATGAAACCAGACTGAGAACTGAGCATTACCAAGTTTTCAAGCCAATTATTCATTAGAATCACCCAGGAAGCTTTAATAATATCCCAAAGTTTAATTTAACTGATCTGGGGGAGGGCCCAGACTCTCCAGGTGATTCTAATACCCAGCTAAGTGTAGCAATCACAGCATAACACCTCTAACAAGCACATCTAAAAATTCTTTAACTTAAAATCTCCTTACAGTTTTAATATTTAAAATGTTTCCAAAGGTCACTTGTATAATCACTAAAAATAATGTGAATTTTAGATTAATTCATTAAGGGGTATAAAATTAAGCAGAAAATGATAACAGCAGAAGGAACTAATATATTTTTAAAAATAAGACTGATATTCATCTGTACTTAGAGGAGTGTATGGCTTCTTTTAATTGAGGTGGGGCAAATGAAGATATTACACCTCTCTGGAACCTGTTAACGCAGATCATGGAACATTATCAAAATGTAACATACTAAATTCCCTAATAAATAGTTAGGAAATAGCTTTCAGGTAATATTCATGTAGGTAATAATACAGTAAGAAAAGGTAATTGATGTTTCCCACAGTGAGTAAACTAGTACATTAGATCTTATTTGAATCATGCAAAAAATCTCCTAAAGTATCTAATTTATTATGGTAAACATGTTATATATTTGAAAATGAACATATATCACAAAAATGAATATTAAAGTTGGGATACACTGTAAGCTAGTCTTTATATTCTCCAATCATTTGCCAGCAGCAAAAAATGATGAGTGACCACTTTGAAAGTTGTTGAAAATAGGTTATTTGTATCAAATTTCAAAAGTGTCTTCATTGATTTATGTCTGTGTGCATGTAAGTACACATGTGCATACAGGTGGTATTTCATTTTAATAGGGAGTTACACAACACATTACTTGAAAAGCTACAGGAAGTGTAATGAGTTAAGCTTAATAAATATGTGATAAAAGTTTGAAAGATTAATGGTGGAAAAAACCCCAGCATATGATGAAAGCTAAACAACAAAAAAATTCAACTCAGCAGATTAATTTTATGAAACTGGTGACAGAAGAGATTTCAGAGAAAACAAGCTATCAATATTGTTTAGTTAAAAAATTCCATTGTCCTACTACCGGGTATGTAACCAAAGGAAAAGAAATCAGTGTATCAACAAGATACCTGCACTCACATGTTTATTGTAGCACTATTCATGTAATACTATTCAGCAATAAAAAAAGAATAAAATGTCATTTGCAGCAACATAGATGAAACTGGAGGTCATTATGTTAACTGAAATAAGCCAGGCACAGAAACACAATTATGTTCTCACCTATATGTAGGAGGTTAAAAAGTTGATCTCATGGAGATAGACAATGGAATGATAGGGCTGGATGTGGTGGCTCTCACCTGTAATCCCAGCACTTTGGGAGGGCAAGGTGGAAGCATTGCTTGATTTCAGGAGTTCAAGACCAGCCTGGGCAACACATTACCAAAAATAAATTTTTTGTTTTGTTTTGTGTTTTGAGACAGTCTCGCTCTGTCGCCCAGGCTGGGGTGTGGTGGCATGATCTCAGCTCACTGAAGCCTCCACCTCCCAGATTCAAGCAATTCTCCTGCCTTAGCCTCCCAAGTAGCTGGGATTACAGGCGCCCATCACCACGCTGGCTAATTTTCGTATTTTTAGTGGAGACAGGGTTTTGTCACGTTGGCCAGACTGGTCTTGAACTCCTGACCTCAGGTGATCTGTCCGTCTTGGCCTCCCAAAGTGCTAGGATTACAGGTGTAAGCCACTGTGCCTGGCCAAATTTTTTAAAAAATTAGCTGGGCATAGTGGTGTACACCTGCAGTCCTGGCCATTCAGGAAACTGAGGTAGGAGATCGCTTAAACCCAGGAGGTTGGGACTGAAGTGAGTTATGATCATGCCACTGTACTCCAGCCTAGGTGACAGAGTGAGATCCTGTCTCAAAAAGAAAAAAGAGAGAGAGAGAGAGAGAATAGAATGATAGATACCAGCGGCTAGGAAGGGTATTAGGTAGGGGAATGGAGAGAGCTTGGCTAATAGGTACAAACATACAGTTAGATAGAAGATAAAAGTTTTAATGTTCGATAGCAGAGTAGTATGACTATAAATAGCTAGAAGAGAGGACTTGAAATGTCCCCAGACATAGAAAAGATACATACTCAAGGTGATGGATACCCGAAATACCCTAACTTGATCATTACACATTCTATGCATGTAACAAATACTCATACGTACTCCATATATAGGCAAAATATTATATGTCAATAAAAAGGTTCTATTGAAAATCAATGTTTGCTCATAAATTATAAGTTATGTCCACAAATTTTAACATAAATATATATTACTTGGTTCCCTAGAAACTACATTCCTTACTAGAAGAGCCAAAAACACATGCTTTGGTAACTACTATTAATTTCTTACTATAATCTGAAAATGTAAAATGTTTGTTTATAAAACACAACACAAATGATATAAACTCTTTTTTTTTTTTTTTTTTGAGACAGGAGTCTTGCTCTGTCGCCCCAGCTGGAGTGCAGTGGCCAGATCTCAGCTCACTGCAAGCTCCGCCTCCCGGGTTTACGCCATTCTCCCGCCTCAGCCTCCGGAGTAGCTGGGACTACAGGCGCCCGCCACCTCGCCCGGCTAGTTTTTTGTATTTTTTTTTTTAGTAGAGACGGGGTTTCACCGTATTAGCCAGGATGCTCTCGATCTCCTGATCTCGTGATCCGCCCGTCTCGGCCTCCCAAAGTGCTGGGATTACAGGCTTGAGCCACCGCGCCCGGCCATAAACTCTTAAATATAACAAAATACTCCAATTATTCTGATGAGCAATTGATTTTTCTTGAATATTAACTATATATAAGTTGGTTAAGGTCTTATTTCTATAGCTTTATGACATCCCTATTTAGGCAAAAAGCACAGTAATCATAATTTAAGAGCATAGTTTTCCTATTTGTACTTATCCATCTATACATTAGGGATATGTAAAATCTACAACTTCTAACCAGTGAATTATAATTATCCACTTTTTTAGAAAGCATACATAAGCTTCTAGTATATTTTCAGTTAAGTAATTTATCTAGCAAACCATTTTCTATTAGTAATTAGCTTTTATGGAACAAAATATCCACAACTTTGGGTACCATAAACTATATCTAGTCATATTTAACCGTAAAATTTATTTAAACCATAAAATGGATAAGAGTGCTTGTTCCTTTATCAGGAGCCAAGCGAGAGAAAGGTACTTATCAAATGGAGGCAGATAATTAAATCACTCATGCTGAAACTTCTTTCCCAAGTAACCCTGTCCTTACATCAAGAAATTTACTGGAAATCACAGATTTCCATAGTGAGGAGGAGATGTCTCCATTTAAAAAAAGACAGAAGAATTAGTTTAGTTAATTGCTCTGAGATCTACTAAATGACAAAACAAAAACAATTTAAAAGTGAGAGCTACAAGGCAAAGAGATCTAATTAACAAAGAACAATGTAGCAACAGTAATACAGTGGTGGCTGCAAAAATTTTATAATTATAGGGAAAGGCTCTATAAGCCCTGTGAAATTCATTCCCATTTAAACATATTATATTAAGCCTAATATTAAGCAGTCTGCAAGTTCACAGTAGAAGTTCATTAATACTATGCTATAAATCAAAAGCTTTAGAGTAGGAGTTAGAAGATCCATATTACAGTTCCATTTCTGCCACCAACTAGCTTAGTTAAGTGTCTCAACCTCTCCCATGTGTAAGATTGCTAAACAATAAATTGAGGAGTATCAGTTAAGAATAACAAAAGAGATTTGTTAAAACTTCAGATTCCTGGATCCCACCCTGGATAATTTTGATTCAGTAAGTCCAAGATGGGTATTAACATCTACTGTATTTCAGTGCCTCTCACCTCAGTCTGCAGACCCTAGAAACCACTGATTTCTATGTCTTTTACAAGGTAAGAGAAGTCAAATAAGAAAAATGTAGAAATACTGGTATAGGTCAACCGAGGAGGGCCTTATACAACAAGAAGGCTTGAATTCCAATTCCTCATTTCACCATTCCTGCTACTGCCCCTGAAATTCATCGCAGCGAAACTGCTGGGGTGAAAAATCACTAGTGAAGTGTCTTTCTGATTACTTCCTGAGTGTCTTCCTATTTCTCTAACTGGGATTTAATTTCCCAGGCTCCTTGTGGCAGGGACCCCATTTCTTTCTCTCAGGTGGCCAACTGACCAGGACAGAAGCTCAGTTCAAGGTAATCACCTCCTTGAAACATCTCCTAACTTCCAACCCCATTAAAGAGATGTATTAATGTCAGCCTATGATACCACCTAAAATGCTTGGGATGTTTGTCCCTTCCAGATCTTATGTCGAAACGTAATCCCCAACACTGAAGGTGGGACCTGGTGGGAGGTGTCTGGATCATGGAGATGGTTCCCTCATGAAAGCCTTAGCACCTTCCCTTTGGTGATGGGTGAATTCTGGCTCTGGTAGTTCATGCAAGATCTCGTTGTTTAAAAGTGTGTGGCACATCCCCCATCTCTCTCTTGGTCCCTCTCTTGCCATGTGATATGCTGGTTCTCCTTCACCTTCTGCCATGATGGTAAGCTTCCTGAGGTTCTCACCAGGAGCTGAACACTTCTGAGTTCCCTGTGGTCATACCTGGTCCTCAGCTAGCTTCTTAGGTGACCTCATCAAGTCTTGTGGCTTTAAATACATAACATACACTAATAACTCCCAAATTAACATTTTAGCCTCAATGTCTCCTCTGAACTCCAGAATCATATATTCAACTATCTTAAGATCTCTACTTGGATGTCCTAATAGGAATCAAAAACATGTCAAAGTCTGAATTCCTTATTTTCCCCATAAACCTATTCTTCCTTCAATCTCTCCTACCTCAGTTAATGGTAAGTGCACTCTTCTAGTTGCATAAGCAAAAAATCATAGAATTATCCTTTCTTTCTCTCACAACTCACAGTTAACCTATCAGCAAATCTTTTCAGATCTACTTGCTAAACATATCCCAGATTCAATCACTTCTTACCACTCCCACTCCTCCCACCCTTACCTAAGCCATCATCACCTCCTGATCTGGATTAATACAACAGTTGCTTGGTCTCCTCACTCCTACTCTTGACCCCCCACCGCCTATTCTCCAGAGTGACTCCTTTTCTCTAGAGTGACAGTAGCCGCAGTAATCCCTTTAAGAGAGACATCAGATCCTATCATTTCTCTTCCAAATCTTGCTTTTCTTCCCCACTTAGATATTATGTTTTACCAGGTCAGAAATTTGGACTGACTGATTTCCTCAGTGTCCAGAATAGTGCTTGGCACATAGTATTGCTAAATAAATAGTTGTCAAATGAGTGATCAAAGTACAAAAATAGGAGGGACATAAAGGGCACAGGGGGAGCCCAAAGGTAGAAAGATCAGTACTTCTTGGGTAGACTTGGAAATGTTTCACAATGCAGTAGATGCTTACAAAGCAGTTTTGCCTGAATGAGGTAGAGAAATAAATACAAATTGGTCACGTTAAGGTATTGGGAGGAAAGCAGTGCAAACCAACAGCACAGCATCTGTAAAGGCAGAGAGAAACAAAGCAGCCAGAACTGCTGGTGATCTGGGAGGGATGAGACCAAGAAAGTGCATGTGAGGGATGAAGCTGGAGAGGGAGGCAGGTGTTTCACTGCTTGCTGGCTCTCCTTGACCCCTGCAGCCTGCTGTATCTTGGTCCCAGCTGCTATCAGATCTAGGGATAGCTGGGCAACATAAAAGAAATTTTATTTCCCTTGAAGTCTGACCCGTTCCTCCTTTTATTCTTTTTTGGAGAGGCAATAAAGCATGGTGGTTATGAGACAGACTCATAGCCAGCCTTCTTAGGTCTGAATCAACTTTGCATCTCCTCCTAACTATATGACTTACAGTTATTTTAACTCTCTCTACCTCAGTTCCCTTTTAGACACTTCAGAGGGTGTTTTTAAAAGAATTAAATGACTTATTATATGAAAAACACTTAGAAAAGTGTCTGACACATAGTTAAGCACTATATGTCCGGACACATTATCATGTTAAAGTCCCCCAAACAGTTTATCAGATAGACCATGAAATATCACTAAACAGGACAGAGTCTGGGGAAGTGCATCCATTCATGCCTTTGGATGCCAAATCCCAACCACTGTAAACAGATATTGATAATAAGCAGAGAATTTCAGGAAAATAACCAGGAAGGCAAATATCCCTCCTGTTGTAGTGTTTACCAGCTTCATTGTGTGAATATGCCTCACACCTAACTGCTACTATTCTTTTTACTATAGTATGCCTTTACTTCCTTTTGTATTATCCTAAAAAAAAAAATAGAGTAGATAACACTTGGTTGAATTTTTCATGTTACTGAAGATGCCTTTGAAGGTATCCTTTTCAGGGAAATATTCGTAATTCCTTTGATCTGTTCTCATGCGAACTAATTTTAAATTCATTTGTTCACCTATAAATTATCTTCAAGACTCTTATAAATTGTCTAAAAAATAAAACTAGACAGAATTCTGTAGCATAGGTCCAAATACCACAGTCTATTATTAAAGAATTACCTAATCTACTTAGAGTATTAACTTTAAGCCCTAATGCTAAGCTAAACTATCTACTCCGGCTTTCACCTTGAGATCAGTCATGGTTCTTTCAACCTTTACTGTCATACTTAAGTCCTCTTCTTTTAAACCAGGGTATTGGCTTAAACTACCTGTAGGGTTCCTTTCAAGTCTAACAATCCGTGATTTTTTTTTTTTGAGATGGAGTCTCGCTCTGTCTCCAGGCTGGAGTGCAGTGGTGCGATCTTGGCTCACTGCAACCTCCACCTTCTGAGTCCAAGCGATTTTCCTGCCTCAGCCTCCCAAGCTGGGACTACAAGTGTGCGCGCCACCACACCCAGCTAATTTTTTGTACTTTTAGTAGAGACGGGGTTTTACCATGTTGGCCAGGATGGTCTCAATCTCTTGGCCTTGTGATCCTCACGCCTTGGCCTCCCAAAGTGCTGAGATTACAGGTATGAACCACCGTACCCAGCCCATGATTCTTTATGATTCGAATATAGTAGAAAGATAGTCCCTTGTTTTTTCTGATTTTAAAAGAACAGATTGAATAGGCGTACAGAGCCATGGAAGTCTTTAAGTTCTAGTTCTCAGAAGATGTAGCAAGGAAGGCAACAACATTACCATGAAACAGTCTGAAAACCAAGATGCATTTACAGAACATGCCTATAGAATCTAGCCTTTAAAGACTGGAACAATTTCCAGAGATCTTGCAAAGTTAAAGAGAGGGTGAGTCTATGAATGACAGTGAAGATGGAAGCCAGGAATGGCAAAGAAAAGAAAATTCTCAAGTTAGGAGTTCCAGGGTATAACAGGGTTTTTTGTTTGTTTTGTTGGTTGATTTTGCATTCAGATTATCCATTAGAAAAAAAATACCTCAAAAGTATTATAATAATCTATTTTTCACAGATGTAAAAGCAAGAGAATTAAAAATCATGAAAAAGTTATCAAAGTACACTGCGTAAGTTCCTTTTCTAGATATCTTAAACATGACAAGTATCCAGATAGGATGACAGTGCAAGCTGTCCATACAAATCCTAGTAGCTCTCATGACATTTGTCTAGTCTCACAGCAATGCTTGTGAATTTAAAAGAACAGATTGAATAGGCGTACAGAGCCATGGAAGTCTTTAAGTTCTAGTTCTCAGAAGATGTAGCAAGGAAGGCAACAACATTACCATGAAACAGTCTGAAAACCAGTGTGAATGCACTGGGCTACACTAGATAAAATCAAGACACTGGTTGGGCGTAGTGGTTCATGCCTGTATTCCCAGCACTTTGGGAGGTCGAGGCGAGTGGATCTCTTGAGGTCAGGAGTTCAAGACCAGCCTGGCCAACATGGTGAAACCCCTTCTTTACTCAAAATACAAAATAGCTGGGCATGGTGGTGCGTACCTGTAATCCCAGCTATTGGGGAAGCTGAAGCAGAATTGCTTGAACCCAGGAGGTGGAGGTTGCAGTGAGCAGAGACTGCACCACTGCACTCTAGCCTGGACAACAGAGCAAGATGTTGTTTCAAAAAATAAAAATAAAATAGCAAGATACTCCTTAGCATCACTTCAGGGGAGGTAGGAAGAAAGGGTAATATTATCCTTATATATAAGAGTTCATTTGGAAAAACTTTCTACTCATTAAGTTTTTTTCTAGGCCACAATTTTTACTTTTTAGTCAATCTATACATTTCTGAGAAGTCATTTTATGCCTCTTTTAATTTCCTTTAGGACCCTGAACTTGTGTAACTAGGCTAGATGACCCCTCAGGTGTGAACAACTAACTCTATGACTCTCTGGCTAAAACTAAAGGATTCCTTCTCAGAGAAAACTGTGGATAGACACTTTATCCTGTTGAACCCACACTGGTGCACTGGATACAAGAGTATTCAGTTTTAAATATAATCAACCAGTGTTGGGGAAATCCAAACATCAAGAGAATAGCATTCTCACCCAAAAAAAAGGTCTTATTGGAGTCAAGTAATTACTCTAGAATTTACAGAGAGTCATTGGGGCTAATTTGTTTGGGGTTTTTTTCTGACTTTTACTTTAGATTCACGGGGTACATGTGCAGGTCTGTTACCTGGCTATATTGCATAATGTTGAGGTTTGGGGTGTGAATGATCCCATCACCCAGGTACTGAGCATAGTATCCAGCAGTTAGCTTATCAACCCTTGCCCCTACCCTTTTCCTCCCCTCCTCTATTAGTCTAGAGTTGTTCCAATGTCTATTTTGCTATCTTTATGTCCCTGAGTAGTCAATGTTTAGCTCCTATTTACAAGTGCAAATATGAGGCATTTGGTTTTCTGTTCTCGTATCAATTCACTTAGGATAATGGCCTCCAGCTGAATCCATGTTGCTTTAAGCGACATGATTTTGTTCTTTTCGTGACTGCAAAGTATCCCGTGGTATATGTGTACCACATTTTCTTTATCCAATTCACCGATTGGTACCTAGATTGATGCCATTTTTTGGTACTATGAATAGTGCTGCAATTAACATGTGAGTGTATGTGTCTTTTTGGATAGAAAGATTTGTTTTCTTTTGAATATATATCCAGTAATGGGATTGCTGGGTCAAATGGTAGTTCTGTTTTAAGTTATTTGAGAAATCACCAAGCTCTTTCCATAGTGGCTGAACTGAATTTACATTCCCACCAACAGTGTATAAGTGTTTCCTTTTCTCCACAGCATCATCAGCATCTGTTATTTATTTTCACTTTTTAAGAATAGCCATGTTGACTGGTGTGAGATGGTCTCATTGTGGTTTTGATTTGAATTTCTCTGATGATTAGTGATATGGAGCATTTTTTCATGTTTTTTTTTTTTTTTTTGGCTGCTTGTATGTCTTCTTTTGAGAAGTGTCTCTTCATGTCTTTTGTCCATTTTTTAAATGAGGTTGTTTTTTGCTTGTTCAACTGTTTACATTCCTTATAGATTCTATGTATTAGACTTTTGTCAGATGCATGGTTTGCAAATATTTTCTCCTATTCTGTAGGTTGTCTGTTTGTTCTGTTGATAATTTCTTTTGCTATGCAGAGGCTCTTTAATTTAATTAGGTTCCACTTGTCAATTTTTTGTTTTTGTTACAATTGCTTTTGAGGATTTAGTTTCTTTCCCAAGGCTGATGTCCAGAATAGTGTTTCCTAGGTTTTCTTCTAGGATTCGTATAGTTTGTGATGTCACATTTAAATCTTTAATCCTTCTTGAGTTAATTTTTGTATATGGTGACAGGTAGGGGTCCAGCTACATTCTTCTGCATATGGCTGGCCAACTATCCCAGCACCATTTATTGAATAGGGAGTCCTTTCTCCATTGCTGATTTTCGTTGACTTTGTCAAAGATCAGATATTTGTAGGTGTGCATCTTTATTCCTGGGTTCTCTATTCTGTTCCTTCGGTCTAGGTGTCTATTTTTGTGCCAGTACCATGCTGTTTTGGTTACTATAGCCTTATAGTATAGTTTGAAGTCAGGTAATGTGATGCCTCCAGCTTTATTCTTTTTGCTTTGGATTGCTTTGGCTATTTGGGCTCTTTTGGTTCCATACGAATTTTAGAATAGTTTTATTTAGTTCTGTCAAAAATGACATTGGTGGCTGGGTGTGGTGGTTCACTCCTGTAATCCCAGTATTTTGGAAGGCTGAGCTGGGTGGATTACCTGAGGTCAGGAGTTCAAGACCAACCTGGCCAACATGGTGAAACCCCATCTCTACTAAAAATAAAAAATAAGCTGGGCGTGGTGGCATGCGCCTGTAGTCCCAGCTACTCGGGAAGCTGAGGCAGGAGAATCTCTTGAACCTGTGAGGCAGAGGTTGCAGTGAGCCAAGATTGCGCCACTGCACTCCAGCCTGGGAGGTTACAGTGAGCTCAGATCGTGCCACCGCACTCCAGCCTGGGCGACAGAGTGATGAGACTCAGTCTCAGAGAAAAAAAAAAAAAAACAAAAAGACATTGGCAGTTTGATAGGAGTAGCATTGTATCTGTAGGTTACTTTGAACAGTATGGCCATATTAATGATACTGATTCTTCCAATCCATGAACAAGAAATGTTTTTTCATTTGGTTGTGTCATCTATGATTTCTTTTAGCAGCATTTTGTGGTTCTCCTTGTAGAGATCTTTCACTTCCTTGGTTAGATGTATTCTTAGGCATTTTGTGTGTGTGGCTCTTGTAAAGGGGATTGCATTCTTTATTTGGCTCTGAGCTTGAACATTATTAGTGTATACAAATGCTACTGATTTTTGTACATTGATTTTGTAACCTCAAATGTTACTGAAGTTGCTAATTTTAGCTTTTCATATTTTAATGCTGTAAAAATTTAAAGACAATTTGAAGAGGAAAGAACTAGGTAACAAGTTACAAATAAAAATAAAAGTTGTAGTTGAATTTTAAATGGATCCCAATTAAATATTTGTAGGTCATAATGTTTGGACAATAAATAACTGGGTTTTGAATATAATTCTCTTTAATAATTTCTCTCAGCAATGTTACTGCTGTTTAACATTGGTACAAATAACAAAATGTAACTGCTGACTAATAAAATTTAGTGCTGAGAGTAAAGAGTAAGAAATTAGTCTGGAATATCTTCTGCAGACAGACTCTGGATTCCTTTCCTCTTCTACAAAGAAATACAGTTATAATGATTGGCACATGAGATTACCCAAAAAAGAAAATCAGATTTTGGTGGATTATTTTTCTTTCTTTTTTTTAAAAAAATTATTTTAAGTGACACATAATTGTACATATTATTGGTTACAATGTGATGTTTCAAAACATATACATTGTGTAATGTTAAAATCAGGCTAATCAGCATATCCATCACCTGAAACATTTATCACTTTTTTGGGGGTGTGAAGACACAGAACCTTTTATTCTGGTCATTTTAAGATATACAATAACTTGTTGTTGACTATAGTCACCCTACCATGCAATAGCATACCAGAACTTGTTCTTTCTTTCTAATTGTAATTTTATGCCTTTCAGTCATCCTCTTCCCATCCATCTCTTTCTTTACTAGTTGTTTTTCTGTTTGTTGTTTTCCAAAGCTTTGCTAGAGAAAAGGCATTCTGTGGGGGCAGTATCAGCATTGCTTAAGTGTAAGTTACATGTGCAGACTATCAGGTTCCATATCCTATAACCACCAACAAAATCCGAATCAGCATTTAAATAGGATCACCATGTGATTCAAATAGGCAATAACATTTTGAGGCCCACTTACTATAGTTCCTCTGGCTCAAAGAGTTTATGATCCTATAGCAATGAAATCTGATTCTTAACAAAGGTGTCTTTGAAATAAGGTAAAAGGGAAACTCACTGGACCTGGAAATAACATTTTAGTGAAAGGAAAGGATTGTGCTATGCATATGACAAGTGTTATTTAATCCTCACAACAACCTTAAGCAATTGGTATTATTATCTTCTTCTTACAGAGAAGAAAACAGAAGTGCTACAGAGCTGAAATTATTTGCCTAAGGTTGCATAGACTGTAAGCAGCAGCTTACAGGAAAGGTGGCTGAGTAGTCACAAAACACAAACCAAATGAGTCAACCAACAAATGTTTACCGATTACTTCTATTTTCAGCAAAAACAAAATTAAGACAGAATATGATAAGTACAAAATCTTGTGATTCATGTAAGTACTAAAAACAATCAGATATAAAAATAATTTTGCATAAAAAAGAAACAAATAAGCCACAGGTCACAAAGTTTCAAATGGGCCACACTTCTGCTTTTTTCATTTCATCTATTTTGGCATTTTTCTTTTAGACACTGTATTTCTATTATGTATAGTGTTTAAAATATAAAATACTTCCTACAAACAGCAGATGGCACCATGCATCAGTGAAGGAATGACAAAAAGTCAGAAAAATCAAGCTGTCATATTTCTATCTTTCAGAAAATGACTCAAATTTTCTAAGTAGCCTTATAATAGTAACAGATAATTTAAAATACCTCATTTTGATAATTCACTAATGATGAAGTTATTTTTTCCCTCTCTTTATCCTAGCAATTAGACCACCAGGAAAGGAAGTTACTTTTGATTCAGACTTGCTGATAACAAAAACAAAATTATGTGAAAAAATAAAAGAAGAAAGAGGTATGCTAATATATAAAAAGTCTGCCAAGGCTGGGCATGGTGGCATACACCTGTAATCCCAATGAGTTACTTGGGAGGCTGTGGAGAGAGGATCGCATAAACCCAGGTTTTTGAGACTGGTCTGGGCAATATGGAAAAAAAAAAAAGAATCTGCTGAAAATTAACTAATAAGAAGAGCTACAGAGATGTTAGCCCAAAAGTCACAATATGAAAACTCCAACCCTGCAAAGATTTCTGGAAAAATAAAAATTCAAAGAGAAAATTCAAAGTGTTAAATTATTAAGCAAACACAAATCTAATGCAAAAGAACCATAAAATAATTATTATACCCTCAGAATTTATTTCACTCAATAAAGATAATTTATTGTATTGAATTATCATGGGAATTTTATTTTTGTGTCACTCAAACTCATCGCAATTCTTTTCTTTAACTCCCAATGTTCATAAGTACTGTCCCAGAACACAGTAAAAACCTCAGAGGCACGTTAAATCAAAACACTGTTACAGTATAAATAAGCCTTTCCTTTTATTTGACTCAGCAAGCCAGCAAGCTATCAAGCAAATAGATAGTACTTCAGAGACTCTTTCATTCTTGGACACATAAGGCACTTGCACTCTTTTTTTCAAAGACAGGAAAGTTATAGAAGGAAAAAAATGAAAGACTAAAAATGAAAACAAAAAGTAAAGTGAGGCAAAAGTTATACATTAATTCTTTCAGTTTATAATTCCACTAAATCTCTTATCCCAAATAGAAAACTTGTGGGGGAGAAAAATGGAAACCATATTTTGGAAGTAAACAACAACAACAAATAAACCTCACCAAAAATTTCCCTGCAATATATTCCTCTTTCTCAACCTTCACACTGTGTATTTAGTCTTTTGGGGATGATGTTTTCTATTTTCCTAGACAGGTATTTTTCTTGGGAGACATACCACCAATAATATTCTTAAGAGTTTAATTTATAGTTAGCTTTGACTTCAATTGCAAGTTCATTGCTGAAACATTCAACTAACCACCATCAACTCTTACCCGAGCAGTAGCTCCTAACTGGTTTCCCTGGTCTCCTTATCCCCTTCAATGCATTCACAACAGCCATAGTCATTTCTGAAACACTTAAGTCAGTCCATCCAATTCCATGCTTAAAGATCTTCCATGGCTTTTTCCTGCAGTTAGAATGAAATCTCATGTCCTCCTCAATATGGCCACCAAGCTCTGGTATAATTTGGGTCCTACCTACCTCTTGGCCAACTGCTCTTATGTTCTAGAAAGTCTGGCTTTCTTTTAGATCCTCCCACCCAAGAACCTTGAGCATGCACTTCCCCTACTCATCACCACAATTTCTCCTACTCATCTCTTAGATCTCAGCTTTAAATGTCACTTACTCAGAGAGACCATTCTTGAAACCCTAATCTAAAATAGATTTCCTTGTTACCAAATCTTGAGGTAACTTGTAGTTTCCCCTTATAACATTTATTATAATATATAGTCATACACATTTTTTGTATTTATCTGTCTGCCCATTAGTGTATTAGCACTATAGATGCAAAGACAATGTCTGTTTGTTAACCACGGTATGTTAGGATTACCTCAGTGTCAACACATTAAAGTGTGTTCAATACTTAATAAATGAAAGAATAATTGAATGAATAAAAAACATTCCTTTCAGTGAATATTCTCTGATCCTCTAGATGTTAAATTGATAAGATATTAGCTATTTTTCTAGAGACAAGACAAAACCTCACTTCAAAACAATTTGGAAGCATATGCTGCTCCCTTTTTGGCTTCCCTGGCATCTTCCTAACTGCTATAAGTACTAGTCTGTCTCATATTCATATTCTCATATCTGGAATTAGATAGTCACCCACTTTTTCACTCCTTTCAATGCCTTTAAAAGTAATTACTCATGAGTCTTTTTAGATTTCCATGTAAGCCTTTAATAACTTAACCTTTAGAAATCTAGTTATCTGCTGACATCATGTAACACATTAATGTATTCTATGAATTCTTTTTTCCTCCAAATATAAAAAGTCACATCATGTAAATGGCTATAAAAGAAAATCTAATACAAAATTTTAAATATATACGATCCCTCCCTCGAAATTCCACAAAAATGTAGCACTGTTAGACAATTTGGTGGTATACCATGTACTCTTAAAATGCATACTTAATAGAAAAGATAAAAAGCACAAATAATCCACAATGTCAGCATTTATCCTTAATGTTCAGTTTTTAATGCACATATGCCAGCTGCTGTCACAACACAAATTATTTTGACTCTCTCAGAATTACTTTTCTCAAACATCAATTTCACCATGGCATTACCTTGAAAAACTTTCAGCGGCCTCCCATTTATATGACTATGCATCCCAAACTGTGGTATGACAAACCCCTGAGGTACAAAGAGCTGTGTGTTTAAGAAAAGGGAAAAACAAGGCAAATATGCTATGTCTCTTTGGACAAGTTTTACTTAAACATGTGAAAAAAATATTTGTACTAAGACAACTATGGCTCTATTGTGCAGCAAAATGCAAAATTTACATGTATTTTAAATATATGATACGCAACTTCAAAGAAGCTTTGAGATTGGGAGACTGCTAGACACATAATACACACTGAATATATGTGTCAAAAAGACATCACGGAAGACTTCACTCATTTATTATATAAACAGTGACTACTATGGCCCAAGAGTGGGATTGAACAGTAGTTATTCTCCCACTTTAGATTAGTTATTACCTGTTCTTATGACCTTATGTCCAACATATCACTACTCTCAGTGTAATATTAGGATGCACCATAGGAAACTGCCAATATTCAAAAATTTTTGACTTACAAAAACAGCAAATTCTGGACAGGCATGGTGGCTCATGCCTGTAATCCCAGCACTTTGGGAGGCTCAGGTGGGTGGATCACCTGAGGTCAGGAGTTCGAGACCAGCCTGGTCAACATGGTGAAACTCGTTTCTTTTTCTTTTGAGATGGAGTCTTGCTCTGTTGCCCAGGCTGGAGTGCAGTGGCATGGTCTCGGCTCACTGCAAGCTCCACCTCCCGGGTTCACGCCATTCTCCTGCCTCAGCCTCCCAAGTAGCTGGGACTACAGGCGCCCACCACCACGCCCGGCTAATTTTTTGTATTTTAGTAGAGACAGGGTTTCACTGTGTTAGCCAGGATGATCTTGATCTCCTGACCTTGTGATCTGCCCACCTTGGCCTCCCAAAGTGCTGGGATTACAGGCGTGAGCCACCGCACCTGGCCGGTGAAACTCGTTTCTACTAAAAATACAAAAATGAGCCGAGCATGGTGGCAGACACCTGTAATCCCAGCTACTCGGGAGGCTGAGGCAGGAGAATTGCTGGAACCCAGGAGGTGGAGGCTGCAGTGGGCTGAGATTGCACTATTGCACTCCAGCCTGGGCAACAAGAGTGAAAACTCCATCTCAAAAACAAAACAAAACAAAACAAAACAAAAAAAGAGCAAATTCCTATGGGTCAACATAATGCAAGAGTCTGTCTATCTTACTTGTATTGAATCACCCCAACATGCCACCTTTTGAAAATGTTTCTCAGTTCTGTGTCTCCATCAAGTACTGTGACTTGCCTAATATAGACAATATATTGGCTGAGGCCAATATAGAGCCAAAATATTGGCCAAGGGTGCAGCCTTGGGCAAATATCTGAAGTTCCATATTTTGGAAGAAAGAAGATTGGTAATGGAACCCATCTTCTTCAGGCTAAGGCATAGAAGATTCCTGCTAGCCATTTATCACTACTGGTAGAAGCTTGAGATAAAGGCCGAGTGCAGTGGCTCACGCCTATAATCCCAATACTTTGGGAGGCTGAGGCAGGTGGATCGTCTGAGGTCAGGAGCTCATGATCAGCCTGGACAACATGGTGAAACCTCATCTCTAGTAAAAATACAAAAAATTAGCCAGACGTGGTAGTGGGCACCTGTAATTCCAGCCACTTGGGAGGCTGACGTGGAAGAATCGCTTGAACCCGGGAGGCGGAGGTTGCAGTGAGCCGAGATCACGTCATTACACTCCAGCCTAGGCAACAAGAGCGAAACTCCATCTCAAAAAAAAAAAAAAATGAAGTAGAAGCTTGCGATAAAAAAGCAAAAATGGGAAAGGCTAGTCATGATATTCATATTCCTAGACCCTAATGAAGCAAAGTACTTGTCCAACAACTTACATATAACAAAACAATATACCATTCATATAAGTGTAGAATCTTTTAAGCTTGATCATCTATTTCTATTGTGAAAGAAATAGGATTAGCCAAAGTAAGTAACTGGCATCAACCATAAAAAAATTGAGTATCAGCCAGGCGCCGTGGCTCATGACTATAATCACAGCACTTAGTGGGTGGGGAGGGTGGATCACAAGGTCATGAGATGAAGACCATTCTGGCCAACATGGTGAAACCCTGTCTCTACTAAAAATACAAAAATTAGCTGGGTGTAGTGGCGCTTGCCTGTAATCCCAGCTACCAGGGAGGCTGTGGCAGGAGAATCGCATGAACCAGGGAGTCAGAGGGTGCAGTGAACCGAGATAGCGCCACTGCACTCCAGCCTGGCAACAGAGCAAGACTCCATCTCAACAACAACAAAAAAATTGAGTATCAAATCCTACTTTCTCTTTAAATAAAAAGGGTATTTATGAATTTGATGTTTTAAAACCTTTGATAATTTAGAAAAAGGAGTAATTTTAGATTTTCAAAAGAGACTTAGAGTTTAATATTTATAGAATACTATTGATGATCATATACCATTTATCAATTCAGTGCAAGTAAAAATCTGAATAAGCCCCCAAATACTTTGTATTGGGAAATTGCAGATCTACCTACATTCCCCTATTTGGTAACTGCTAACTCTAAAAAGTTCCATCTTGTTCTTCCCCTAAATCTTCACGAAATATAAAACTTGCCTATTTTTAATTATAATTTATCCTGCTACAACACTGCTGTGAAACAAATCTGATCCACATACTATTGCTGAGGAAGTTTAGTTATTAAAATATGCATCTGTTCTCTGTCAACTTGGCTTTGTTGAAAGGCCCACAGTAACATCTGACCAAGAAAGCCTTGAGAAAAATCAACACACCAAGGTTTTCATCCCGAAAATAAACACTAAAAACACAGCAACCACAGAATATTGCTGGATATTTCCCTTAAGTTTTGTGCTTCTCTGAATTCATTACCTTGAACTATTATCTTTCTTCCCAGAATATGCCAAAGTAACAAATTCAAAGAAATGAAAAAGTATACATTTCATGCTTCTGTATGGCTGTCTTCTTGTTCCTCCAGAGAAAGCATCACACCTATATCATTTGATAACTCTCATATGGAACAGAAAGTAATACCACACAACTCTTTGCTGCTGATGATTAAAATGATCAAAAAGCACATGTCCTTTAGCCTAAACACATTTCAATGTACAAGTATACACAACTGTTAAATCAGTATTTCTTAGTTTAGTCATTAGGAAATAAACTTGAGTATATTTGTTAAACCTGTAGATTTCTAGAGCCATATCCTCAAAGAAGCTTGAGTCTAAGATGAGCTCTAGAATTTTTATGTTTAATGAGCAATCTCTCCTGCTTCAAGTTATTTTGTTAAATTGAGATGTAATTCAAACACCATAAAATTTGTTCTTCAAAAATGTACAGTTCAGTTGTTTTTAGTATATTTGCAAGGCTGTACAACCATCATCACTATCTACTTCCTGAACATTGCATCATCTCCAAAAGAAAACTTTTTCCTATAAGCACTCACTCTTCAATCTCTCCTCTCTTCAACTCTTGGAAACTAATCTACTTTCTATCTCTATGGATTTGTCATAGAGGTAGGGGTACAACTTCATTCTTTTATAAGTAAATATCCAGTTACCAGCTGGGACCGGTGGCTCAAGCCTGTAATCCTAGTACTCTGGGAGGCTAAGGCAAGCAGATCACTTGAGCTCAGGAGTTTGAGACCAGCTGGGCAACATGGGAAAACTCTGTCTCTACAAAAAATTAAAAAATTAGCCAGGCCCATGCTGGCATGCACCTGTAGTCCCAGCTACTCAGGAAGCTGAGGTGGGAGGAGCGCTTGAGCTCTGGAGGCACAGGTAGGCAGAAGTTGCAGTGAGCTGCGAACATGCCATTGCACTCCAGCCTTGGCAACAAAGCCAGACCCTGTTTCAAAAAAAAAGAAAAAAGAAAAAACTATCTATCTGTCTGTCTATCTATCTCTATCTCTCTCTCTCCCCAGTTATCTCAGCAACATTTGTTGAAAAGGCTATTCTTTCCTTACTGAATTGTCTTGGCATCCTTGTTGAAAATCAATTGCCCACAAATACATGAGTGTAGTTCCATTCTGTTAATCTATAGATTTACACCTATGCCATTACTATGCAGTTTTGATCACTATAGCTTTGTAGTAAGTTTTGAAATAGTCCCTCTCCCACCCCTCCCAAATTATTCTGGTGAAAGTTGCTATGAACTACACTTGGAGATATACTATGTTATGCTTCTAGGCATAATTATACTCTTTCATCAATATATTTTATAGCCATCATAAATACACCTCTTGCAATATGGGCTTCTAAAGTACAAATATATTAATTATGATTTGGAGTCACTCCTACCACCTCCAAAAATCCCAACCAAAGAATAATATTTCATCTTGCTATCTAAATCAGAGGTCACAAACGGCAGCCTTTGGCTGAATTTGTACTGATGATACATTCTATTTGGCCTCATAGTATTTTTGTAAAAGTTGAATTTGAGTTCCTTTACATGAATATGTACTCTGCAGTTCATCCCAGTCCTCAATACTTCACGTTGTGTTACACCTAGCACATTTCACTCATTTTTGTGCATTTGAGTTGGCCACATCTGACCAAAATAAGCCTTAAGTAGCTTAAGTAGTCCCATTAAGGAAAAGTAGAAAAAGTGTAACCAACACCCAGTTTTTTCAAGGGTTTTATCCAAATGCTAGATTAAATTAAAGGATCTTTTCTTGAACTTAGAAAGATTTAATAGACGCTTGTTGACTGAGAGTAAGTAGTTCTACACTTGAAAGATCAGGAAAAGGTTGTGAAACTCCACAGGGTTCAAAATACTATTTGATATCAAGTCTATTATAGATTTGAAGGTTGAAGATAGGAAGACAGTTAATATGTTAGGTAACACGTAATTCAGGTTTATCGATACATTTCAAATAAAATCCAAATTTATCTTTAATTATTAAAGATATTTTTTAAAGCAGCTAGTAATTCTTGGAGAAAAATAGATTTAAAAAATCTTAATTCTGGCACAATTTTAAAAATTCATTTTTAAAACTGGTATAAAGAAGGCCCTCAGAAAACCTACCACACTATAGGCCGGGTACAGTGGCTCACGCCTGTAATCCCAGCATTTTGGGAGGCCAAGGCAGAATAACCTGAGGTCAGAAAATCAAGACCAGCCTGACCAACGTGGAGAAACCCCGTCTCTACTAAAAATACAAAAATAGCCAGGTGTGGTGGCACATGCCTGTAATCCCAGCTACTCGGGAGGCTGAGGAAGGAGAATAGCTTGAACCCGGGAGGCAGAGGTTGCGGTGAGCCGAGATGGCACCATTGGACTCCAGCCTGGGCAACAAGAGTGAGACTCTGTCTCAGAAAAAAAAAAAAAAAAGAAAAAAGAAAAGAAAACCTACCACACTATAAAGGCATTCTCCCATCTGAGGGAACACTGGCACTTCAGTCCACCATTCTGCCTGTGGCTGTAGTTTCATCCTTTCTCTCCTCTCCTTCCCATGGAGGGTTTCATATAAACTGCTCTGGGTCTCCACCATCCCCCGACTCAGCCTGATATAGCTGGAGAAATGTTTTATTGTCATTAAAATAGTACACGATGACAAATGATGCCAAGGGTCTCAAAAAATAAATGGGCTTATTAAACATTAAGAACTGGGTAATATCCAACCAAGACATCAGATGAGCCAAGACAGGATTTTTCTTCCTCTATCATCCTTTCTTGGGGCACAGCACGTCCCTTCTTTTCCTTTTGAGCTTGGGCACTTATTGACCCAGGATACAAATACTATTTGATATCAACCCAGGATAACAGAAAGGGGTCTTTTATAAAACAACTCTAAGCAGGGAAGTGAGGTAGAGATTCTTAGGAACAAAGTTCTGCCAACAGGTAAGTATTCTGGCAGAGGAGAATGTCTGTTTGGCTTATATACGGTAGATCCTGAGGGACTAGTGCAAGTGGTTTTCTTTCCCTTTCTTCTTCAACCTGATTGGATCTCAAACATTTTCCCAGGTGAAATTAGGTGGGATTGAATAACCGAAACCCAAACCAAAACCTAAAAGGAAGGAAGACCACAGGGCATAGGAATAAAAGAAGAAGACAACAGATGGAGAGTCTGGAGGGATAAGTAAAGAGAAAGAAAGCTTCACAGAGGTTTCCTGAGGTACTGAGAAAGGTGGCTAAGAAGACTCAGGTGTTACTGTTGAGGAGCAACTGGGACAGGAAGCAGCAGACAGACAAAGCCCACGCCATCTGCCTCCCTACCCAAGATTAGTTCTGTGTGAACTATAACAGTTTGAAGTTTGGAGAAAAGAATTACTTGATATGTTCTTCAAGATTCACTGGTATAATCAACTAATGTATTTCCTTTTTCTTTCAGTGTTGGACTGTTTCCTCATGCTTTTCTGATAGCAAGAAAAAGACTCTTATAGAAACTGCAGTACTTGTAAAGTTATCATGTGGTTCACTACCAGACATAAACAGAAAGCAACTATACGGATTTTGGGGAAAAAAAATGTAAGGTCTAAGACAAGAATTAGATCATACATCTAGATTGGTGAATAGGCAAAGTAATACCTGGCACCTAAAGGCGACCTGTTTTTTGTAAAAATTTGGAATGTTTTAAGGTTGACTCATATTAGCTTCAACCTTAGTCACTTACTTTAAACTGTTTTTCAAGTTGAAAGCTTATATATTATTAGATAAAATGTGCTTTGCTTCTATTTAATGGGAACAAAACAGGGCACTTAAATGAGAGGTTTAATCAGTACTATTGAATATTTATCTTTCATTCTTTTACAGTCATATGTTTGTTTTTGAGACAGGATCTCATTCTGTTGCCCAGGCTGGAGTACAGTGGCACTATCATAGTTCACTGCAGCCTCAAACTCCTGGGCTCAAGCGATCCTCCGCTTCAGCCTCCTGAGTAGCTGGGAGAACAGTTGTACCCACCATGCCTAGCTAAATTTTTTAACTTTTGGTAGAAACAGGGTCTCACCACGTTGATCAAGCTGGTCTCAGCTTTCTGACTTCAAATGATCATCCCACCTCAGCCTCCCAAAATGCTGGGATTACAGGCCTGAGCCACTGCACCTGGCCTAAAATTCACATGTTAATATTAATGACAGATCTTTTACGTATATTTGCAAGGTAACAGAGATGGTAAACACTCAGAATGCACTAATTCTTCTCTGTATTAAGGATTCTTATGGACAAAATGGATTCTTGCCTGTCAATGAGTATAACTAAGAATCTTTAGAGTCTACAAAGTAGGATGTACCTACTTCATTGGGATATTAGGAGAACAACTAGACGAAGTAAGTAAACAAACTACCAGGTGCTTTAAATGCCTTAAGAAATAATTTCCAGACATGATGTGGTCCAAGCTGAAATCCAATAGGTCAATGAGCCAGTGGACCAGCAGGAAATTGTTCTCTTCAATTATGAAAAACTTTCTGACATATTCCTAAGAAGAGCAAAATGGGCTATACTACTAGGATGAGGATAAGAAGCAAAATGTCAAGTGGACTTCTAAAAAATAACAGTTTTCATACCAAAGGTACCGAAAGAAAAAAATAAACATGAAAAATAAGAGCCTCTGAAAGCCCTGGTGAGACAACCCAAAAAGTGGGAGACCGGAAAGTCCTATTATGCCTCTTTTTAAACAAATGCAATCAGCAGTCCTAGTACTGGAAGCTAAATATTTTATGTCTAGATATGGTTAAGAAGCCCTGGATAAATAAGGAAAAAGTAAAACTACTGTTTGGTTAAAAATGCCAAACAGCTGGGCACAGTGGCACGTACCTGCAGTCCCAGCTACTTGGGAGACTGAGGTAGGAGGCTCACCTGAGCCCAGGAGTTCAAGGCTGTAGTGCGCTGTGATGATAGGGTCTGTGAATAGCCACTGCACTCCACTCTCGGCAACACTACAAGACCCTGTCTCTAATGATAATAATAATACTAAATGCCAAACAATGGATGCAGATAATTAAGTTCAGTTGCCCTCCCTATCCATGGATTCTGCATATGTGGATTCAAACAACAGATGGAAAACTGCAGATGGAAAATATCTTTAAAATGAAAATAATAACAATAAAAATAACATAAACTTAAAAATTATATAACAACTATTCACATACCATTTACATTGTATTAGGTATTATAAGTTATCTAGAGATGATATAAAGCATATGGGAGGATGTGTGTAGGTTATATGTAAATATTATGCCACAGGGAACTTTAGCATCCTCAGATTCTGGTATCTGTGGGGAATGAGGGGGTCTTTAAACCCTGTGGATAGCAGTGGAAAACTGTGCCTGAAAAGTAAAGCTGGAAAAGAATACCAGGAGCATCAGGTGAAGGAATTTAACATGGAGAAGTCTTGCCAGACCATAGAAGTACCTGGGATACAAGATCAACAGAGTAGAGTTTTGGACTGAAAGACCCAAAATGATACTGGGAATTGATTACGACTTCTGTCTTAAAATGACATAGGTAATGAGGATGTCTTAAAAGAGACAAAGACCATCTGTTATTTGCTAAGGGACATGAAGGACAAGGATAATCACAGTGTCTGCCCATGTGAATTGAAAAAAGTTGAGAAACCTATTTCTAAATTGAGCAACTATATGAGGGGCGTGAAGGGCTGCAGTCTGTTTGGAGAAGGTAAGAATAGTGTGACAAGGTATGTAAATCTTTTAGTACAGTGTGTGGCCCAGAAATACTCTCCAATAAAGCCTGCCAGTATTCTGTCCTCAAATATTTGAGACTTAAACAGTAAGCCTGAAAGTGTATCAGCTAAAATTGAGTATTTATAAAACAAGATGATAAAGGGAAATAAATGCAAGGTCTCTTCAATGCAAGGTCTCATTTTTAATCCACTTTCAGCTGATACTGTTTGAGTTCCTTCTCTTTGGACAATATAGATAATTTATAAATTGAAAGAACGTTGTTACTAATAGTTGCAATGGAAGTCTCTCAACATTTATTACTTAGAATATGATTTCCCAACGCAGTTTCTAGACAATGGGAAGCATTCAAATCTTTCACATACTTTTGCCAGTAATCATTAAAATAATTTATATGGGTCAAAATTGCACACTGCTTTTACTTATAACCTCACCTGCAAATGTATACTATGAAAATGATTTGGATCCAGCTACCACTTCAACCCTGAGGACCAAATTATAATTTTAAAGATTATGCCCTATATTAAAACTATGCTATGCTGCACTCTAATTAAAAAATAAATTCCTATGCCAAGCTAATTCCTATGCCACTCTAATTAAAAAATAAATTCCTATGCCAAGCTAATATATAGCTTGTCTTGAGATGCATTAGAATTTTACTTAATATTACATTTATCAAATGTCTACTTTCAATACAGTCAACATTAAGAACTTTAGTCTTAAATTACATGCACACTAGAAATATATTATTGTATAAGATCCATCAGTGGCCCTTCTCAGAAATCTGCCTCCATGTACAATTTCTGTTGAATGGATTATAGGTCATGTAACTCACCCAATCCTATTCCTTGACACAGCACAATGGATGAGAGATTGACAACTGGCCTAAGGTGACCTATGACTATGCAGACTTATTTTAAAGCATGTGCAAAACCAATCAGGCTCTCCCTCAGTAATTTTATCTAAAAGACACATAGGGAGATTATCAAGAGCTATTGGTATTAGAGTTAAAAGGTCATGTAGACTTTTCTGAGATCTTTTAGGCCCTGTAAAAAAACAAAGCTACAGGCCAGGCGCGGTGGGCTCATGCCTGTAATCCCAGCACTTTGGGAGGCCAAGGTGGGCAGATCACGAGGTCAGGAGATCGAGACCATTCTGGTAAACATGGTGAAACCCCATCTCTACTAAAAATACAAAAAATTAGCCGGGCATGGTGGTGGGTGCCTGTAGTACCAGCTACTCGGGAGGCTGAGGCAGAAGAATAGCATGAACCCGGGAGGTGGAGCTTGCAGTGAGCCGAGACTGAACTCCAGTCTGGGTGACAGAGCAAGACTCCATCTCAAAAAAAAAACAAAAAACAAAAAAAACAAAAGCAAAAGCAAAGCTACAAAGAAATAGGTCAGGAAAGAGGCGAATCTGATTCATAGAGATTGACAGAGAATTACAGATGAGTGTCTAGGTTAACTTTGGTGCCTGTCCTCCCTGAAGTCTGCTTGCTCAACTTTTCCCAGATTTCCTCTATCTTTACAATAAACCCCCACTGTACTGGAGCTACTATGTCTAGGTTTCTGTTTCTTAAAATATTTAAACTAAAACAACTTATTTTTTCCTCTTAAAACTTAAGAGCAAAGTTATTTTTCAGCCTGTAGAATTTAAATGAAGATGATAAAAATAATTATGTCCATTACTTCTTCATTCCTATTTTCCTTCAACAGATACTTCGAGTATGTCTACCATATGTGAAGTTAGATACTAGGTATTCAGCTGCACACAAAAATGACAGAGCTCTTCCTTTCAGAAATTTATAATCTAGTGGGGGAAATAGGTATTTTAAAAGTAATACAAAGTAAGTCAATAAATAAACACCAACCACAGGGTGCTAACAGAGAAAGGAAAAGGATGTACCCATTTAAGAACCGGTGATCAGGGAAAATTTCTTAGACGAAGTAGCTAGCAAGGTAGAGTGAATAGTTCATTCCAAGCAAAAGGAGGAAAAATGTTTTTCTTTTTTTAAAATTAACATTCCTGCTGTTCTAAAAAATATACAAATGTTTTCAATCTGAAAAGATCTTAAGTGTTCCAGAAACTAAAAGACCAGTGTTCCAGTACAAAGAGCAGGAGAAAGGCTGCCCTTTGGATACCACTGGGGAGGAAGGAAGGGAATAAACTGCAGGCCAGTTGAAACAATGTGAGTTGTATTTAGTGGGAAACCACAGAAGGGTTTTCAGTAGAGGATTGTAATCTGTTATGTGTTTTATAAAATCCTCTCTGGATGCTATGGAGAATAATGGGAAAACAAATGACAGGAGGACAAGTGGGAAGAACAGTTAGGAAGTTACTGAATAAGAGACAATGCTGACTTGGAGAAAGAATAAAGGTTTAAGACCTATTTTGGAGGTAAACTTGATAAACTGGTGAGTATGTTGAGTATGTGTTAGTCTGTTCATGCATTGCTATAAAGGAACACCTGAAGCTGGGTAGTTTATAAAGAAAAGAGGTTTTATTTTGGCTTACAGTTCTTCAGGCTGTACATAAAGCATAGTGCTAGCATTTGCTTCTGGTGAGGGCCTCAGGAAGCTTACTATCACAGTGGAAGGAGAAGGCGGAGCCAGCACATCATATAGTGAGAGAGGGAGCAAGAGCAGGGTTTGGGGGAAAGGTGCCACAGTCTTCTAAACAACCATATCTCCCATGAACTCAGATAACTAAGAACTCACTCATTACCAAGGGGATGGTGCTAAACCATTCATGAAATATCTGCCCCCATCATCCAACACCTCTCACAAGGCCTCACTTCCAGCAATGGAGATTACACTGCAACACGAGACTTGGAGGGGACAAATATCAAAACCACATCAGACTGAAATAATATTTTTCAAATATTTTCAATTATAAATTGTCCAGAGATACATACATATGTAGTAAAAATATAGACATGCATGGGAATGATTTAACACTGAAATCTTTATGGTTCCAAGGAAGGCCAAAGAAGGTGTAGTCAGGAAGAGGTATATATAAAGCTTCTAATCTCATTGACATTGTTTTACTTCTAGAGGTGAGATACAGAGCACTTCAATGTATATTTTAATGACACAGGATGGGGGCAAGGAAGTGCTGGGTGGACAAGGGTGGGGTTCCTGGCAAGGGCTCCATCCCTAGGCCTGTGCCATCGGACCTAAATGAGGACAGGCATTTCTGTTTTTGTCCCCAGATATTGCATTTCCCAAGACCACCCTGGCCCGCCATGACCCCATCCTGTGCCTATAAAATCCCCAAGACCCTGGCGGCACAGACACAAGTGGCTGGACATTGGGAGGAACACACCAGCAGAAGAGCACACCAACAGGCACCGGCAGACACCAGCAGGCCATCGACTGATGGAATGACGCAAAGTTTGGCTGGGGAGGTTGGAGGAGAGCCCAGCTGCTGGGCAGCCTGACTTCAGGGGAAAACCACCACCTTCGCCTTCTGGTCTCCCCATCCACCTCATTGAGAGCCTTGTACCCATCCTCCCAAGTCCATGTGTGATCAGATTTTTCTAGTACACCAAGGCAAGAACCCCAGGATACAGAAAGCCCTCTGTCCTTGCAATAAGGCAGAGGGTCTAATTGAGCTGATTAATACAAGCCGCAGGCAGACAGCTAAACTGAAAGAGTACACTGTAACACACCCACCAGGGTTTCAGGAGCTGTAAGAATTCATCCCTATATGCTGCTGTAGGGTCAGATCCCCGTGACCTGCCTGTCTGCATGTACCCCCTAGAGGTTTGAGCAGCGGGGCACCGAAAAAGTGAGCCACACTCCCATCACATGCTCTGCGAGGGGGATAAGGGAACTTTTCCCATTTTAACAATGCTTTCTTGTATGTTTTAAATATTTAATCATAAATTTTTTAAAAAATTGTCTAGTCATTTTATTCAATCAATGTACACAGTTTAACTGCTATGGGTTTTTCTGTACCAAAAAAATACTATGAAGTAACTTTAACAAGATTGCTGGGTCAAATCGTATTTCTAGTTCTAGATTCTTCAGGAATTGCCACACTCTCTTCCACACTGGTTGAACTAATTTACATTCCCACCAAAAGTGTAAAAGCATTCTTATTTCTCCACATTCTCTCCAGCATCTGTTGTTTCCTGACTTTTAATGATCGCCATTCTAACTGGCGTGAAATGTTCTCATTGTAGTTTATTGAGTTGTTCCAACTCATAAGGAAACGGACAATTTTTATTAGGAAAAAAAATCTTGTAACTTGAAGTCAGTGATCCTTGTTCTGATCATGAGAACGAAACACACAACAATTGAATATAGCAAAGGTTGTTTAACAGGTCTAAGTCTTTGTGAATCTTCAAAGTAATATGGATCTGGTTTTATTAGAGCAAAGCATCACTTCTATTTTTAGAAATATACCCTTATTTAAAAGCATTAGTTTTGACATGCTTACTCTCCTGTTGTTCATCTTCCATAATTATTCCACTCTCTATTTTTTATTTAGAGATGCAAATATTGACCTTAAATATTCCCACATATCCAAACCTGCTTCTAGAATAAACACTGCAGAGCTATTGCAATCTGAGCATTGCCAGAATAAAGCAGATAACAATAACATTCTCCAGTCACTTCACAAAATCATCTGTTTACAAGATGCTCCTGGAAGGGTAGAAACCACAAAACCAGCCACCCTGCTCTCTCACTACCACATTAAATGAGAACATGTAATTAATAAAACGTACCCCAGCTGATCCATCAATCCTGTTGCGGCTACCTTTGAAACTTGTCCAGAATCCAACCACTGTCACTACCTTGGTCCAAGCAACCATCTCCCACCCAGATTACTGCAATTGCCTCCTACCTTGTCTCCAACTTCTCTCCTTTAACTCCCCACAATCTTTGTTCAACAATGAAACTGCACTGATCAGAATAAAATTGTATCAGTGTATGACACTCCTATGCTCAAATCCCGCCAATGGTTTCCTATCTCAGATCAGTAAAACCTAGTCTTTACAATGGTCAAAAAAGGTCCTGTTATGGTTGGGTGTGGTAGCTCATGCCCTGTAATCACAGGACTTTGAAAGCTTAGTCAGGAGAATCGTTTAAGCTCAGGATAAATTAAGGCCAACCTGGGTAATATAGGGAGCCCTTGTCACTTTTAAAAATAAAAATAAATTAGCTGGGCATGGTGGCGTACCCCTGTGGTCCCAGCTGCTTGGGAGGTTGAGGTGTAAGAATCACTTGAGCCTGCAGCGAACCATGATCATGCCACCGCACTTCCAGCCTGGGCAACAAAGTGAAACCCGCATCTCAAAAAAAATAATAATAAAAATTTAAAAAGGACCTACTAATATTTACTGTATCTTTTTCTTCCATTATTTTTCTCTATAGCACTTTTTACAGTTCTGGTTATATATTCTACTTAGTCATTTGCTTATTATCTGTCTCGTCCACAAGGTCAAAAATATTATGAGGGCAAGAATTTTACCTGAATTTTACAAAAGAATTTTACAAAAAGTAAAAAACTTTTTGTTTATCCCTCAACTGCAATGGTGCTAGGGATTTGGTTAGATTTAAGTTTATGTAAATGTATTTATTTCAACAAATGTTAAATGAATGAATGGATGTTCCTCTAAAAGTCATAAGAAGCACAGACAATGGTTCTGCCATTTTGAGATTTCTCCCTTTCTCTGTAATATCAAAATTAATAAAAGCACAAGACAGAATTATAAGTCAACTGATATAAGAACCATAAAGATTCTTGTAGGTGGGAAAGAGTTGGGGTCCAGAAATGAGATTTTAGAGAGACTTTTGCTGGCACTGAAATTTCTGTTGATAAGTATAACTTTATAATAGCCCATATGGTTTTTAATGGTTTAGTCAATGCATATTTTTCTCTATATTTGTGGCCAACTACAACTGCTAAAGTTTTCAGAAACATTTATATTTATGTCAGAAACTTTAAAAAATTTTTTTAATTTAATTGATTTTTATTATACTTTTACTTTAAGTTCTGGGATACACGTGCAGAATGTACAGGTTTGTTACATAGGTATACATGTGCTATGGTGGTTTGCTGCACCCATCAACTCATCATCTACATTAGGTATTACTCCTAATGTTATCTCTCCTCTTGCCCCACACCTCCTGACAGGCCCCGGTATGTGATGATCCCCTCCCTGTGTCCATGTGTTCTCACTGTTCAACTCCCACTTATGAGTGAGAACATGCGGTGTTTGGTTTTCTGTTCATGTGTTAGTTTGTTGAGAATGATGGTTTCCAGTTTCATCCATGTCACTGCAAAGGACATGAACTCATTCTTTTTCATGGCTGCATAGTATTTCATGGTGTGTATGTGCCACATTTTCTTTATCCAGTCTATCATTGCTGGGTATTTGGGTTGGTTCCAAGTCTTTGCTATTGTGAATAGTGCTGCAATAAACATACGTGTGCATGTGTCTTTATAGTAGAATGATATTTAATCCTTTGGGTATATACCCAGTAATGGGATTGGTGGGTCAAATGGTATTTCTTATTCTATTTCCTTGAGGAATCACCACACTGTCTTCCACAATGGTTGAACTAATTTACACTCCCACCAACAAAGTAAAAGCATTCCTATTTCTCCACATCCTCTCCAGAATCTGTTGTTTCCTGACTTTTTAATGACTACCATTCTAACTGGCGTGAAATGTTATCTCATTGTGGTTTTGATTTGCATTTCTCTAATGACCAGTGATGATGAGCTTTTTTTCTTATGTTTGTTGGATGCATAAATGTCTTCTTTTCAGAATTGTCTGTTCATATCCTTCACTCACTTTTTTGTTTGTTTGTTTGTTTTTTTGAGACGGAGTCTCGTTCTGTCACCCAGGCTGGAGTGCAGTGGCTGGATCTTAGCTCACTGCAAGCTCCGCCCCCGGGTTTACGCCATTCTCCTGCCTCAGCCTCCCGAGTAGTTGGGACTACAGGTGCCTGCCACCTTGCCCGGCTAGTTTTTTGTATTTTTTTAGTAGAGACGGGGTTTCACCATGTTAGCCAGGATGGTCTCGATCTCCTGACCTCGTGATCCGCCCGTCTCGGCCTCCCAAAGTGCTGGGATTACAGGCTTGAGCCACCGCGCCCGGCCTCTTCGCTCACTTTTTGATTGGGTTGTTTTTTTCTTGTAAATTTGTTTAAGTTCCTTGTAGATTCTGGATATTAACCCTTTGTCAGATGAATAGATTGTAAATTTTCTCCCATTTTGTAGGTTGCCTATTCACTCTGATGACAGTTTCTTTTGCTGTGCAGAAGCTCTTTAGTTTCATTAGATCCCATTTGTCAATTTTGGCTTTTGTTGACATTGCTTTTGATATTTTAGTCATGAAGTCTTTGCCCATGCCTATGTCTTTAATGGTATTGCCTGAGTTGTCTTCTAGGGTTTTTATGGCTTTAAGTCTTACGTTTAAGTCTTTAATCCATCTTGAGATAATTTTTCTATAAGGTGTAAGGAAGGGGTCCATTTCCAGCTTTCTGCATATGGCTAGCCAGTTTTCCCAATAGCCTTTATTATATAGAGAATCCTTTCCCTGTTGCTTGCTTTGTCAGGTTTGTCAAAGATCAGATGGTTGTAGATGTGTGGTGTTATTTCTGAGGACTCTGTTCTGTTCCATTGGTCTATATCTCTGTTTTGGTACCAGCACCATGCTGTTTTGGTTACTGTAGCCTTGTCGTATAGTTTGAAGTCAGGTGCCATGATGCCTTCAGATTTGTTCTTCTTGCTTAGGACTGTCTTGCATATACAGACTCTTTTTTGGTTCCGTATGAAATTTAAACTCGTTTTTTTCTAATTCTGTGAAGAAAGTCAATGGTAGCTTGATGGGAATAGCATTGAATCTATATACTACTTTGGGCAGTATGGCCATTTTCATGATATTGATTCTTCCTATTCATGAGCATGGAATGTTTTTCCATTTGTTTGTGTCCTTTCTTATTTCCTTGAGCAGTGGTTTGTAGTTCTCCTTGAAGAGGTCTTTCACATCCCTTGTGAGTTGTATTCCTAGATATTTCATTCTCTTTGTAGCAATGGTGAATGGGAATTCACTCATGATTTGGCTCTCTGTTTGTCTGTTGTTGGCCTATAGGAATGCTTGCAATTTTTGCACATTGATTATGTATTCTGAGACTTTGCTGAAGTTGCTTATCAGTTTAACGAGATTTTGGGCCTAGACAACGGGGTTTTCCAAATATACAATCACATCATCTGCAAATAGAGACATTTTGACTTCCACTCTTCTTATTTGAATACCCTTTATTTCTTTCTCTTGTCTGATTGCCTTGGCCAGAACTTCCAATAATATGTTGAATAGGAGTGGTGAGAGAGGGCATCCTTGTCTTGTGCCAGTTTTCAAAGGGAATGCTTCCAGCTTTTGCCCATTCAGTATGATATTCACTGTGGTTTTGTCATAAATAGCTCTTATTAACATGTTCCACCAATAGCAAATTTATTGAGAGTTTTTAGCATGGAGGGGTGTTGAATTTTATCAAAGGCCTTTTCTGAATCTATTGAGATAATCATGTGGTTTTTGCCATTGGTTCTATTTATGCGATGGACTGCGTTTATTGATTTGCATATGTTGAACCAACCTTGCATCCCAGGGATGAAGCCAACTTGATCGTGGTGGATAAGCTTTTTGATGTGCTGCTGGATTCAGTTTGCCAGTATTTTATTGAGGATTTTCGTATTGATGTTAATCAGGGATATTGGCCTGAAATTTTCTTTTTTTGTTTTGACTCTGCCAGGTTTTGATATCAGGATAATGTTGGCCTCATAAAATGAATTAGGGAGGAGTCCCTCTTTTTCTTTTGTTTGGAATAATTTCAGAAGGAATGGGACCAGCTCCTCTTTGTATGTTTGGTAGAATTCAGCTGTGAATATGTCTGGTCCTGGGGTTTTTTTGGTTGGTAGGCTATTAATTACTGCCTCAATTTCAGAACTTGTTATTGGTCTATTCACGGATTCGACTTCTTCCTGGTTTAGTCTTGGGAGGGTGTATGTGTCCAGGAATTTATCCATTTCTTCTAGATTTTCTAGTTTATTTGTGCAGAGGTGTTTATGGTATTCTCTGATGGTAGTTTGTATTTCTGTGGGATCAGTGGTGATATCCCCTTTATCATTTTTGTGTCTATTTGATTCTTCTATCTTTTCTTATTAGTCCAGCTAGCAGTCTATTTTGTTAATCTTTTCAAAAAACCAACACCTGGATTCAATGATTTTTTTTTTTTTTTTTGAGATGGTGTCTCATTCTATCACCCATGCTGGAGTGCAGCGGTGTGACCTTGACTCACTGCAACCTCTGCCTCCTGGGTTCAAGCAATTCTCCTGCCTCCGCCTCCCAAGTAGCTGGAACTACAGGTGCCCACCACCACGCCAGCTAACTTTTTTTGTATTTTTAGTAGAGATGGGGTTTCGCCATGTTGGCCAGGCTGCTCTCAAACTCCTGACCTCAGGTGATCTGCCCACCTCGGCATTCCTAAGTGCTGGGATTTCAGGGGTGAGCCACTGCACCTGGTCAGATTCACTGACTTTTTTGAAGGGTTTTTCATGTCTCTAACTCCTTCAGTTCTGCTCTGATGTTAGTTATTTCATGTCTTCTAGCTTTTAAATTTATTTGTTCTTGCTTTTCTAGTTCTTTTAATCGTGATTTAGGGTGTTGATTTTAGATCTTTCCTGCTTTCTACTGTGGGCATTTAGTGCTATAAATTTCCCTCTAAATACTGCTTTAGCTGTGTCCCAGAAATTCTAGTACGTTGTGTCTTTGCTCTTATTGTTTGAAAGAACTTATTTATTTCTGCCTTAATGTCATTATTTACCCAGCAGTCATTCAGGAACAGGTTGTTCAGTTTCTACATAGTTGTGTGGTTTTCTGTGATTTTCTTAATCCTGAGTTCTAATTTGATTGATTGCAATGTGGTCTGAGAGACTGTTACTTATGATTTCCGTTCTTTTGTATTTGCTGAGGAGTGTTTTACTTCCAATTTTGTGGTCAATTTTAGAATAAGTGTGATATGGTACTGAGAAGAATGTATATTCTGTTGATTTGGGGTGGAGAGTTCTGTAGATGTCTACTGGGTCAGCTTGGTCCAGAGAGGAGTTCAAGTCCTGCATATCATGGTTAATTTTCTGTCTCATTGATCTAATATTGACAGTGGGGGTGTTAAAATCTCCCACTATTATTGTGTGGGAGTCCAAGTCTCTTTGTAGGTCTCTAAAAACTTGCTTTATAAATCTGGGTGCTCCTGTTTTGGGTGCATATGTATTTAGGATAGTTAGCTCTTCTTGTTGCATTGATCCCTTTACCATTATGTAATGCCCTTATCTTTTGTGATTTTTGTTGGTTTAGTCTGTTTTATCAGAGACTAGGATTGCAAACCCAGTTTTCTTTTCTTTTTCTTTTTTTTTGCTTTCCATTTGCTTGGTAGGTATTCCTCCATCCCTTTATTTTGAGCCTATGTGTGTCTTTGCATGTGAGATTGTTCTCCTGAATAGAGCACACCAATGAGTCTTGACTCTTTATCCAATTTGCCAGTCTGTGTCTTTTAATTGGGGCATTTAGCCCATTTACATTTAAGGTTAATTTTGTTATATGTGAATTTGATCCTGTCATATGATGCTAGCTGGTTATTTTGTCCATTAGTTGATGCATTATCTTCATAGTGTTGATGGTCTTTACAATTTGGTATGTTTTTGCAGTGGCTGGTACTGCTTTCTCCTTTCCATATTTAGTGCTTCCTTCAAGAGCTCTTGTAAGGCGGCCCTGGTGGGGACAAAATCTCTCAGCATTTGCTTGTCTGTAAAGGATTTTATTTCTCCTTCGCTTATGAAGCTTAGTTTGGCTAGATATGAAATTCTGGTTGAAAATTATTTTCTTTAAGGACGTTAAAGCCCCCACTCTCTTCTAGCTTGCAGGGTTTCTGCAGAGAGATCCTAATCTGATGGGCTTCCCTTTGTGGGTAACCTGACCTTTATCTCCAGCTGCCCTTAACATTTTTTCCTTCATTTCAACATTGGTGAATCTGACAATTATGTGTCTTGTGGTTGCTCTTTGCGGGGTTCCACAGAGGAATAGTATCTCTGTGGAGTTCTCTGTATTTCCTGAATTTGAATATTTGCCTGTCTTGCTAGGCTGGGGAAGTTCTCTTGGACAGTATCCTGAAGTGTGTTTTCCAACTTGGTTCCATTCTCCCCGTCACTTTCAGATACACCAAACACAAGTTTGGTCTTTTAACAGTCCCATATTTCTTGGAGGCTTTGTTTGCTCCTCTTCATTCTTTGTTCTCTAATCTTGTCTTCTTGTTTTATTTCATTAAGTTGATCTTCAATCTCTGATATTCTTTCTTCCACCTGATCAATTTGGCTATTGATACCTGTGTATGCTTCACAAAGTTCTTGTGCTGTGTTTTTCAGCTCCATCAGATCACTTTTATTCTTCTCTAAACTAGTTATTCTAGTTCGCAGTTTCTGTAACCTTTTGTCAAGGTTCTTGGCTTCCTTGCACTGTGTTAGAACACGCTTCTTTAGCTCAGAGGAGTTTGTTATTACCCACCTTCTGAAGCCTACTTCTTTCAATTCGACAAACTCATTCTCTGTGCAGTTTTGTTCTCTTGCTGGCAAGGAGTTGTGATCCTTTGGAGAAGAGGCATTCTGGTTTTTGGAATTTTCAGCCTTTTTGCGCTGGTTTTTCCTCATCTTCATGGATTTATCTATCTTTGGTCTTTGATGTTGGTGACCTTTGGATGGGATTTTTGCGTAGGTGTCCTTTTTGTTGACGTTGATGCTATTGCTTTCTGTTTGTTAGTTTTCCTCCTAACAGTCAGGCCTCTCTACTGCAGGTCTGCTGGAGTTTGCTGGAGGTCCACTCCAGAACCTGTTTTCCTGGCTATCACCAGCGGAGACTTCAGAACAGCAAAGATTGCTGTCTGCTCCTTCCTCTGGAAGCTTCATCCCAGAGGGGCACCTGCCAGATGCCAGCCAGAGCTCTCCTGTATGAGGTATCTGTCACCCCTCCACAGAAGTGTCTCCCAGTCAGGTGGCATAGGTATCAGGGATCCACTTGAGGAGGCAGTCTGTCCCTTAGCAGAGCTCATGCACTATGCTGGGAGATCCACTGTTCTCTTCAGAGCTGGCAGGCTGGAACGTTTAAGTCTGCTGAAGCTGCGCCCACAGCTGCCCCTTCCTCCAGGTGCTCTGTCCCAGGGAGATGAGAGTTTTATCTATAAGCCTCTGACTAGGGCTGCTGCCTTTCTTTCAGAGATGCCCTGCCCAGAGAGCATGAATCTAGAGAGGTGGTATGGCTACAGCAGCTTTGCTGCACTGTGGTGGATTCCACAACTAGTTCGAATTTCCTGGAGGCTTTGTTACACTGTGAGGGGGAAAACCACCTACTCAAGCCTCAGTAATGGTGGACACCCCTCCCCGCACCAAGCTCAAGCATCCCAGCTCAACTTCAGACTGCTGTGCTGGCAGTGAGAATTTCAAGCCAGTGAATCTTAGCTTGTTGGGCCCCATGGGGGTGGGTTCTGCTGAGACAGATCACTCAGCTCCCTGGCTTCAGCCCCCTTTCCAGGGGAGTGAACAGTTCTGTCTCACTGGCATTCCACGCACCACTGGGGTAAAACAAAACAAAACAAAACAAACAAACAAAAGAAACCTCCTGCAGCTAGCTTGGTGTCTGCCCAAGTGACTGCCCAGTTTTGTGCTTGAAACTCAGGGCCCTGGTGGTGTAGGCACCCGAGGGAATCTCCCAGTCTGTAGGTTGCGAAGATCATGGGAAAAGTGTAGTATCTGGGCTGGATAGCACTGTCCCTCATGGCAGAGTCCTTCACAGCTTCCCTCGGCTGAGTGAGGGGAGTTCCTCAACCCCTTGTGCTTCCCCGGTGAGGTGACGCCCCACCCTGCTTCTGCTCACCCTTCGTGGGCTGCACCCACTGTCTAACCAGTCCCAGTAAGATGAACTGGGTACCTCAGTTGAAAATGCAGAAATCACCTGCCTTCTGCACTGGTGTCATTGGGAGCTGCAGATCAGAGCTTTTCCTATTTGGCCATCTTGCCAGCACCCCTATGTCAGAGTCTTAATCTTGCTTGTATTAAGCTCATTCTGATGAGTTTTTTATGCGGGAGAATGGGGATAAAGAGGGAGAATATTGTGTAATAAATAATGAATCTACTCTTCAGATAACAACTTCTGAAGACTGCTTTGAAAGAAGAATTATCCCTGGTGATATTTAATCAAATATCGTAGTACTGTCATTTTTTCATCATCCCGAGAGGAAAAGAGAAGCAGAATATACACTCTAATTTGAAGGGTCAATGATTTCCTTAAATATCATGAAAATACCAACTTACTATATAAAACTGAACATATTTGGTACTCTAAAAATTGAACTATCTGGGAAGAGTCAACTTCAAACACCGGCTGTCAGTTATTCTGTGAAGACTAAAAGAAATACCAGTATTTTCCTTATGTCTTTTGAAAGAATGCGGAGGAGAAGCAAAAAACACTTCTAGAGAAGTACTTGAATCACTACTGAAAAAGGAAATAGAATGAAGCTCCCATTAAGGTCACTCACTTAAAATTTTGCTTTCACCAAAGAAGCATCTCAACCACTGGGTGGTGGAGGGGAAGGTGATTAGAAACCCAGATAATTGAAGAAATTAAGAAGCAACTAAACAGGCTATACAGATGAATGGAGCAGACTGCAGGGCAATGTTATTATTAATTGAATATTTACTGTATAGTAGGCATAGTACTTAAGTACTTGATGCCATAATCTCATCTAATTCTTACATTAAAGCTGAGAGACAGGTATTGTTAGTCTCATTATACAAATAAAGAAAATGAGATATACATAGGTCAAGTAACTTAAACAAGGCTGTCTAGGAAAGGTTGACTAAAAAGTCCAATATCCTAACCCAAATATCATACTGTCTCTACATTGCTCTTTGTAAGACTGAAAATACTTTGCTGGATTTTCCCCATCATAGTAACTTCTCTCATAAAAGCACTAAAAGGACTCTGCTTTTAGGTCCAATTCTTAGTTTTCAATCTGTCTGGATGCAACTTCAAAGATGAGTTTCATTTTGTTGCATACTCACAGACTCTAATCTGACCCATTATCTGTGATCTAAAAACAAAACAAAACAGAACAAAATCTTGCCCTTGATCACAAGAAAGATCTTTATTGAATAAAAACAACTCAAAGTTAATGCTCATGCTACCTTAGAAGACTGTCTGACAGTATCCATTAAAGCTGAATGTATGTACATCCTAACCCAACAATTCTGCTCCTTGGTGTGTACTCACAGAAGTGCATAGGTACATTAACTAAAAGACAAGTTCAAGAAAGTTCACAGGATTCACACGGAGCCCTATTCATAATGGCCTTCTGCAAACTAGAAACAACTCAAATAACCATCAACAATAGAATGGGAGAATGGAAAACCAAACTATGCCTAAATGCAATGATATGGTTGAATGTTACAAACATAATGATGAGTGAAAAAGGTTAGACAGAAAATAGTTCATATTGTACGATTCCATATACATCAAGTTTCAAAATAAGCAAAGCTAAAGTATGGCATTAAAAGTCAGGAAAGTGATTACTTTTCAGAGTGTAGTTACTGGAAAAGTGCAGTGACAGGAAAGAGGGTTTCTGAAATGCAGATAATGTTCCTTTTTGTTCTTTTTTAAATTTGGGTGCTGGTTACTTTATTATGTTCATTTTTTGAAAAATCATTAAGTTCTACATTCATTTTTGCACATTTTCTTTTATCTGTTGTTATACTTCAATAAAAAGTTATTTAAAGCTGCAATGTTTTATTCTTGGTAGGTTAATAGCATAATATTTATACTATAAATGTTAATACTATTAGACTCTTATCTTGCTAAACGGATAAAGGCAGATAATAAGATATAGGTTTGTATTTTAAAAATGATTTTTATTTCAGTTACTGACTAAAAGACAATCAAAAGAGATTTCACTCATCTTAATATAAGAAAATGTTTTTAAACTCTAGTTTCAAATCCCATTGTCATCCATCATTCTGGAATTAACTAACCCATGTTATTGTAATTCAGGTTTAAGGAAATATTTTAAATAAAACTATTAATAATTAGCAGTTGTTCACTCAGGTTGCATTGTCAAGGTCTATAAAATTCTTCTCTTTTCTGCTAAATTAGCTTTATTGCTTAACCTCAGAATGAATGAAGAAAACTTTAAAATAATATAGCTTAGGAAAGCATGTCATGATACGTCTTCTAAGCATAAAGTTTCAAACTCAACATCTTTTTCACTTTGCAATGGGATCTTTGAGTAAACATGTTGCATGTGTTAAAAATCAGAATGTAAAACTCTGAAAAGTCAATACTTTTCTACCTGAGAGTTTCCTGTCCTTCCATTTATAACTAAACATTGAGTCGTAACCTCAAAATTTAAATTGTTTTCTTAAAAACAGAGAATATGTCAAAAACAAATACCTATGGATTATCTATTTAAGACTGTGTTACCAATTCTTAGAATATGTCATCACATATGAAATAATAGCTTTTGATATAAATATTTTATTAACTACAAGAAGGAAAGGGCAAAAAGAAAACACAGACATGCAGGAAATAAAAGTTTATTCAAAAATTTCCTTTGTAAAATAATTCTTGACAAAGATGAGTTAGTGGAAAGAATAAATATCCTGAGGCACACTACAATATTGTTTCCAATAGGTTATTCTGAAAAGCAATTTTACTGTTAAAGGATGTTACCATTTACTTCCCTGAATATCATGATGCTATGATTACAATCTATGTTTTGAAAAGTTTTCCAACTTCCTTAAACAGCTATAGAGTACAGGTTTAAGGGGAGAAAAAGTAATAACTATGATGTTCTTATTAACATTAATGAACGTTATTACCTTTCAAACACTGATTATAAGTCACAGTTGACAAGTGATGGGAAGGCTAATAAATTTACTTATCTTTTCTGCAGCATAAACGTTGCTAGTTTTCTTAACTGACATTAGAAATTCATGTAGCTTCAAGATAAAATTTGAATCTAGGTCCCAGAAAACCCATGGATAACGTTCCAATGCCATGGGTGCCATCATTCAGGCAGACAACTTTAGAAAGTCACCATCCCAGTGAACTGAAGGGCAGAGATACCACTCTATGAAAAGTGATTGAGAAATCACATTTAGTTGGTTATGATTAAGCACATTAATTTTATTCCCTTTTCTATAATGAACACTATAGAACCAATCTAGTATGAAATTAATCTTTCTGCAAAAATTGTGAAGCAATAATAAATATTTGCAAGCTCATACTATATATAATTCAAAAACAGTTAAAATGTTGTATCCCCACTTTCCTATTTTATGAAACACCATGAAATACTAAACTCAGCTCAGTACATAAAAAGTCTATGAATATTTATCAAAACTTTTAGCATTAGTTTATTTTAATATTCTAGAACTCAAAGATGTGAATTTGGTTTATACTTTCAAAGAGTATTGCCCTATAAAATAGCTGAGTTGGAACTGTTCACTATACCAATTTTGATTATCAGGTAGAGCTTTTGGTACAAATGACCAAATATGCTTTGTGAATATTGTGATCACACCATGTTGACTTTGAATAAAGTTTTAGCTCCAAGTTCTGAATTCTTCCTTTAAGATACATTTAGAAATACACTTTACAAATTTGTAAGTAAAACAATTCGGAGAATTAACATATTATAAATCAGATTCTCTAACTGTTATGTATTCAGGATTGGGAAACCTATTCTGCGAGTATGGCAAGTCATTGAACCCTTCTTTATCAAAGTACAGTACAAATGATTAAAACTCTTACATGCTTACAAATGCCCTGTGACCTTCAGGTATTATGCAAGTACTAACTAAAGCCATTGAAGAGCAAAAGACCAGCCTTGCCTACATATATAACTGTTACTGTTTTAGTAGGTTGAGAAATAACATTTTTATGCTTTATATAGCTTATACATTGCATCTTTTTAAATCTTATGTTTAAATTTAAACTTCCAATTCCTAGTGTGAATAAACTCATTAGACTTTCCCTTTAAGAAAGAGGAATCTGGCAGGACTCAGTGGCTCATGCCTGTAATCTCAGCACTTTGGGAGGCCGAGTTCAAGACCAGCCTGGCCAGCGTGGTGAAACCCCATCTCTACTAAAAATACAAAAAATTAGCTGGGCATGGTAGTGTGTGCCTGTAGTCCCAGCTACCTGGGAGGCTGAGGAAGGAGAATTGCTTGAACCGGCAGGTGGAAGTTGCAGTGAGTCGAGATCGTGCCATTGCACTCCAGCCTAGGCAACAGAATGAGACTCCATCTCAAAAGAAAAGAAAAGAAAAGAAAAGACAAAGACCAGACCAGAACAGAAAAGAAAAGAAAAAAGAAAAAGAAAAAGAAAATGAAAGAGGAATCTTTAAACAACTCAATGACAACAGAAAAACCAACTAGCCCCATTAAAAAGCGGGCAAAGGACATAAACAGACATTTTTCAAAAGAAGATGTACAAATGGCCAATAAGCACATGAAAAAATGCTCAACATCACTAATTATCAAATAAATGCAAATTAAAACCATAACATGATATTATCTTATGACAGTCAGAATGGCTATTATTAAAAAGTCAAAAAATAACAGATGTTAGTGAGGATGTAGAGAAAAGGGTCCACACTGCTGGTGGGAATGTAAATTAATACAACCTCTATGAAAAACAGCATGGAGATTTCTCAAAGAATTAAAAATAGAATTACCATTCAATCCAGCAATCCCACTATTGGGTATCTATCTGAAGGAAAAGAATCATTGTATAAAAAAAGAGCACTTGTATGCTTATCACAGCACTATTTATAATAGCAAAGATACAAAATCAGCATAAGTGTCCATCAGTGGATGATCAGATAAAGAAAATGTGGTATATACATACAATGTAGTACTATTCAGTCATAAAAAAGAGTAAAATCGGCCAGACGTGGTGGCTCAAGCTTGTAATCCCAGCACTTTGGGAGGCCGAGGCAGGCAGATCACAAGGTCAGGAGATCGAAATCGAGACCATCCTGGCTGACATCATGAAACCCCGACTCTACTAAAAAAATACAAAAAAATTAGCCGGGTATGGTGGTGGGCGCCTGTAGTTCCAGCTACTCGGGAAGCTGAGGCAGGAGAATGGCGTGAACCTGGGAGGCAGAGCTTGCAGTGAGCTGAGATCGCACCATTGCACTCCAGCCTGGGCAACAGAGCGAGACTCCGTTTCAAAAAAAAAAAAAAAGAGTAAAATCATGTCATTAGCAGCAACGTGGATGGAACTGGAGGCCATTACCTTAAGTAAAACAACTCAGAAAGTCAAATACTGCCAAATAATGTGTATACATGGACACAGAATTTGTAATAATAGCCATTGGAGACTCACAAGGGACAGTGAGAAGGGAATAGGGGATAACAAATTAGTCAACAGGTACAATGTGCATTATTCAGGTGATGGTTACACTAAAAGCACAGACTTAACCACTACACAACATATCCATGTAGCAAAACATCACTTGTACCCCTTAAATTTATATAAAAAAAATTTTTTTTAAAGCAAGGATATTTACCTTAAGAAGCATAGCAGTACAAAACTGTCTAGAGTATATATTCAGCTTATAATCACATAGATAAGCTTATATTTTTGATTAGTCCTGCTTTTTAAGATAGCTATATTTTATATACATTTTTACTGTCATTGAAAATATACACTTTTTTTTTTTTTTTTTTTTCTGACTCACCACTGAATAATCAGTGGATTTCTTTTTTTTTTAAATTTATTTATTAATTTATTTATTATACTTTAAGTTCTAGGGTACATGTGCATAACGTGCAGGTTTGTTACATATGTATACTTGTGCAATGTTGGTGTGCTGCACCCATCAACTCGTCAGCACCCATCAATTCATCATTTATATCAGGTATAACTCCCCAATGCACTCCCTCCTCCCTCCCCCCTCCCCATGATAAGCCCAGTGTGTGATGTTCCCCTTCCCGAGTCCAAGTGAAAATATACACTTCTTATCTGGCAAATTCCCTATTACTGCTAAGATTGTCAAACATTTTGATGAGCAATATAAGCTGTATACATGCATAATACTGTTTATTTCTTTAAAAGAGTAAAGTAAATAAATATAGCCACCTAAGGAACTAAACACTATAAAATACACAAATATAAACACCTAAGAAATTCTGCAAACTAATTTTTGAAATATTCTACTGTATAAAAATATAATTATGTGACATAATAGCTTTAGTTTATCATTTGTCTCATCATTTGGCAGCAGTCCCAAACAGGATAAACAGAAAGATATCTGATGAATTGAGAAATTAGTTATTATAAAAATCTTATTTATATTCACTCTTGGAGTATAATTCATTAATATTAAAAAACACCTAATTCCAAATTCATTTATTTAACCTTAAAGGCACTGTATACTGGTAAAACATTATTACACAGATATAGAATTATTATGAATTTCATTATGCAAATTTAATCACCCATTTTACTTTGCAGGAATTACATATGCCTTAATATTTTCATTCCTCAGAAATAATAAAATTACAACTAAAATAGTTTTTACTGAAAATTCAAATACAACTTTTTGGTCAGTGAGTATTTATGGCTTAATGTCAGAGGCAAAAACAAAAGGAAGAAAATTGTAACCATTTTTAGTAGAAACTACTCTCTATTTTGGCTTAGTGAAAGATGGGAGTCACTCTACCTCACAAAGCAGTAAGTCAATGATGTGGAACACCATGCAGAGTGGGAACTTGGCAGTAAAAAGAGTGAGAAACCACTGGGATGCATACATATGAGCTTCCAGGTTCAGATCACAAAAATGGCTATGCAGGTCCGGTAGCTGTTCCTAAAAGTCAAAGTGGAAAATTTAGGAAGAGGAGCAATGAGAAGCTTGCAGCAGAACAACGAAGTTCCTGCCACAACTATAGCTTTCTGTGATCACTGTAACTGTATTCTAGTATTGATTGTCTTTTACATAACTGCACAGAAGTGAAGATAGCAGATGAGAATTAGGGATATGACAGATAATTGAGGAAAATAAAAAGAGACTTAAGAAAGACTATCTCTTGCTCACTTGACTGTTCTTGTTTCTTGCAAAATGTTCATTCTACAAGAGCATCTGTAGTCTAATGAGTATCTTGACTCCAGGGTCAAGTCATAGCACCCCCACTCAGGGTTAAAATTTTTTTTTTTTTTTTTTTTTTTTTTTTTGAGATAAGAGTCTTGCTCTGTCATCCAGGTTGGAGTACAGTGGCACGATCCTGGTTCACTGCAACCTCTGCCTCCCAGGTTCAAGTCATTGTTCTGCCTCAGACTTCTGAGTAGCTGAGATTACAGGCACCCTCCACCAAGCCTGGTTATTTTTTGTATTTTTTACTAGATACAGGGTTTCACCACATTAGCCTGGCTGGTCTCGAACTCCTGACCTCAAGTGATCTGCCTGCCTTGGCCTCCCAAAGTGCTGGGATTACAGGTGTGAGCCCCTGTGCCTGGCCCAGGGTTCAATTCTTAACTAGCTAGAAAAGAAATGTATCTTCTCTTTGGAAATCATCTAATGCCAACATTATCTGGGTTCTATGATGTTTCAGTATATTTTTTGAACACTTAGAAATTTCCAAAGCATGACAAACTATTTAGAAATCTGTCTTCAACATATTAAAAATGGCAAAGCAAAGAAAGTGTGCAAGGGGTATAATATATAAAATTGGATATCTCCTAAAAATGCCTTTATGGTAACTTTATTTTTCCCCAGTTTAAACAAGCAAATGGTTTTCAAAAGCATGAACAGCAAGGTACAAAGTATTAGCATAGTTATTACCATAACTGAAAGAAAAAGGCAAAGTCATGTAATAGCTTACCTCCATTTTGTTTTCATAAATAGACCACAAAAAGAAGAATAAAAAATAAAAAATAAACCATTTGTTGAACTACATGCGCTCTTTGAAAAATAGCCAAATGTGCCCATTAGGTACTTCAAATGGAATGTCCAAATGCTCATTCAGTTAACTGAAAAAAAAAGTGCTAATAGAAAACTGTGGTTGAGGTTCTTCATAGTACCACAAATTTGTTCTTTATTAGGTATATTTACTTGATTCTCAAAGCCCTTAGGAATACTGACCTTTGAAAATATATGAACTTTTTTTGTAAATAAAAGGCAAAAAGTGAATAATCCCAAATATTTACTTGGTAAAATTAAATCGTTAAAAAGGAGCTTATTGCTTTTAATATCCATACTTACCAGATTCTTCTACACAGTCTTTTTCCTCCTTAATGCCCATTTGTCATTGTACTTATGGCTCGTTTTACATCCCTCCCTCCTTTTATTTCTTTTCAATTTTAAAGTCTTCTACCCTCCTACATTCCCTTCTCTGAATAAATTTTTCCTTTAACCTCACTGCAAATTCATCTTCTACTGCCCTGTTCTTCTAATCTTTCAGTCTCCTATTTGCTTCATTTCCCTCTTTAGACACCTACGGATCCCCTGGCAGTTCATATCAATGAGTTCCTACTAGCATCTTCTGCTCTCACATTCTACTAACCTCCTTCCTCAACCATTTTACCCTTCCCCAAGATGGAATCAATCCATCCATGTACTTCCTTCACATTTCTCTTGGATTCCCAATACCCCTTTTAGACAAAGTCACATAAACATGCCACACAGACCCATTATAAATTTAAGATTATCAACTTCGGGTAGAACTCCAAAGTTAGTTAAAAATTCCTTTTGTCAGCTCTGGTCAATCACTTTGCCTGTGGTCACAATCTTTTTTACTATGTAATATTTGGTATATATAAAAGGATGTATATTTCTCACACACATTTATAAATACGTATTATAAAGCACAACAACGAGATTAGGAATTATATTTTAAAAATTTTAAATATATCCCTACAGTATTTCAGATATGTTTTATTCTCTTATGAATATCTTTCCGGCTCTTCCAAGTGTTCTATGTAGACCCAAATAAGGAAGTGGTACTAATCAGTATGGAGAAAGCTCTTAGGTATTTCAATTTTTACTCTGTAAATATCTTCATTCCTCTATAAACAATACTTGGCAATCTCTTAATGATTAAACTCATTAGATTCACCCTTCAAAGTATGTTTAATTTGAACATTTAAAATGTGAGATATTTTTAAAATAGTAAAATGGCTAAATAAACATATTATGATAGACCAATGTAGATGCTGTTTTGAAACTAAATCCATTTACATTTTCTATAATATTCCATTAAAATTCTATAATTCATTATTGCTTACCAACTCTATTAGGCTTTTTCTATGACTCAACAAATCCCTGAGTGATAAAAGTTCCTAATTTTTATTTACCTGCATTAGTCTCTCCAACTGGTAGAATTTGCAATGAAGATCTTCAAAGTTGTTTTTGTAGAGGTCTCTCAAACCATAGTCGTACATGATTTTCACCAACACACAGAATGCTTGTTCCTCTGGCATCTACAGAAAAACATATACATATACAACATAAATAAGTGGCATTTTGATAGAATGTCAGAAAAGTTCCCTCATGTTATTAGTCCTCTGCATAAGTAGCTGAAGTCCTGGAGCAAATGAAGTCCTTCAGAGCCAGTCTTTGGCAGAGTGACATGACCTCCTTACTTGAGATGAATTATCCTCTTTTGTTAATTTTAATCATGTTGTCATTCATTCATTAGGCCATCTTTAAAAATAGGCAATACACTCATGATTAAAAAACCAAAGCACACTTTGGGAGGCCAAGGCAGGCGGATCACTTAAACTCAGGAGCTCCAAACCAGCCTGACCAACATGGCAAAACCCTGTCTTTATAAAAAATAAAAAAATCAGCCAGGTGTGGCAACATGAGCTTGTAGTCCCAGCTACTTGGGAGAATGAGGTGGGAGGATTGCTTGAGCCTGGGAGGTGGAGGTTGCAGTGAGTGAAATCACGTCACTGCATTACAGCATGGGCGACACAGTGAGACCCTATCTCAAAAAAAAAAAAAAGAAAGAAAGAAAGAAAGAAATCAAAACAATGTAAAAGGATCTAAAGGTAAAAGTCTCACTCCTCCCTATCATTATACATACACTAATCCCTGGTACCTACATCCCCCAACCTCTTTTGCATAACCTCATATCTACTCTTAATAATTTCTCCTGTATTCTGCCACTGATTATCTATGCAAATAAAATCATTACATTTCTAATTTTATTTTGTCCCACCACATAAAAGATAATATACTATATACACAGTTACACATCGTGATATTTCTTTAACAATGTAAGTTGGAAATCTTTCTATCTCAGTATAAAACAAGTTGTCTCTTTATTTTCTTAAAAGCAATTACACAGTATTCCATTATATAGAATATATAGTACTATAGTTCATTTAACTAGTTTCCTATTGACACTTGAGATGTTCCTAATTTTTTAATCATAAAAAGCTTCAATAAACTTTGTATATGCATCATTTTGTACATATGCAAAAATGGGGTGGGGTAGAGCACATTCCCAAAAGGGGGAATGCTGGGTGAAAAAATAAATGCATTTTAAATTTTGGTAAATAGTGTGAAACTATCTTCCCTGAGTTTTCTTGATGCTGCTACTTTCTGTAAAATACAGTTTCAGGGAAATGGTCAGTAAACTCTAACATATTAGTTTTCTAAGAGGTATTTTTATCTGAATAGGGAATAAAGTCTGAAGTCAAAGGAACAAACCTCTAAACAGTGGTATCAACAGGTGAAAGAATATGGAAAGGGACATATCTAATATTCTAGAAATTACACCAAACATACAGAAAAAGTTGTACTTACTCAACGTCCTAGGATGTAACTATTATATAAACATCTACTTTAAATATTACTTCCTTGAAAATTTACATTTGGTTGATTATAGTATTTTACACATTTGTCAGACTAACTTCATACTTCAATAACTGAATCAGGTAGAGTTCCATTTATCCACTTAGAAATGCAGTTGTTTATTTAAAAGTTTATACAAATCAGCCACTTCTATTTTCTAATTATAAACCATAAAACACCCAAATTTGTTAAACAACATCTCCTAAAGTTAAATAAATACACTATAGTGTTTTCATTTTGATTCTTTAAACATTTGCTTATTTTCTTTTTATCTATGAGTTGTTTGAGACCTTTTCAAAATTTCTGGCCACTGACCTCAGCTATTCAAGTTAGCAACTATTTTTCAGCTTCCATTTGGTTATTTAGGATACAATTACATTGTATTCTTTACTACTTTGTCATCAAAACTTCAAGGGACACTAACTTGAACATATATGGCCAAGAATACTTCTCTTAACAAGTTGTAAGCCTCCTCATCTTCCTCTCAGATCTCTACTCAAATGTCTATACAAAACAGCTGCATGTAAAATAACTGTAGCCCGGTTGGGCGCAGTGGCTCACGCCTGTAATCTCAGAACTTTGGGAGGCCAAGGCAGGTGGATCACCTGAGGTCAGGAGTTCGAGACCAGCCTGGCCAACATGAGGAAACCCCTCTCCACTAAAAATACAAAATAGCTGGGCATGGTGGTGCGTACGTGTAATCCCGGGTACTGGGAAAGCTAAGGCAGAAGAATTGCTTGAATCCGGGAGGTGGAGGTTGCAGTGAGCTGAGATCGCACCACTGCACTCCAGCCTGGAGTTTTGAGACTCTGCTCAAAAGAGGGAAAAAAAAAAAAAAAAAGATAACTATAGCCAGTCCTAGAGACACTAATTCACTTAAGTCTTTCTCTTTCTAAGTAAATGACAATTAGTTGAATGTCTTACCATCTGGTATCTTATAAAGGGAATATGTTTTTAATTCTTTGAATGTGGTAAAATCATTAGGGCAAATAAAAGGTTTATGTGCCTTTTGGCATTCATACATATAGTCACTGAACAGATGAGGTGCAGGCACTGTTCTAGGCTTTAGGGATACAGAGATAAAGGTATAGTGCCTCCCTAGGGGAAGAGTAAACAGGCAACTCAGCTTGAGTTTCATAAGGATGCAGAAGTCCTGGACTAGGGAATGTTGGGTGTTGGAAGTAAACGTAAACATCAGAGACAATTTTGGAGGAGGCAGAGCTAGATGGCCAAATAGCAATCATCCTTCAGCAATCATCCTCCCTCAAGAACACCAAATTGAACAACTATCCACGCAAGAAACACCTTCATAATTCAGGTGACTGATCACAGTACCTGGCTTTAACATGATATCAAGGAAAAAGGCACTGAAGAGGGTAGAAAAAACAGTCTTACATTGTCTACACCACACCTATCCTATCCCCCCAACATGTGTAGAGAAAGAATCCATGCACTTGGGAAAAGGCGAGTGCAGGGACTTTGCATTGGTACTCAGTGCTGCCCTGTCACAGCAGAACACAACACAGGGCAGAATTTAGCAGGCACCCAAGAAGGAAGGATTTAGACTGGCCCCGGTCAGAGGGGAAGCCCCCTGGCAGACCAAAGTGCCCTGGCGTCCTGAACAAATTGAAAAGTGGTCTAGGCCACAAGTAGCACAATCTTTCGGCAAGTCCTGGTGCTGTGCTTGGCTTGAAGCCAGTGAACTTGGGGTACATACGATCCAGTGAAACATCAACTGGGATAGCCAAGGGATCAAATAGAAACAACAACAAAAAAGCAAGCGTGGCTACACATACACCCCTTCCCCAACTCCAGGCAGGGCAGCCTGGGAGACACCCCTTTTCTGCTTGTGGAAAAGAAAGGAAAGAGTAAAGAGGACTTTGTCTTGCAACTTGAGTACCAGTTCAGCCATAGTAACATAAAGCAGAGTCCTGAATCCCCTGAGTCCAGACCCTAGCTCCTGAACAGGATTTCTAGATCCATCCTGGGCCAGAAGGAAGCCTGCTACCCTGAATGTAAAGACCCTGGGGCCTTGAATAAACACCAGCAATAACCAGGCAGCAGTCACCAGGTACCATGCTGGCTTCAGGTGTGACCAAGTACAGTCGCAGCCATAGTAGCCAGTTCCAGCTGTGGTGGCTAGTGCTTGTGTCACCTGCTCCTCAACTCCAGGAAGCCCAGCATGAGGAGAAAAAAACTCCATTTATTTGGGGGAAAGTGAGAGAAGAGAAAAAGAGATTCTAGGAATGATGGAATTCTCTCAGATCTTACCCAAGTCCACCAAGGCTCAATCTCTGCGAGTCTGCAAAAATTGCAGCATTATTTGGTTTGGCTCATCCCCTAATGCAGATATGACTTCAGTGACTGAAGACTTAGATCACAACACTTAATTCCCTTTAGAAAGCCTTGTCAAGAAGGGTGGGTATAAATAAGTCCAGACTATGAAGATTAAATACCTAACTTTTCAGTGCCCAAATATCGATGAACATCCACAAGCATTAAGAATACCCAGGAAAACATGACCTCATCAAACGAACTAAACAAGGTACCAGGGACCAATTCTGGAGTGAGAGATATGTGACATTAAAGAGAATTCAGAATAGCTACTTTGAGGAAGCTCAATGACTTCAAGACGATACAGAGAAAAAAATTCAGAATCCTATCAGATAAAGTTAACAAAGAGACCAAAATAATAAAAAATAAGCAGATATTCTGAAGCTAAAAAATTCAACTGACAAACTTAAAAATATATCAGAGTCTCTGAACAGCAGATGATCAAGCAGAAGAATTAGTGAGCTTGAAGACAGGCTATCTGAAAATACATAGAGAAGAAACAACAACAAAAAGAATAAAAAGACATTAGGCATGCCTGCAAGATCTAGAAAATAGCTTCAAAAGTGCAAATCTATGAATTACTGACCATAAAGAGGAGGTAGGGGAAGAGATCAGAGTAAAATACTAGAAAATAAATGGACTGGAGTTGAAAAGTGATGCATAACAGTAGAGTTGCAGCACACCATTATATACCATTTTTATCATACAGAGAAAACAGACAATGTAAATAATTTCAAGACAACAATAGAAAGACAACAATAAAAAGTGGTAACATAACTAAGAAGTGATGAATTTTGAGTACTTATTACTTTTGTTTTTAACATGAGTTATTTAACTATAAGTTTTTATCATTTAATTTTTAACAACGGCTGTGCTTAACAACTGGTTCACAGAATTCCTGAAAATTTAACAATTGGCCCTCAAAAGTTGGTATGATCTGGCTGTACATAGCACTGATATGACCATGATAAAGAGTTAGGAATGTATTCTAAGTGCAGTGAGAAATCAGTGAAGAGTTTACAGCAGCAGATCTGATTTTTATTTTTAGTAAGGTCACGCAGCTGCTACCAATTCCTCATTAGTTCTCAATACTGAGGGACAACTATATTTTGGTTTAGTGAGAATCTATCACTTTTATTTTGTATAAAGGAATAATCTACAAGAATCTATATTCAATCATTCCCCTCAAAGTTTTGTCCAGAAACAGATCATGAATATGCAAAAGGCATTGCAGGGGAAAAACATGATTTTGGAATTATTCCAATAGATGTTAATTTCAGGTAAGGTTTTAATTACTTGCTGGGTGATCTTGAGCAGGTAACCTCTTTTAATGCCTAAGATTTTTTTACTTCTAAAAAATTAGAAATAACAATACCTATGTCATAGGGATGCTACAAGTATTAAATGAAATATATTTAAGAGACATATGCATACTGTTGGCAATCACTAAATTTCTCTTCTCTTTCCTTCCTTAAAGACAGAGACTCTGTCTTTTACATCGACAATTACCAAAGTGCTTTATACAAGGATACTCAAAAGAATAAACATGCATAGGTAAAATTTTTACTCTAAGATCTTTCTGTTAAAATGATTTGCTGGAATTTAAGTTCTAAGTAGCAAAAATGTGCTGCTTTTCACATAAATGACAGCATTTCTTGTGTATCAGTAGGAAGAACATCCCCTTCCTCCTCCCCATGCTTTTTATGACTTAAATAGTGACAAGCTGCACTTTCAAGGTTCTCCACATAGTTTTGCATACAAGCTCAGAGGGGATAACTGGGTTGGGGTATACTCTATAGCACAGTTCTGCCTTTAAAATATTACTGATCTTTTAAAACTGATCATAAGTGGCACTTTGTTATTTCCCTTTAACCTGAGGAGACTCTTGCTTTCTCTGAATCCCAAAACTTTGTTGTATACCATTATAGTTATTTGTGCGCTTCTAAACTCTAAACACTACTGTAATGTTGTACTCCCCGCTCCACAACTCTTAGCATAAAACCTTCAATAAATATCAAGTGTTAAATATTTCTTTAAGATAAACTAGCTAAATTCTGAATACATCTTGCCTTTTTAATGAAGTCATGCCACACAAGTAAGGCAATCTGTTGGTAACTGCCAACAAAAATGTAGAAGGAAAGTATTGGTGTGAAGGCTAGAAGCAAGCGGCAGCCAAATGCAACTATATTCAAATTTGATTTCTTATAATTCTATTCCAAATGCTAAATATGAAAAGCTTTTATATTATCTATATTTTGTATTGACTATTCAGCTTATCCCTCAATCGGCATAAAGAACATCAACCGAGATGTGAGATGCAATGCTAGGTTGTACTATCAAACTTCACCTTAGTACATGCAGTTCCTCCACTAGGTAGTATAGTGGTACCTACCTACTTAAAAAAAAAAGCACTAAAATGACTATTAAACTGATTACAATGATTAATGCTTCATAGAATAAGATAATCCAATTTATCCAATTTATGCAATTCGTCTAAAGTTACAATAAAAATAAATAATTGAACAACACATCTTTAAATAAAATATTAAGATGTTGGAATATGGTGACTCTAAGACTGAATGTCCATTTTTGCTGTGTACAGAAACTTTATTAACAGTGTTATTTCATTAAGGAAAAGAGGGGATAAACATTAATTAATATTATAATTTAAGATGTCAAAGTATCATCCATGGCTTTATGAAATACAAAACAAAATACCTGCCTCACATGCATAATTGAGAACTGAGTGATATAGTCACTGTTTGGTAATAAATGTTGATAATGATCTGACACTTGTACTAATTGTGATGACCACTGAATGGAGACTATCTCCAAGCCCTCACTACTTCTCTCCACAATAAACTATAAAACAAAGCAGTGCTAAGTATTTCAAGTCTTTAAGATGCACCTGAAATCATTTACATCAAGGTATTTTTTGAAGTAAAATTGTATTTTGATAATTTAAAGGGATCCCCATAGTTAGTGTAAAACTAAATTTCCTACTTCACATGATGTGTTTCACATCTTTTTGGAATGATCTACCTTTCTCTATGAAGAAGATGAACACTCTACTGATATTGCAAATTTTCTTCAACAATAATGAATGGGTCCAGCATAGTGGCTCATGCCTGTAGTCCCAGCACTTTGGGAGGCTGTGTGTGATCACTTGAGGTGAGGAGTTTGAGACCAGACTGGCCCACATGGTGAAACAACATCTCTACTAAAAATACAAAAATTAGCCAGGCATGGTGGCATGTGCCTGTAATCCCAGCTACTTGGGAGGCTGAAGCAGGAGAATTCCTTGAACTCAGGAGAATAGGCTACAGTGAGCCAACATCTCACCACTGCACTCCTGCCTGGGTCATAGAGCAAGACTGTGTCTCAAAAAAAAAGAAAGAAAGAAAAAAGAAAAAAAGATGAATGCTAGTAACTATTTTGAAACTCAAGGTTATTTATCATGTCTTCATTTTTTGTTTGCATATTAAAAAGCAAATAGAATGAAAACTTCTAGCCATTTGTCTATTTTCCCTTTAAATCAAATAGCTTAATACATTTAAACTGAATGTAAATTTATAAGCCATAAAATTCTATCATTGTATGATAATGTGTAATTCATTCAAATTAGTTGGACCAGGGACCAAAAGAAAATTGGCTGGGCAAATAATTATTAATTTAAAAGCAAATAATTATTAATATAAAAAAAGCAAAAAATAAAAATTTAAAAATTTAAAAAATTAAAAATATAAAAATAAATAAAAAATAACAGAACAGTTAGCATTATTAGACATATTCATTCATGACCCCATTTGACCCTCGCAAAAATCCTGCAAGGTAGGCATTATTTTTACATTGTAAGTATAATACTAGTGGAGTTCAAAGAAGTTAAATGACTTGCCAGTAACTAACTATAGGTCTATAAAGTAAAGCCTGGTTTTAATCTCATAACTGCACTATTTTTGTGCTAGGTACAAAATATGTAAGACTCTTTATGCTCATCATTAGGTACGCAATACTCATAATAAGCCTAGAAGGATGATAACAAGAAACGAAAGCTCAGTTGAAGAGACTTGCCCAAAGTTATGTAACTAACCACAATCCAAATTCACAGTTGTATTTTCAGTATCCCTTGAAAGAGTTCAGCTTCAAAAGGCAGAGAGATGTAAGATAGTAGTTAAATATTTTTTAAATAGGTAAAATGTTTGTGTATATTAGGACACAGGGAGATGTTGGAAAATGGCTCAAAAGCACTTGATAAGAATTAACTCAGAATAGAAAAATGAATGCTTCTTTCTCTTAAACTAGAAAGAAAAGTGATTTGGAAGTATAGGACCCATTTTTTAAATACACTAAAAACCTTGTAGTAAGTATATCACTCAAGATGATGTGATGTACCTGTTCAGCACCCTATTGTCCCATCATCTAATATCAAAACCCCTCTTCCTATAGGAAGATCATTCTGTTGTTTAGGATGGGGCTGATGGGGTTCACCGATCTGGACTAAAGACCTGGGCTGTGACAATTAGAATGCCCTACCCAACCAGGCCAAAGTCCAACAGGAAGAAAAACAGAGTGAGTTGTTTTTGTTGTTGTTGTGTGTCATTTTAAATAAATGCAGGAGCTATAGTAAGACAGTCTCTTTTAAACAAGGTAACAAAAAATGTCCCTTTTAAATGAAGTTGTCCAGATCATATGAATCCAGGCGAGCCAAAAGTCATTTTGCCCACTTTTTTGTCTACCAACATAATTAAGACAATAAAATTCAAGAAAAGCAGAGATACAAACAGATTATTGATGACAAAATGTGAACTCTGGAGTCAATCATGTGAAAAATCATCTCTGACTCTAGATTTCCCAGTTATATGAGTCAATTCTGTCACATGCAGCAGAAAGAGTCTTGAATAATATAATGCCACAAATGCTTAACTTATATATATATATATATATACACACACACACACACACACACATATGATAGAGACTTCAAAATGAAGCCTTTATCTTGTCACTTTGAACTCTGGAATCTGTAATAGGTAATTCTGCTTCTTATTTACATCCATTGGTTAAATCTTATCCCAAATCTGTCTTTTTGGGGAGAAATATTTTTAAATTTATAATTTTTAAATTTATTTTACTCTGAAATACAACAAACAGAAAAATGCATAAAAGTTAAATGTACACTTTAAAGATGCATGTAACCACTATCTAGGTTAAGAAAGAGAACACTGTCAATAGCCCTGAAAATCCCTGTGTCTCTTTTCAGTCATGGTTCCCAGTTTCTCCCTAAAGAAATCACTTTCCTAACTTTAACAGTTATCACTTCATTGGTGTTCTTTATAGTTTTTTCCATCTATGTAGCATCCTAACAATAGAATTTAGTTTTGCCTGTTACTGAACTTTATGCAAAATGGAATCATACCAAATGTAATGTTGTACTTTGCTTTTTTTAAACTAAATCTTATGTTTTTATGATTCATTTGTATGAACCAATGTAGTGTAAAATACTCATTTCCATTGCTGTATGGCATTCATACTCTAAGAATACCATAATTTAGCCATCTTACTGTCTAATTACAATTCTAATATTGGACATTTTAGTAGTGGACATTTGAATTGCTTCAGTGTTTTGACTGTTATAAACACTATTAGGACAAAAGTAATACAAGTATTTTAATGTACAAGTGCATAAATTTGACTACGGTATGTCTAGAAGTAAAACTTCTGGGTGTGTATATCTTTATTAGATAAAGCCAAACCAGTTTCCAAAGGAATTGTGCCTAGTCATAATTTTTTTTTTAAAAAGTTCAATAGTTTTAAACATGCTAGATTATTCAAACATAATCCTTCCTGAGTTGGAAAGCTTCTATAAATGCCAATATTAGTATACATACAGTAATTTAACCTTAAAAAAGAACATAATTTTCTGAATGTCTAAAAAGGTACATGTTCAATTAAAAAATTTAAAACTACTAACAATAAATATGGTAGAAAATATATTGGGTTACAAATTATCTAAGATATTTTCTATAATTTTTAGAGTAAGTGAAATATAATCAGATCATAATTTATTATGACTAAGAGATAAAGACTAATATTATTATTATGAAATTACAAATTATTATTGTATATTTGGTTACAAATGCAGTTGAACATTGTAATGGTTGCAGGCAATCTGTACTATAACATTCTCCAACTGTAAATGACAAATCTCTTGTAATTTCATAAATGGATGTATAAGAGTCTACTGTGATAAACATTTAATTCTCATTGCCTAAACTACTACATGTTACAAAGCTATTGTCAAAGCATCTAGAAATTTTCAAGTACAAGAGGAGGCTAATTAATTCTTTAAACTACTTAGACATGAAAAAAATCCTAAAAATTCAAAACTGTTTTTGAACATACTTTCATTTTTGGTCTTACTTTCTTCTCAAGCAATGAATGTGAAATATAAATGACTATGGGTGAGGAAAGGACAGCAACCCAAAAAGAAGCAGACTCTGACAGTGATTAATATGGAGCTTCCAAAGATGTCTGGCAGCAAAAAGAAGCAATAGCTTATGTAACTGATAACAAATTAGTCAGTAAGACCCTAATAATGTATCTCCCTGGAACCTGAGATAGTGCGTTTGATGAATTGTTTAAACCAGTCCGTATTCTTCCATTTGTTTAAACCAGGGAGACAGAAATACAGTAAAAAATAAATTACAGTTAACTTCTGTTATTCAAATTGGTTGAATGGATGGGTTGGTCAGTTAATGGAATATACTAATTAACAGAATCATCAAACATACTGCCAATTAAAAATTAGAATATGATATGTTTTTCATTAACAGAATGCTGAATATTAGTTCATCTTTCCCTTAAGGATTCTAAAAGGATTTCTAAATTTCAAGTTACTTTTATAAAAGCCATGACAACACTGAATAATTCTATTAATGTAGAAAGTGTGAGATACTAGACCGAATTTCTGTCCCTCTTGTAACATACACTGGAAACTATCTTGTTGCATTTCACAAAGGCTGACTCATCACATGGCCCTTATAATAGTAGAGTACATAATGTAGAAAAAAATTCTAGGTATTTGAGCTCTCTAGTTATTTGAATCTCTCTCTTTCTCTCTTTGGGGGCGGGGTTGGGGAGGGTGTTTCCAAATAATTATGAACTTACAATTAACCCAAATTCCTGTAAAATCCAAAAGAGATTTCTCAGAGAGATATTCTTCTCACTGAACATTTATAAATATAATATGTTAAACAGGGCTAAAATGCTAAACTACGGTAGCATTTAATGTAATATGTTAAACAGGGCTAAAAATGCTAAACTATGGTATGTTCAAAGATTACTTTGTGGCCGGGCGTGGTGGCTTACGCCTGTAATCACAGCACATTGGGAGGCTGAGGTGGGAGGATCATGAGGTCAGAAGATCAAGACCAGCCTGGCTAACACGGTAAAACCCGTCTCCACTGGAAAAAGAAAAAAACTAAAATTAGTTGGGCATGGTGATGCACACGCCTGTAGTCCCAGCTACTCTGGAGGCTGAGGCAGGAGAATCACTTGAACCCAGGAGGCGAAGGTTTCAGTGAGCTGAGATCACACCACTTCACTCCAGCCTGGCGACAGAGTGAGACTCCATCTCAAAAAAAAAAGATTACTTTGTTCAAACCAAAGCTTCATCACCCATGTCTTGAACTTCAGCTTCTCATCCAAGTAATTATAAAGGCTTCCTTTAGAAGAAAGATGGCTCTGAACCTTGAAGTAAACATCCATGTCACTGGGTATGGTCTCCAGCCTCTTAGGGTAGGGACCTGACTATTCTAGATTCTACTGGGTTTAGAAGGGGAACAAGGGCCCCTGAGAATTTGTGATTATAAAGTAACTGGTCATCACAGGAAGTTCCAAAAAGGTGAGATGTAGAGATATCAAAGAAAGAAGAATAACAAGGAGAAGATAGAAACTGTCATAAACAGACAATAATGCAACAGAGGAAAAAAAATCAATCTCAAAGAGAGACAAAGTGAAAATCATAATAGGACTATTATAATTAAAATCACGTTTTCAGAATTAGGACCATGAATCTATTATAATTGCTCTTCACTTCCAGAATGCTAAACAATGCTGTCCTTTTAAACTTGTTGGACCTCTCTGTTACATTTGACACAATTCATTGCTTCCTCCCTATTGAGAATCTGAATTTCTTTAAGGATTTTACTTCCTCATCATCCCTTCAAATGTTTGGTGTTCCTGGGATTTAATCTTTTTACTCTATTCATTCTTCTAGATGATCTGATGTAGTCTCATGACTTCAGCTTTCATTTCTCCTCCAGCATTAATCTCCAGTATGCAACTGGCTGCTGAACATCTATCTCCACATAGATATCCCAGGAATAACCTCAACTCAGATAATTGGAAACAAAACTTATCACTGGACGAGTGCAGTGGCTCCTGCCTGCAATCCCAGCACTTTAGGAGGCCGAGGTAGACGGAACACTTGAGATCAGGGGTTCAAGACCAACCTGGCTAACATGGTGAAACCCCATCTACTAAAAATACAAAAATTAGCCAGGTGTGGTGGCACATGCCTGTAATCTCAGCTACTTGGGAGGCTGAGGCAAGAGAATCGCTTGAACCTGGGAGGTGGAGGTTGCAGTGAGCTAAGTTCGTGCCACTGCACTCCAGCCTGAATGACAGAGCAAGACTTCATCTCAAAAAAAAAAGGCCGGGCACGGTGGCTCACGCCTGTAATCTCAGCACTTTGGGAGACAGAGGCGGGCGGATCACGAGGTCAGGAGATCGAGATCATCCTGGTTAACATGGTGAAACCCAGTCTCTACTAAAAATACAAAAAAATTAGCCGGGTCTGGTGGCGGGTGCCTGTAGTCCCAGCTACTCGGGAAGCTAAGGCAGGAGAATGGCATGAACCCGGGAGGCGGAGCTTGCAGTGAGCCAAGATGGCACCACTGTACTCCAGCCTGGGCGACCAAGCAAGACTCTGTCTCAAAAAAAAAAAAAAAAAGAACTCATCAACTCCTAAACTTTTTCCTTCATTCAATCTCCATAAATATATTTTCTATCTCAACTCAAAATACAACATTCATCCAGCCACCAAAGCCAGGAAACTAGATATGTCACCTCTGACTGCTCCTTTGCCAGTCCATCCACAAACCTAACAATTTTGCTCCCTGAATGTTTCTTAATTCTGCTTTTCTCTGGGCTCTCAACATCTCTCATTTAAATTGACATTTTCTTTTCCTTTTTATTATTATTATTTTTTTGAGACAGAGTCTCCTTCTGTTGCCCAAGTTGGACTGCAGTGATGCAATCAAGACTCACTGCAGCCTTGACCTCCCAGGCTCAAGTGATCCTCCCACTTCAGCCTCCCAGGGTGTTCACCACGACTATGGGTGCTCACCACCATGCCCAGATACCTTTTGTGTGTGTGTGGTAGAGATGGTGTCTCATTATATTGCCTAGGCTAGTTTCAAATTCCTGGGCTCAAGTGATCCTCCTGCCTCAACCTCCCAAAGGTGTGGGATTACAGGTGTGAGCCACTATGCCTGGCCATATTGATATTTTCTACCTGGTCTCTCTGCTGCTGTCTGTTTCCTTTAATTCTGCCCTTTACACAGGTACGAAAAGAATTTATCTAAAATGATCATATGACTGTATTATTCCCTTGCTCCCAAGTGATCAATGGTTCCTCATTAGCTCTAGAATAAAGTCTGCATTTTTGACATATTACAAAGCCTTCACAATTTCCCATCTTACTATTTTTACATCATACCACTCCCTGTGTACAACTGCTATAGTAAACTGTAATTTCATATTGTTTCCTTTGTATACTGTGCCCTATCATATTTCCATACATTTTCTCATATTGTGACTTTTGTCAATAATTCTTTCCCCTTCCCTTTCCCCTCTCACCTTCTCCAATCTCATTTATGTCTTGACAAAGCTGCCACCTCCTCCAGAAAGTCTTTTCTGAAAGTTCTGGCAGAGCTTGGTTGGGTAATTCTCTTCTCTATTCTCTTAACCTGTGTATCACTTTCCCTTAGCATACTGTAAGTTATTTAATGAGTATGTATTATTTTTGTCATCAGAAAAATAAAGACACATAAAAGAGAATAAAAATTATAAGTGCACACCTACATTATCTGTGCCCCATCTTGGACTATGAAGCCTTTGAGAACACAAATTATAAATGATTCATCTTTATAACCCCACTTCATAGCCCAGTACCTAACAATTGATGCTCAATAAATGATCTGTCAAATGAAGGTAACTGACAGGAAAGAAGATATATAAAAATACATCACAGAAATGATAAAGGACTTCCTTGTCACAGTACAGTGGGTCTTAATGGTCCAGGTCCTGATATTTGGGCAGTTACACCAACTTCTTTAATTCCAGAGAATTCTAGTTAAAAATAACTCCAAATAAGCAATTTATCCTTTTCTAGCCAACAAAACTAATTACATTGAGAAATTGTCCTATTTTTGACATAATATCTCTTATTTTATCACCTAATGTACATTTTTAAAAAGATATGCCACATGTAATCTCCATCAGGTAAATGGGAAATAAGAAGGAAGAACAAAGGCAGTAGAAAGTAAAATAAACTTGGCAGCACTGTGCTATTTATCACATGGACCGTTACTTACATGCAGCAGTAATACAGCAGCAAGAAAAGACTGCCCTTGACAGTACCCAATGTCTTCATCATACACAGAGTAGGCCTAGAGAAAAGATGAAAAGAAAGAAATATCATAAATAGTCACAGATTTTAACTTAAATGTTAGCTCATACCGGGCTCCTGCTTGTTCCTGTCCCTGGGCTGTCCACCACAATTCCACTGGTCTTTCAAACTTGAATGTGTGTATCACTAGCACAGTGAGATCCCGAAAGAGGCTGTGTATTTCCTAAAGCAGCTCTATGTCCCTTTATCCCAGGTTAGTCTTTAAAATTTTGAAATAAAGAGATGCTCAGAGGACCTAAGATAATTTTAAAAGATCCATTATGGTTTGAGGTCAGCTGTATGAGACCACAGGAGGCAGAGGCAAAGGGTGGGAGAGAGTAAGAAGATTCTAAGGTTGAAGTGTGAGTTCAAATGCACTAAAAGGGGGAAATTTTGATATTTCTGAGACTGTAGTGCAGATTTGCTATTCTGACAACCCCATGCCAAAAAGAAAAAAAAAAAACCCTTTAGAACCTCCAAAATTTCTCAAAGACCTTTTAAACTATCCTGCCATTTTTCATGAAGGCTGGAGTAAAAATGTTTCCTCCAATCTATACCACCGGGGCAAACCAGAAATATTTAGCATTGCCCCGTGCTTTTTGCAAAATGGCTAAGGGCCTCATGCTACATATATACCTGCTATTTCAGGTGCTTTGGCTATTCCACAGCTTTAACGTCATCTGGAATACAGCCAAAGAGGCCAATTTATAAGAAATATAGCATTCCTTGGGAAGTAGCTATCATATCATTCAACTTAACATTCTCTCTTAGTTTTCAGAGGAAACGAAATAAGGCTGTACGCTTAGTGTATACTAATTAGTACTACAAACATCTAGGATTCTCTAATGCAAAAAAAAAAAAGACGTTAGTTTTTGAGAGGCTGAATCAGTTACAGTAGGTAGAGTGTGCAGATCAAAGGGTAAAGAATAGGCGTTAGTAAGCTTTTTCTGCAAAAGTTCAGAAAGTAAATATTGTAGACTTTGAGGGAACACTTACAGTACTGGTTGCTTTTTTTTTTCTTAAGGGATAGGACTTTTTTTTAAACAACTTTTTAAAATGTAAAACCATTCTTATATTGGGGCAGTACAAAAATAGGCTTCACGGTCCAGTCACTGAACCCTGAATTAGAATTTTAAAATTCAGATGCAATATGTGTGTGTGTGTGAATATATTTTATATATATGTGTGTATATATATAAATATGTATATATATTTTATATTATACACACACACACATATATATATTTTTTTGAGACTGAGTTTTATCACCTAATGTACATTTTTACATTGTACATTGGAGTTGTACAGATTTGTACAGTAAGTTGGAGTGCAATGGCATGATCTCGGCTCACTGCAACCTCTGCCTCCCAGGTTCAAGCAATTTTCCTGCCTCAGCCTTCTGAGTAGCAGCAATTACAAGGGCCCACCACCACACCCAGCTAATTTTCATATTTTTAGTAGAGAAAGGGTTTCACCATCTTGGCCAGGCTGGTCTTGAACTCCTTACCTCAGGTGTTCCTCTCAACTCAGCCTCCCAAAGTGCTGGGAATACAGGCATAATAATCCACCACGCCCAGTCTGCCAAATATATTTTTAAAAGACTCTCGGCCGGGCGCAGTGGCTCAAGCCTGTAATCCCAGCACTTTGGGAGGCCGAGACGGGCAGATCACGAGGTCAGGAGATCGAGACCATCCTGGCT
>NW_012119487.1:5198966-5200592 GCF_000951035.1 Colobus angolensis palliatus | reverse complement strand
GTGTTAGCCAGGATGGTCTCGATCTCCTGACCTCGTGATCCGCCCGTCTCGGCCTCCCAAAGTGCTAGGATTACAGGCTTGATTTTCATTTTCCTTGAATAAATACCTAGGAATGGAGGTTCCAACTTCAAATGTTAAGGGTAAGTTTATCTTTATAAGAAATTGCCAAATTGTTTCCCAAAGTGGTTATACAATTATTACACCCCTAGCAGCAACATAGGAGAGTACCCCTTGCTTCACTTCCTTGTCAATACTTGATACTGTCAGTCTTTTCCTTTTAATTCCTGTAGTTTTGACTTTCATTTCCCTGGTAGCTAATGATACAGAAAATGTTTTCATGTACCTTTAGACAATTGATACATATTCTTTTGTGATTGTTCAATTTCCTGCCCAATTATGTGTTGTTGGTTTTTGTTTTTTGGTTTTTTTGGAGGCAGGGTCTGACTCTGACACCCAGGCTGGAGTGCAGTGGCATGATCACCACAACCTCCACCTGCCAGGCAGTAGCTGGGACTACAGGCTGCCCCACCACACCCAGCTAAGCTTTTTTCTATATTTAGTAGACATGGGGTTTTGCCATGTTGCCCAGGTCTGGAGCTCCTGGGCTCAAGTGATCCACCCACCTCAGCCTTCCAAAGTGCTGGGATTACAGCCTGCCCAATTGTTGGAGTTGTTCATCTCATTATTGTTGATTCATAGTTCTTCATTCTGTATATGTTCTGTATACAACTCTGTCTGAGTTCATTCTGGATGCTATAACCAGAATACCACAGACTAGGTAGCTTATAAACAAAAGAAGTTTGTTTCTCATAGTTTTGAAGGCTACAAAATCCAAGATCAAGGCACCAACCAATCCAGTCTGATGAGGGTCAGTTTCCTGATTCACAGAAATGGTACCTTTTCATTGTCTCCTCACATGGTGGAAGGGGCAAACAAGCTCCTTCCGGCCTCTTTTATTAAGGCATTAATCCCATTCCTGAGGGTTCTGCCATCATGATGCAATCACCTACCAAAGGCTCCATCTCTTTTTTTTTTTTTGAGAAGGAGTCTCACTCTGTCGCCAGGCTAGAGTGCAGTGGCACGATCTCGGCTCACTGCAACCTCCACCTCCCGGGTTCAAGTGATTCTTCTGCCTCAGCCTCCCAGGTAGCTGGGACTACAGGCATGTGTCACCACGCCTGGCTAATTTTTTGTATTTTTAGTAGAGACGGGGTTTCACCATGTTGGCCAGGATGGTCTCAATCTCTTGATGGTGTGATCCGCCCACCTCGGCCTCCCAAAGTGCTGGGATTACAGGCATGAGCCACCATACCCAGCGGCTCCATCTCTTAATAGTATCACTTTGGCGGTTAGGATTTCAACATACGAATTTTGAGGGGACACAAACAATGGGACCATTGCCAAGTCCACTGTCAGCTGTATATATTACGAATATGTTTTCCCAGTCTATGGCTTGCATTTTCATTTTCTTAATGCTGTCTTTCAAAGAGCAGGTTTCAATTTTGACAAAGTTCAATGTAATAGTTTTTGTCTTTTCTGGTTCATATTTGTGTTTGTACATGCCCTTTTTTTGTGTCATGAATATTTTTTCCTATGTTGTCTTTAGAGTTTTTTTTTTTTTTTTTT
>NW_012119487.1:5173311-5198916 GCF_000951035.1 Colobus angolensis palliatus | reverse complement strand
AAAAAAAAAAAAAAAAAAGGAAAAAAGAAAAGAAATGCATTTTAAGTTTCCTATATGATTTTTCATAGCTAGATAACACATTTCTTTTTATCACTGAATAATATTCCATTGTCTGCATGTACCATGGGTTATCCATTTACCTACTAAAGGACATCTTGGTTGCTTCCAAATTAGAGCAAAATTATTAATGAAGGTACTAAAACATCTATGTGCAGGTTTTATTGTGGACATACATTTTCAATTCTTTTGGATAAATAACAAGGAGTGCAGTTGCTTGATATGGCAATGACTGGGAGAGTAAGTTCAGTTTTGAAGTAAGCTGCCAAACTGCCTTCCAAAGTGGCTGTACCATTTTGTACCCACTGGCAATGAATGAGAGTTCTTATTGATCCCCACATCCTCACTAGCATTTGGTGTTGTAGTGTTCTGAATGTTGTTCACTCTAATAGGCATGTACTGGTATCTTGTTTTATTTGAAATTCTCTGATGACATATGATATGGAGCATCTTTTCATATGCTTATCACCTGTTTATCTTCTTTTGTGAGGTATCTGTTCAGGTGTTTTGCCCATTTTTCAATCAAGTTGTTCATCTTCCCATTGTTGAGTTTTAGGAGTTATTTGTACATTTTGAATAACAATGTTTTATCAGATACATTGTTGGCAAATATTTTCTCCCAGTCTATGGCTTGTCTTCTCATTCTCTGGAGAGTGTCTCTGCAAAGCAGGCAGTTTTTAATTTTAATGAAATCCAGCTTATCAATTATTTCTTTCACGGATTGTGCCTTTGGATTCATATCTAAAAATTCATCACCATACCAAAGATCAGCTAGATTTTTCTCCTATGTTTTCTTCTAAGAGTTTTATAGTTTTTGCATTTTACATTTAGGTCTGTAATCCACTTTGAAATAAGAAGTTTTAAAAACCGGGTAAGTCTATGTTCTACAACTTAGATCTTTTGCAAAGCAGTTTATTCTAGATTCCTTGCATTTCCATATACATATAGGAAATAATTTATTGTCTTCCTAGGAATGCCTACCATGATTTTGACTGGGATTGTGTTGAATCTATAAGTAAATTTGGAGAATGATATCTTCACAATATAGAGTCTAACAGTCATGAACCTGGTAAATCTATCTCCATTTATTATTTCTTACGATTTTCTACATGCATAACCATGTTGTTTGTGAATGTTAGTTTTACTTCCTCTGGCCATATGCCTTCTTTTCTTGCCCTACTGCACGGACTCCAGTACTATATTACAGTGCATGCCAATACAATGATGAATATAAGTGCTGAAAGAGGAAGGACATCTTTGTCTTCTTCCAGATGCTAGGAGTCAAACATTGTCTTTCACCATGAAGTATAATGTTAGCTACAGATTTTCCATAGATATCCTTCATTAGGTTTAGAAGTATCTCTCTATTCTTACTTTGCTGAGCATGTTTTATCTTCTGTGGGTACTGAATTTATAAAATGCCTTTCATGCATCTATTACAACTGAGAGACAGGACTAGCTGGATTTCCTAGGCCGACTAAGAATCCCAAAGTCTAGCTGGGAAGGTGACTGCATCCACCTTTAAACACGGGGCTTGCAACTGAGCACACATCCGTATGCCAGACCAATCAGGTAGTAAAGAGAGCTCACTAAAATGCTACTTAGGCAAAAACAGAAGGTAAAGAAATAGCCAATCATCTATCGCCTGAGAGCACAGCGGGAGGGACAATGATCAGAATATAAACCCAAGCATTCGAGCAGTCAGTGGAAACCCCCTTGGGGTCCCCTCCCATTTTATGGGAGCTCTGTTTTCACTCTATTAAATCTTGCAACTGCACACTCTTCTGGTTCGTGTTTGTAATGGCTCAAGCTGAACTTTCGCTCACCGTCCACCACTGCAGTTTGCCACCGCTGCACACTGGCTGCTGACTTCCATCCCCCCGGATCAGGCAGGGTGTCTACTATGCTCCTGATCCAGTGAGGCTGTGCCCATTGCCACTACCAATTGGGCTACAGGCTCACCATTGTTCTTGCACAGGCTAAGTGCCCAAGGTTCGTCCTAATCAAGCTGTATTTAATAGAGCTATAACACTCAACACATGGCCCAGGATTCCATTTCTTGGAATCTGTGAGGCCAAGAACCCCAGGTCAGAGAACCAGAGGCTTGCTGCCATCTTGGAAGCAGCCTGCCACCATCTTGGGAACTCTAAGAACAAAGACCCCCAGTAACACAATGATCATATTACTTTCTCCTTTATTCTGTTAATGTGGTAAAATACATCGATTTTCAAATGCTGGACCAACCTTGTATAACTGGGTCAAGAGTTATTATCCTTTATATTACTGGATTAAGTTTGTTTTGTTTTATGGGGTTTTTTGGAGAATATTTTATGAGGAATATTGGTCTGTAACTTTTTCGGTAATGCCTGACACATTTTGGTATAGGGTTATGCTGGCCTTATAAAATAAGTGTGTCAGTGTTCTCTCTCACTCTGCTTCTGAAAGAGTTTTGTGTCAGACTGGTATTAATTCTTCTTTAACCATCTGGGCCTAGAGTTTTCTCCTTGGAAAGGTTTTTATTATGAATTAAATTTCTTTAATGGAAATAGAGCTATCCATATTTTCATTTTCTTTTTGTTTCAATTTAAATAATTTGTGTTTTTCAAAAAATGTATCTAAATTGTTAAGGTTACTGACATAAATTTGTTCATAAAAGTCCCTAATTGACTTTTTAATATCCGTCTCAAAAAAGAAAAAAAAAAAGAAAAAGAAAATCAATGAAATGAGTTGTTCATTTGAAAACATAAAATAAACAGCTAGACTAAGAAAAAGTGAGAGAAGACTGAAAATTAGAGATCAAAAAGGAGACATTATAACTGATACTACAGAAATTAAAGGATCATAAGAAATTATTGTGAACAATTATATGCCAATGAATTAGATAACTTAGAATGGATAAATCTGTGTACATATAAAACTGATCAAGGATGAATTATAAAGAAATAGATGAGTAAGGAGACTGAATCAGTAATAAAAAGTCTCCTATCAACAAAAAGCAAGATAGTTAAAAAACTACCAAATATTTAAAAATATAGCTGAATTCTACCAAATATTTAAACTACTAACATCAATTTTCTCAAACTCTTCCAAATAATTGAAGAGGAGGAATAATTTCCAAACTCATTCTGCTAGACCAGCATTACTCTGATACCAAAACCAGACAAAGGTACAACAACAAAAAAAAGAAAACTACAGGCCAATATCTATGATAAACATACAAGCAAATATTCTCAACAAAATACTAATTAGCCAAATAGAATACCACATCAAAAAGATCATCCACCATGATCAAGTAATTAATCCCAGGGATGCAAGGATGATTCGCTATATGTAAATCAATAAATGTGATACATCACATTAGAAGAAGAAATGATAAAAGTCATTTCAATAAATGCAGAAAAATCATTTGACAAAATTCAGCATCACTCCATGATTTAAAACTCTCAAAATTAGATATAAAAGAAATGTACCTCAAAAAGGTAATGGCCATATATGACAACCCATAGCTAACATCATGCTGAATGAGGAAAAGCTGAACTGGAACAAGATATGGATGTCCATTCTCACTTCTATTCAACACAGTACTGGAAGTCTTAGCCAGAGAAATTTGGCAAAAGAAAGAAATAAAAGGCATCCAAATTGGAAAGGAAGAAACTGAATTGTCCTTGTCTGCAGATGACATGATTTTATATATAGAAAACCCTGAAGACTGTACCAAAAAACTTAGAACTAATAAATGAATTTAGTAAAGCTGCAGAATATAAAATCGACTTATAAAAGTGTCTTAGTGGCATTTCTGTGCACTAACAGTGAACTGTTGGAAAAAAGAATCAAGAAAACAATTCCATTTAAAATATCTACAGGTTTATATCTGAAAGACAGGCAATAACAAATGCTGGCAAAAATGTGGAGAAAAGGGTACCTTTATACACTGTTGATGGGAATGTAAATTAGTATAACCACTATGGAGAACAGTTTGGAGGCTCCTCAAAACACACTAAAAATGGAACTACCATATGATCCAGCAATCCCATTGCTAGGTATAATCAAAAGAAAGGAAATTAGTATACAGCATCTCTCTGTGCTGAATTACGCTTCTTAGATATTTGTGTTCGTGTCCATGGAAGATGGGGGGTACCTATGTTCTGATTTGCCTTGAGTTTCAATAGAGATGGAGGATAGAATTACCTATCCTCAAAAGGAAAAAGTAACAAACTGATCAAGGGAGGCTTAATCCTGTCTTCTGGGCTTAGAAAGGAGGACTTTTAATTTCATTATGTAACATATTAATTATCATGCTGACCACAGGATAAAACTTAGGAAACATAGAGGGTTGATAAGGCTTAATATTTCTGGTGCTAACATTTATACATAATGTAAGTGCTCCTTAATAAATTAAATATGGAAAATATTTGACTTTTTTTTTTTTGCCTTGTAACTGTTATCCATTGATAAGAATGCTAACTTTGAAAATAAATTTTCGGCCTGGCGCGGTGGCTCAAGCCTGTAATCCCAGCACTTTGGGAGGCCGAGACGGGCAAATCACGAGGTCAGGAGATCGAGACCATCCTGGCTAAATGGTGAAAACCCGTCTCTACTAAAAAATACAAAAACTAGCCGAGCAAGGTGGCGGGCACCTGTAGTCCCAGCTACTCAGGAGGTTGAGGCAGGAGAATGGCGTAAACCCGGAAGGCGGAGCTTGCAGTGAGCTGAGATCCGGCCACTGCACTCCAGCCTGGGCAAACAGAGCAAGACTCCGTCTCAAAAAAAAAAGAAAATAAATTTTCACAGGGCAGTAGGGCTTTCTTGGTTAACCCGAAACACACAATGACTACTACTGCTCTTGACTTACCTTAACATTATTATAGAAAGTTTTTAGTTTTCCAACTAGATTATACCTAAACATTTATCTACAAGTCTCTTTTCTCCAAAATGCTCCCTCACACACAAACCTTACCTGGGTTGCTACAAGAAATACAGAATGGTATTTCTCTTTTGTTCCAGGAATGGGCAACATGCAGTACTATTTGATAAGATAAGCACATTTATAGGTAAAAAGGAAAGCTCAGACTCACAGGAAGAATGAAAAGGGAAATCAAAAGATGTTCTCTAACAAGATAAAGAGGCTGCCATGTGAGAGTGCAAGAATGGGTCAAACTTCTAAAACATTCCCATTCAGCTTCTTGGTACTGCTGACATAAATGACATATTTGCCAATTTACTTGCTATTGATAAACAGTGGCAAAGTTCATCAGTTTTAACTCTGACACATATTTCTCCAATGTCTAATGTAAATACTGAACTGTCATGATTTTTTCAGTACAGATTGAATAGCAACGTTGAGAACAGACAGTACTAACACAGACCTCCTTTTTTACTTTAACAGGAGCTTGATAAAGCAATTTGCCATTTATTAGATAAACTGTTTCATCTATAACCTACAAAGAACTTCTGCCAACATGAGGCTAAAACACATAAATGAGCCTTTGGATTATTATTTTTGGCAGCAGTAGCCCTTAAATGAGTATGTCAGGGGAACAACCAAGTAAAAAATATGTGGAATAAATTTATTTACAAACTGAAAAGAAATCTATTCTCACATAAGCTGGGAGACACAAAGAGATACCAAGGAAAGCCTAATTTTAAGTAATCCCACAATCAGCTGAATAAAAAGAGGTCATAGAGTGACAAAAATCATAAGACACTAGTTGTTTAAACGAAATTACAGAAACATTTAAAGAAAGATTACGCAATATAGTATGTAAGAATTCAAGCAGCTTTCAAAGAATTCTTTGCATTTATTTCTCTACCTGTTAAATCACTAACATTTATTTGTTAGTTACTACTACTCTACTGTTCATTTATTTACATATATTAATTTATTTCATCATTGTAGCATCCCTCTGGGAGTAAGTACTCTTATTATCCTCAATTTTATAGGTAAAGAAGCTAAGGCCAGGCACAGTGGCTCACACCAGTAATCCCAGCACTTTGGGAGGCCAAGGTAGGCGGATCACCTGAGGTCAGGAGTTCAAGACCAGCCTGGCCAAACTATGGCCAACATGGTAAAACTCCGTCTCCACTAAAAACACAAAAATTAGCTAGGCACGGTGGTGCATGCCTGTAATCCCAGCTACTCGGGAGGCTGAAGCAGGAGAATTGCTTGAACCCAGGAGGCGGAGGTTACAGTGAGCTGAGATCAGGCCACCGCACTCCAGCATGGGCAACAGAGCAAGAGGAAAGAGGAAAGGAAAGAGGCAAGGCGAGGCGGGGCAGGGCTGGGCAAGGTGAGGTGAGGTGAGGCAAGGCGGACAAGAAAGGAAAAGAAAAGAAAGGAAAATAAAAGAAAGAAAGAAAGGAAAGCAAAAGAAAAGGAGGAGAGGAGAGGGGAGGGGAGAGGAGGGGAGGGGAGGGGACGGGAAAACTAAAGCACTAAAAAATTAAATAATTTATTCAAGGTAGGTTAAATAATTTGTTCCGGTTAGAATGCAGCAGAGCTAGAATTCAAACTCTGGCAGTCCAGCTCCAGAGCCCAGGTACTTAGCCACTGTCACTATTTGGTCTCTGGATCTCATGACATTCAGGTGAACGACCATAAAACCTAACTATAAAATGCCCATTTTTCTTTTTAATGTGTGTTTCATAACTATTCATAAACCAACCAGAAAAATGACTTTAGTTGAAGAATGTAGAGAAATAGGGCAGTGGCTCACGCCTGTAATTCCAGCACTTTGGGAGGCCGAGGCAGGCGGATCACCTGAGGTCGGGGGTTCGAGACCAGCCTGACCAACATAGAGAAACTCCATCTCTACTAAAAATACAAAATTAGCCGGGTGTGGTGGCGCATCCCTGTAATCCCAGCTACTTGGGAGGCTGACGCAGGAGAAACGCTTGAACCTGGGACCCCGAGGTTGCAGTGAGCCGAGATCGCACCACTGCACTCTAACCTGGGCAACAAAAGTGAAACTCCATCTCAAAAAAGCAGGAAAGAAAAGAAAAGAAATAACCATAATCACAAAATTCACTAGGGTGGTTTACTCTGGTAGGGAAAGACTGGATATAAGAGGAGCACCTTGAAGGTATTAAAAAATATTGGTGGCCGGGCACGGTGGCTCAAGCCTGTAATCCCAGCAGTTTGGGAGGCTGAGGCGGGCGGATCACAAGGTCAGGAGATCAAGACTATCCTGGCTAACACGGTGAAACCCTGTCTCTACTAAAAATACAAGAAAATTAGCCAGGCGTGGTGGCGGGCGCCTGTAGTCCCAGCTACTCGGGAGGCTGAGGCAGGAGAATGGCGTGAACCCGGGGGGACGGAGCTTGCAGTGAGCCGAGATTGCGCCACTACACTCCAGCCTGGGGCACAGAGCAAGACTCCGTCTCAAAAAAAAAAAAGAAAAAAATATTGGTAATATTTCCTAAGTTGTAAGTTCAAGGATGTTACTTCTGCTACTTTTTCAAATAATACATTATTTTTATTCATTTGAATGAATATTACACCATTTTAAAAATTAGTTAAAATATTTTAAAAATTACTCATTAGTAATCATCCATTCAATGGTTTGTGTTAAGATTTCAATTTGGGTGATTTCTCCAGAATCTAAATATATTGAAGACACATCTCAAGGCTTCACTGGAGGTTAATGTAAGATTCAAATAGTGAAGCAGATAACAAATGACAACTATTCTTCTTGGGGATAATTGTACAAATTATACAAATTGTACAAACTGTGTACAAATATATACAGTTAATTCTCATTGTTCTTAATAGTTATGTTCTATAAAGGTACCCCAACACTGATTATAAACAAATACTGAATTACTACCCCTAGGGGATAATAGAGGGTTGGGCTCCTGAGAACTTCTGGTCACAACATTTTCAGCAGCCAATCAATACACAAAGTTGTTTTAAGTGTATTTCTGTTTAAAGATACCTTATTTAATATATATTGTTGATTCATTAGCATTGAACTCATGGCCAACATTACTGTAATTCATGCCTCAATGAAGCTTATGTAATATGTATTTTCTTTGCAAGGCACATCACAGCCTCTGAGTCCCTAGAAACAGGAGACAGCATTTCAGCACTGCACCTAGGGATTGTTTCAAACAGAAAAATCACCAAGAAGCACAGAAATGCAAAAAACATGGCGATAAGTATATTGCAGGAGAATACTTGTTTACAGTATGAGAAATGAAATAAGAAGGCAGAACTTATTCCACCTGAACTTGAAATGTGTGTATCAGGTGACTCAAATTTTTTGACACGGCATATTCACATATCAGTGAATAACCATCAAAGTATTGAGAGCATTGACTTTGTGGTTACAAATAAATTTAAGCAAGTAGGTGAATTGGCAAATGTGGAATCTGTAAATAATGAGGATCAACTACGTGTGTGTGTATGTGAGTACATACACATATATGCATGGGCATTCCCTTTCCTTAATGACAGGAATACATTCTGAGAAACGTGCCATTAGGCAATTTTGTTGTTGTGCGAACATCATAGAGAGTACTTACATAAACTTAGGTAATACAGCTTATTACACACGTAGGCTATATAGTATAGCCTATTGCTTCTGAGCTATAAATTTGTACAGCATGTTATGGTATATGCTATTTAGTCTTATGGACTGAATAGTAGGCAATTCTTTACTGGGTTGCTACAAGAAACCATGGATGTGCTATAGTTTTATACAACAGTATGATAATTATTTGAGTGTCTAAACATAAAAAAGGTACAGTAAAAATGTGGTATAAAAGATTTAAAATGGCACGCCTGTATAGGGCACTTACTGAGAATGCAGCTGGCAGGACTGGAAGTTGCTCTGGGTGAGTCAGTGAGTGAGAGATGGGTGAATGTGAAGGTCTGGAACATTACTGTACACTAATGTAGCCTTTATAAACACTGTACACTTAGGTTACAATAAATTTATTTTAAAAATATTTTTCTTCAATGACAAATTAATCTTAGCTTACTGTAACTTTATTTTATAACCTTTAATTTTTAAAACGTGTCAACTTTTGTACTTTGCTCAAAACTACATTGTACAGCTGTACAGAAATTCTTCAATATGTTCTTTATTTCCTCGTTCTATAATATTTTTCTACTTAAAATTTTTTCATTTATTTGTTTTTACTTTTTATGCTGTTTTATTTAAAATGAAGACACAAACACCCACATTAGCCTAGGCCTATACAGGGTCAGAATCATCAATATCACCATCCTCCGCCTTCACATCTTGTCCCACTGAAGGTCTTCAGGGACAAAAATATGCAAGGAGATGTTATCTCCGGTGATAAAAATGCCTTCTTGGCTGGGCACAGTGGCTAATGCCTGTAATATCAGCACTTTGGGAGCCGAGGCAGGCAGACCATTTGACGTCAGGAGTTCGAGACCAGCCTGGCCAACATGGTGAAATCCCATCTCTACTAAAAATACAAAATTAGCCAGGTGTGGTGGCAGGAGGCTGAGGCAAGAGAATCACTTGAGCCCGGGAGGTGGAGTTTTGCAGTGAGCTGAGATTGTGTCACTGCACTCCAGCCTGGGCGACAGAGCAAGACTCTGTCTCAAAAGAAAAAAAAAAAAAAAAACCAGGCCAGGCGCGGTGGCTCACAACTGTAATCCGAGCATTTTGGGAGGCTAAGGCGGATGGATCACCTGAGGTTACAAGTTCAAGATCAGCCTGACTAACATGGTGAAACCCCATCTCTACTAGAAATACAAAAATTAGTTGGGCGTGGTGGTACACATCTATACTCCCAGCTACTTGGGAGGCTGAGGCAGGAGAATTGCATGAACCCAGGAGGCGGAGGTAGCAGTGAGCCAAGGTTATGCCATTGCACACCAGCCTGTGTGACAGAGCCAGACTCCAGCTCAAAAAAAAAAAAAGGCCTTCTTCTGGAAGCCTCCTGAAGGACCTACCTCAGGCTGTTTTATGGTTATTTTATAAGTAGAAGAAATACATCCTAAAATAACAATTAAAAAGCACAGTACAGTAAACACATAAACTAGTAATATAATTGTTTACTGTCCATATCAAGTATTATTTACTGTACATAATTGTATATGCTATACTTTTATATACCTGGCAGCACAGTAGGTTTTATACCAGCATCAACATAAACAGGTGAGTAATGTGTTGCGCTATAATGTTATGATGCTATGATGTCACTGGGTGATAGGAGTTTTTCAGCTCCATTATAATCTTATGGGACCACCATTGTAAATGCAGTCCATTGTTGACTGAAATGTTGTTAAGGGATGCATGATGGTATATCTTACTAGATACACACACACAGCCATATCCAGAACTAAATCAAAAGAGTTTATTGCTGCATTAGCCTACAAAAATCATAACAAAATATTTTTAATTAATAAAACCAAAATTGCTATTGATTATAATAATGAATTATTAGTTTTAGAAAGGCCCACAAGCACTGGAAAAATTAAGTCAGTAAAGTATTAACATAGGTATATTCCCAGACTACAATTTTACATTTAAAAAATTGGTTCTAAATAAATATTTTATTAAAATTTTTCAGTACCCAATATTCCTCATGTTCTTTTTTCCTCAAGCCTTTAGAATCATTATCAACTACACGTTTTCTTACTCCTTTAGTGTTCAGTACAGGTAGTCCACAGTGATGAACAGATCATTTTCTAAAAGTTCTTTACCAGTTTTTCTTTGAAACTCAGCATGTATTTTCCCATAAAATCAATATGGTTATGAGGTTCTTAGATTAGTCTAGATCATAAAATTAGCCCCTAAATATACAGCCCAGAACAGTAACTAGTTGGCAGTACTTTAAAATCACTCTTTGTTAATAAATTTACTTAAAAGGTTTCTAACAGTAGCTCTGAATGCTAAACATCTCAAATTCCAGCTCTGCCACTTACTAGAATTACTTAACTTCCCTAAACTTTAATTTCTTTCTCTGAGGCAACACATATTTATTATCTATCATGTGGAAGGCTAGGGTAAACAATGAACAAAATGGACAAAAAATTGCTCTTATATAGCTTATTTTCTAGTGGAAAATGATAAACAATGGCAATAATAAACAAATAATGTATATAGTATCTTCGAAGGCAGTAAGTGCAATGGTGACAAAGCAGAGAAAAGGGCTGAGGATTGCTGGGCTAAGAAGAGATTCCAACTTAAAAGAGTGGTTAAAGCAGGCCATATTGAGAAAGTAACCCTTGAGCAAGGGATTTAGAGAGGTTAAAAAGCAAGCCATGTAGATCTCTTGGATAAGTGTTCCAGGCAGCAGGCACAGTCAGGGCAAGGGCTCTGAAGTGTGAGCAAGGCTGGCAGTGTGGCTGGGACAGAACGCATGATAGAGAGAATAGTCATACATGGAGTTTACAGCCTGGTAAATCACTGTAAGAATGCTGGCTTTTATACTAAACAAAAAAGAAACCCACTGGAAGCAAGGTGACCAGGTAGGAGATGTTAGTTTAGACCAAGGTAGTTACAGTGAAGTGGCGAGAAATAATCAGATTCTGGCTATATTTTGAAGGTGGAGTCAGTAAGATTTCCTAAAAAATTGGTTGTGTGGTACTAGGCAAGGGAATCATGTGCAACCTGTTGACCATTCCATGGCTGCAAAAGAATATGCCTTGGGCCTGGAATAGTTTCTTACATGAAGATCAGGAGCCCTCACAGCATACCTTTTTTAGGAATTTCTTTCCCTCTTCTGAGTTTGATTTATACTTCTTTGTTCTCCTTAAGTGTGTGTCATATGGTATTTGGCTTACCCCATTGCTATTTCTGTCCCTGGTGGAGAGCGAACAAGGTCCTTCACTTGCAGCACAAGAGAGGTGTATACAGATCACTCCCTGCCACGGCTGTGAGACAAGATTCACTGACACTTACTACTGATGCTGTTGTTCTGTTTATTCTCTTTGTGAGTACAGTGTTGTTCCATCCAGTGCCTCTGTGAGTCATGTTTTTCTTCGCAACCCTAACACCTGCAAACGGTGTTGTGGGTTAATATCCTGCGATTGCTCTTCTGGTGGTAGGCAACAGGTATTACCTACTCAATATGTAGTGTAAGAGGAAGAAATTAGCATCAAGGATGATTCAATGTTTCTGGACTGAGCAATTCAAAGAATGGAGTTACTGTTAGCTGAGATGGAAAAAAAAAAAAACTATGGGTGAGCAGCTTTTGTGAGAAAGATCAAACATTCAGTTTTACATAGGCTGTGTTTGAGATATCTGTTAGAGCTCTGGAGGAGAAATCAAATAGGCAATTGAATACATAAGTTTGAAGTACAAGGAATTGGTTGGGGTCAGATATATAAATTTGGAAGTTATCAATGAATGCATGGTATTTAAAGCCACGGGACTGAATGAGGCTTCCGATGCAATAAGTGTAGATAGAAAAAAGATGTCTAAAGACTGAAATGAAGAAGCTGAGAAAAAGAAAAAGCAAGAGCAAAAGCGACTGCAAGACAAAAACAGAGTAGTAGAAGCCAAGTGAAGAAAGCACTTGAAGAACAAGGGAGTGATCCACAGTTCAGGATGATGCTGACAGGTCTGGAGGAAGAAGATTGATGTTTAATAATTAGAGTTATGATGTGGAATACATTTGTGTACTGACCACACCATTTTCAGAAAAGTGGTATAGGTGAAATCCTAACTGAAAAGGGTTTAATAAAAAGTAAGAAGAGAGGAATCAGTAACAGCAACTATAGATCAATCTTTTGAGGATTTTTTTTTTTTTTTTTGGTAAAGTAAAGCAGGTATCTTCATCTCTAACACACAGGTAAAAATAGAAACCACCATACAAACTTAAGGATTAAACATAATGCCTAGCACATAGGGATGTGCTGACTAAATGGCAATAATGACTGGCTGATGTCAAGGAAAATTACTATGTCTTTCTTTCAAATAACCCATTTGATTTATCATCAGGGATAAATATGGAGCTGCTTGGATAGGGTCTTAATCATTGCTAAAATTCTTATGGATTCTTAGATTCATTGCCTTCTTGAAAATAATCACTTTTTTTTTTTTGTAGGTGCCTAAAACAAAAATCAATTTGTTTACCAGTTTCTTGTACCTTCCTTCCATCCTTGAAGCCAGACATACCAATTTAGGTCTAATACATTTTTGCAAACTCTCATAAGTAAAACTCATGAAGAACAGAAAGGGTAATACAATTCATCTTTAAAAAGTAATTAAGCTTCCTGTTCCCTTCCTGAAACCATTAGGCAGAGCAAGATAGAACATTCACACAGGGGTGGCCTAGTGTGGAGTGTCAGACCCTAAAAGAATGACAAACCCACCCAGGTGGGGATGTGGGTGGCCCAGAATGGAGAATCAATGTATGACAAGATGAGGAGGAGTTCATGGAGGGTGACATCCTGGTACAGGGTGTTAGAGCTTACTATAGTAAGGAGGGCATTTGCATACCAGAGGACTGGCAGCAGTAATGGGAGACTGGCTATATAGAGAGATATTGCTCAAAAAGATAAATAAATATATATATATATATATTTTTTTTTTTTGGAGACAGAGTCTCGCTGTCACCCAGGCTGGAGTACAGTGGCCGGATCTCAGCTCACTGCAAGCTCCGCCTCCCGGGTTCACGCCATTCTCCTGCCTCAGCCTCCCGAGTAGCTGGGACTACAGGCGCCGGCCACCACGCCCGGCTAGTTTTTGTATTTTTTAGTAGAGATGGGGTTTCACCGTGTTAACCAGGATGGTCTCGATCTCCTGACCTCGTGATCCGCCCGTCTCGGCCTCCCAAAGTGCTGGGATTACAGGCTTGAGCCACCGCGCCCGGCCCAGATAAATATATTAAGGATAATGGGAGCTACGTTTCTCCCTGTCAGAGAAGTTAGTTACAAATATAGGAAGGGAGAACACTAGATTAATCTTCTGGTGTTGGATTGGAATTGGAAATACTGCTATGAATCCCTAGTTTTCAACACAAATGGTTAGGTATGGAAACAGATATGGGCAGTGACATTAGCAAAAAGGCAGAGCAAGAATCACCAAAAATTAGTTCCTCCACAATAGCAGCAAATATCACAAAAATAATCAGAATCAACTTTTTCAGAACTCTAGAAATTGATCAAAGACCTGCAGCTGCCTGGAGGGTAATTATTCCAGAAAAATAACTGAATCTTGGTAGGAACAGGGAACTTTGTGGCATTTTTAACTTGCTTTGGTGCCATCTCCCACCCTCCAGCTCCATGATAACCTTGAAAACTAACAGCTTGCATTTGCAATGACAAGAAGTCTGGCAGGCACCAGAGACAATGAAATGCAAAGCCTTATTCCCAGAGAATTATCATTATTTGACCTGAACGATGGTTTCCTGGAACACTCCACTTGCAAGACTCACCCAGTATGAAAAGCCTTTTTCCTGGGGGCATTTGTCAAAAGTAATTACAGGCAACTGTTTAATTTTGTGGCTGTCTGAGGAGATAGATACAAATTGGGGCAAACGACTATGGAAGGAGTATTGAGTTTCCTTAAAAAACTACAAATAGAACTACCATATGATCCAGCAATCCCACTACTGGGAATTTATCCAAAGGAAAGGAAATCAAGATGCTGGAGGGATATCTGCACTCCTTTGTTCACTGCAGCATTTACAATAGCCAAGATATGAAATCAACCCAAGTATCCAACAACAGATGAATGGATAAAGAAAATGTGGTACATATACCAAATGGAATACTTTAAGCCACAAAAAAGGATGAAATCCTGTCATTTGTGGCAACATGAAAAAGGAGGACATTATGTTAAAAAAAATAAGCCAGGAACAGAAAGTTAAACACTGTATGTTCTCATTCATATGCAGAAGCTAAAAAAGTTGATCTCATAGAAGAAAGAAGTAGAACAGAGGATACTAGAAGCTTGGAAGGGTAGGGAGAAGGGGGTGGAGAGAGAGATTTGTTAAAGGATAAAAAATTACAGCTAAATAGGAGAAATAAGTTCTAGTGTTATATAGCACTGTAGGATGACTATAGCTAACAATAATAAATAGTTTCAAATAGCTGGAAGGAGGATACTGAATGTTCTCAATGCAAAGAAATGATAAATATTTCAGATGGAAATGCTAATTACCTTGATCTGAGTACTTTACATTGTATGTATCAAAATACCACTATGTAACCCTAACTATACACAATAAAAAACTGTGGCAAATACACTAATCAAAAAGCTTAAAAGGAAATGCTGGGGAATGAGACATCCATAAAGGCTTTGAAAGACTCAGATATATTTCTGAGAACTTAGAGAGCAATGTTCATATGCAGGGCTATGTACATGCTCAAGGCTTTGTGCATTAGGAAAGTCCTGAGAACACTCTACACTCTTGCCTTTGGCTGACTTTGAAGTTCTATACAAGCAGGAGATGAATGCAAAACAGAGTTTTCAATTGAATGGTTAAGTAATAGAAACGCACGTTCGAACACACACAGAACTCCTTGGCAAAGACTGGTAGACTTACTGGTTCCAGAAATTTAGGGAAATGTCTGTTCAATCATTAGCTGACCACCAAGCAGAGATTTCAGAAGACAGACATGACAAAGAACACAAACTCTACAGAATTAGTTCACAAAAGTCAGTAACCAATCAAACAACTGCCACAACAAACAATAATATCACCAGACAAATCCATAAAAGCAGAATGCAGGTTAATGATTGCCAAGGGCTGAGGGCAGGGGTGATAAAGGGTGAGTGACTTTTAATGGGTATAGGGTTTCTTTTTGGACTGATGGAAATGTTCTGAAATTAAACAGTGGTAATGGTTGCACAACCTTGTAAATTCTAAAACTCACTGAATTGTACATTTATTCTATTCTATTCTATTTTTTGAGATGGAGTCTCACTCTGTTGCCCAGGCTGGTGTGCAGTGGCATGACCTTGGCTCACTACAACCTCTGTCTCCCAGGTTCAAGTGATTCTCCTGCTTCAGTCTTCTGAGTAGCTGGGATTACAGGCGCCCACCACCACGCCCGGCTGATTTTCATATTTTTAGTAGAGACGGGGTTTCACCATGTTGGAACAGGCTGGTCTCAAACTCCTGATCTCAGGTTATCCACCTGCCACAGCCTCCCAAAGTGCTGGGATTATAGACGTAAGCCACTGTGCCCAGCCTGAATTGTACATTTTAAAGGGGTGAATGTTGTGTGAATTATATATTAATAAAAAAGAAAAAATATGGGCACAAATATATGTTTGTATGCACACACACACGCATATATGTATGTATATACATATAGATTCCTTAGTTATGTACAATGAGATGACTTGTAAGTAATGACACCCTTATAACAATAAACATATTTACCATCCAGATCTTGGTTTCTTAATATTTCGACTGAAGGAAACAAGGCTCTTTGGAGAAAGATCTAATTCTAGAGCTGGGACACAGAAATAAGCCTGGAACATCTTTTTGAACCATAAAGAAAGGCAAGGCTCAAAGGATGATGGAATACATTGAAAGGACACAAAAACCAGCTTGAAGTCTTCCCACTGGACAATATGGGGAAAACTTCAACACCAAAACAAATAATGATAGCAAGGAAATACAATCCATTGAATAAAATGAGAATTCATGAGTCCATATTGATATAACATATAAATAAATGAATAAATTGAAAGTCTGATGAGAAATGGGGCAATTAAATAGTTACAAAATATATCTACACAAAATACCTATTCATTACAATGGGTAAAAGAGTAATTTAATAGTGTAGTAGCCTGGTAGACACACCTTATTTATGTAATCAAACTAATCATCACCAATAATGGGAAAAAACGAAACTGCATACATATTACCTATAGGTAGAAATAAGAACAGATTATTCTTTCTGTGTTGTTCCTGCCAAAGATGTATGACCCGAATCTAACCATGACAAAACATTAGACATGCACAAATTGAGGGATATTCAAAAAAATGACCTGTAGTCTTCAAAAGCATCAAGGTCAAGAAAGTGAAGGAAAGAGTAAGAAATGGTTCCCGAGTGAAGGGAATTATAGACATGAACACTTAATGAAATGAGCGATTCTGAACTGGATACTTTTTCTACCCTATCAAGAACATTTGGATGATTAGTAAAAACTGAATGATGTCTATAGATTAGGTAGTACTGATTTGGATGTTGCATTATAATTATGTAGAAGAATATCCTTGTTTATAAGAAAAATATCCTAAAGTATTTGGGGGTGATGAGGCATTATGTTGGCAAATCACTCTCGAACAGTTTAGGAAAACAAAATTCTGTACTTGCAGCTTTTATGAGTTTGAGGTTGTTAAAAATATGTAAAAATCTGGAAATATATGTATATATAAATTTGACAGTATCATTTTGTCTGCTGAATCTAGTAATAAAAAAATGAGTCTAAAAAGGTTATTACATTTGTCCTATATGCTGGGGAAAAAGGAGAGTATCAACATAAGCTCTAAAAATAGATTCACTGATGTGAAATAAACACTGGAGACGATAAATGTAGAAAACTAGATGTACTCACAAATATTCACTCACAAAGCAATTTTCTTATCTAACATAGTTGGCAAAATTCCTATATGTAAGCTTCCTTTTATGTAACAATGTAAAGAAAAAAAGGCCTTTGGCCACAATTTAAAAGTGAATTCATATACTTTTTTATTTAGAAACAGAAATGTAAAACAACTAGAACACCATATTCTTTTTTAAAAAATTGTAACATACCCATTACAAGTAAACTACTATCTGAATACGGTAAATTACTCAGAGCATTTAGTTTACATTCTTGGACTTTTTATTTTTAAACAGGGTCTAATACAGGACACCACTCATGAACTATACAAAATGAAGAAAAGCTACAGCCCTGCCCTAAGGAATGCAGCCTGAAAAGTTTTTGTGAATAAAAGTTCTTCACAGAAGAAGTAAGTGATACAAATAGAATGCTCTTTTAGGGTTTATATGCATTAAATTTTCATTTAAAATATCTGTATTCTGGCCATAATCTCCAACAGAAGAGACTGTAACTGAACGAGGGCCCAACTGACGGCTACGCCGTAAAATCTTTCCTGCCTTTGCACCAAGGCCATAGTTCCTATGAGGTTCCCAGGAGCTATGACTGAGCACAGCAGGAATATTAAGGTGGGCCAGCTTCTGAAGAAATGAGACCTCATTAGTAACTTTGGCTGACGACTCACTATTGGTCTTTCAAATGTTCCTTGGAAATGAACTACAATCTAGAATATTTGCATCTAACTTTCCTTTCTTCTTCCCTCTGGGCCTCTCCCAGCTCCTTCCCTATTTTTCTCTTACAAGCATTTCCCATAATACATTTCTTACACACTTAATCCTGTCTTGGTGACAGGCTTCTCAGAGGATCTGAACTAACATACTCATTTTCATCAAGTCAAGTTCACAGGGCTAATTATATTGACACAATGTAACTAGTACTACACTTGGCTCTCTAAGACAAAGAAAATGTCAGATACCTTCTTCCCTCAAATACTGAACACAATGCAGAGAAGACTTAAATGAAACTAATCAGATATTGTTCAAATTATGATACATAGGGCTGGGAAGATGGCCAAACAGGAAAAGCTCCGGTCTGCAGCTCCCAGCGAGATCAACGCAGAAGGCGGGTGATTTTTTATTTCCAACACAGGTACCAGCTCATCTCATTGGGACTGGTTAGACAGTGGGTACAGAGGTCCAAGCCAAAGCAGGGTGGGGTGTCGCCTCACAAGGGAAGTGAAGGGGTCAGGAACTCCCTCCCCTAGCCAAGGGAAGCCGTGAGGAACAGTGCATTCCTGTCTAGATACGACACGTTTCCCATGGTCTTCGCAACCCACAGACCAGGAGATTCCCTCGGATGCCTACACCACCAGGGCTCTGGGTTTCAAGCACAAAACTGGGTGGCCGTTTGAGCAGACACCGAGCTAGCTGCAGGAGTGTTTTTTAATACCCCAGTGGCACCTGGAATGCCAGCAAGACAGAACCGTTCACTCTGCTGGAAAGGAGGCTGAAGCCAGGGAACCAAGTGGTCTAGCTCAGCAGATCCCAGCCCCATGGAGCCCAGCAAGCTAAGATCCACTGTCTTGAAATTTCACTGCCAGCACAGCAGTCTGACGTTGGCCTGGGATGCACCAGCTTGGTTGGGGGAGGGGCATCCACCATTACTGAGGCTTGAGTAGGTGGCTTTCCCCTCCTAGTGTAAACAAAGCCTTTGGGAAGTTCAAACTGGGTGGAGCCCACTGCAGCTCAGCAAGGACACTGTAGCCAGACTGCCTCTCTGGATTTCTCCTCTCTGGTCAGGGCATCTCTGAAAGAAAGGCAGCAGCCGCAGTCAGGAGCTTATAGATAAAACTCTCATCTCCCTGGAACAGAACACCTGGGGGAAGGGGCAGCTGTGGGCTCAGCTTCAGCAGACAAACATTCCTTCCTGCGGGCTCTGAAGAGAGCAGTGGATCTCTCAGCACCGTGCCTGAACTCTGCTAAGGAACAGATTGCCTCCTCAAGTGGGTCCCTGATCCCTGTGCCTCCTAACTGGGAGACACCTCCCAGCAGGGGTCGACAGACATCTCATATAGGAGAGTTCCAGCTGGCATCTGGCAGGTGCCTCTTTAGGAAAAAGCCTCCAGAGGAAGGAACAGGCAGCAATCTTGCTGTTCTGAAGCCTCCCCTGGTGATACACAGGCAAACAACGTCTGGAGTGGACCTCCAGCAAACTCCAAGAGACCTGTAGCAGAGGGGTCTGACTGTTAGAAGGAAAACTAACAAACAGAAAGGAATAGCCTCAACATCAACAAAAAGGACATCCATACAAAAACACCATCCGAAGGTCACCAGCATCAAAGACCGCAGGTAGATAAATCCATAAAGATTAGGAAAAACCAGCGCAAAAAGCCTGAATTCAAAAACCAGAACACCTGTTCTCCAAAGGATCACAACTCCTTGCAAGCAAGGGAACAAAACTGGATGGAGAATGAGTTTGACAAATTGACAGAAGTAGGCTTCAGAAGGTGGGTAATAACAAACTCCTCCGAGCTAATGGAGCATGTTCTAACCCAATGCAAAGAAGCTAAGAACCTTAAAAAAAAAAGTTACAGGAACTGTTAACTAGAATAACTACTTTAGAGAAAATAAATGACCTGACGGAGCTGAAAAACACAGTACGAGAACTTTGTGAAGCATACACAAGTATCAATAGCCGAATCGATCAAGCAGAAGAAAGAATATCAGAGATTGAAGACAAACTTAATGAAATAAATCATGAAGACAAGATTAGAGAAAAAAGAGTGAAAAGGAAAAACAAACCCTCCAAGAAATATGGGACTATGTGAAAAGACCAAACCTACACTTGATTGGTGTACCTGAAAGTGACGGGGAGAATGGAACAAAGTTGGAAAACACACTTAAGGATATTATTCAGGAGAATGTCTCCAACCTAGCAAGACAAGCCAACATTCAAATTCAGGAAAAACAGAGAATAATACCACAAAGATACTCCTCAAGAAGAGCAACCCCAAGACACATAATCGTCAGATTCACCAAGGTTGAAAGGGAAAAAGTGTTAAGAGTAGCCAGAGAGAAAGGGCAGGTTACCCACAAAGGGAAGCCTAACAGACTAACAGTGGATCTCTCTGAGGAAACCCTACAATCCAGAAGAGAGTGGGGGCCAATATTCAACATTCTTAGAGAAATGAATCTTTAACCAGAATTTCATATCCAGACAAACTAAGATTTATAAGCAAAGGAGAAATAAAATCCTTTACAGAAAAGCAAATGCTGAGGGATTTTGTCACCACCAGGCCTGCCTTACAAGAGCTCCTGAAGGAAGCACTAAATATGGAAAGGAAAAACCGTACCGGCCACTGCAAAAACATACCAAATTGTAAAGACCATCAACACTATGAAGATACTGCATTAACTAATGGGCAAAAGAACCAGTTAGCATCATAATGACAGGATCAGATTCACACATAACAATATTAACCTTAAATGTAACCAGGCTAAATGCCTGAATTAAAAGACACAGACTGGCAAATTGGATAAAGAGTCAAGACCCATTGGTGTGCTGTATTCAGAAGACCCATCTCATGTGCAAAGACATATATAGGCTCAAAATAAAGGGATGGAGGAATATTTACCAAGCAAATGGAAAGCAAAAAGAAGCAAGGGTGGCAATCCTAGTCTCTGATAAAACAGACTTTAAACCATCAAAGACCAAAAAAGTCAAAGAAGGGCATTACATAATGGTAAAGGGATCAATTCAACAAGAAGAGCTAACTATCCTAAATATATATGCACCCAATAAAGGAGCACCCAGATTCATAACACAAGTTCTTAGAAACCTACAAAGAGACTTAGACTCCCACACAATCATAGTGGGACACTTTAACACCCCATTGTCAATATTAGACAGATCAACAAAACAGAAAATTAACAAGGATATTCAGGACTTGAACTCAGCTCTAGACCACGTGGACTAATAGACATTTACAGAACTCTCCACCCCAAATCAACAGAATATACATTTTTCTCAGCACCACGTTGCACTTATTCTAAAGTTGACCACAAAATTGGAAGTAAAACACTCTGCAGCAAATGCAAAATAACGGAAATCATAACAGTCTCTCAGACAACAGTGCCATCAAATTAGAACTCAGGATTAAGAAATTCGCTCAAAACTGCACAACTACATGGAAATCGAATAACCTCATCCGGAATGTTTACTGGGTAAATAACAAAATTATGGCAGAAGTAAATAAGTTCTTTGGAACCAATGAGAACAAAGACACAACGTACCAGAATCTCTGGGACACAGCTAAAGAAGTGTTTAGAGAAACATTTATAACACTAAATCCCCACATCAGAAAACGAGAAACATCAATAATTGACACCCTAACATCACAATGAAAAGAACTAGGGAAGCAAGAGCAAACACATTCAAAAACTAGCAGAAGACAAGAAATAACTAATATCAGAGCAGAACTGAAGGAGATAGAGACATGAAAAACCCTTCAAAAAAAAAAAATCAATGAATCCAGGAGGTGGTTTTTTGAAAAGATTTACAAAACAGATATACCATTAGCGTTAGCCAGACTAATAAAAAAGAAGAGACAGAAGAATCAAATAGACACAATAAAAAATGATAAAGGGGATATCACCACTGATCCCACAGAAATACAAACTACTATCAGAGAATACTATAAACACCTTTACACAAATAAACTAGAAAATCTAGAAGAAATGGTAAATTCCTGAATACATACACCCTCCCAAGACTAAACTAGGAAGAAGTCGAATCCCTGAAAATTCCAGTAACAAGTTCTGAGAGTAAGGCAGTAGTTAATAGCCTACCAACCAATAAAACCCAGGACCAGATGGAGTCACAGTTGAATTCTACAAGAGGTACAAAGAGGAGCTGGTACCATTCCTTCTGAAACTATTCTAACAATAGAAAAAGAGGGACTCCTCTCTAATTCATTTTATGAGGCCAGTACCATCATGATACCAAAACCTGGCAGAGACACAACAAAAAAAGAAAATTTCAAGCCAATATCCCTGATGAACATCAATGTAAAAATCCTCAATAAAATACTGGAAAATTGAAGCAGCATATCGAAAAGCTTATTCACCATGATCAAGTCGGCTACATTTATTAAATGATTAAAGACTTAAACATAAGACCTAAAACCATAAAAACCCTAGAAGAAAACTTAGGCAATACCATTCAGGATGTAGGCATGGGCAAAGACTTCATGACTAAAACACCAAAATCAATGGCAACAAAAGCTAAAATTGATGAATGGGATCTAATTAAACGAAAAAGCTTCAGCACAGCAGAAGAAACCATCATCAGTGAACAGGTAACCTACAGAATGGTAGAAAATGTTTGCAATCTATCCATATGACTAAGGGCTAATATCCAGAATCTACAATGAACTTAAATTTACAAGAAAAAAACAACCCCATCAAAAAGTGGGCAAAGGATATGAACAGACACTTCTGAAAAGAAGACATTTATGTGGCCAACAAACATATGAAAAAAAGCTCATTGGCCGGGCACGGTGGCTCAAGCCTGTAATCCCAGCACTTTGGGAGGCCGAGACGGGCGGATCACGAGGTCAGGAGATCGAGACCATCCTGGCTAACACGGTGAAACCCCGTCTCTACTAAAAATACAAAAAACTAGCCGGGCGAGGTGGCGGGCGCCTGTAGTCCCAGCTACTCCGGAGGCTGAGGCAGGAGAATGGCGTAAACCCGGGAGGCGGAGCTTGCAGTGAGCTGAGATCCGGCCACTGCACTCCAGACCGGGCGACAGAGCGAGACTCCGCCTCAAAAAAAAAAAAAAAAAAAAAGCTCATTATCACTGGTCATTAGAGAAATGCAAATCAAAACCACAATGAGATATTGTCTCACACCAGTTAGAATGGCAATCATTAAAAGTCAGGAAACAACAGAGGCTGGAGAGGATGTGGAGAAATAGGAACACTTTTACACTGTTGGTAAGAGTGTAAATTAGTTTGACCATTGTGGAAGACAGTGTGGCAATTCCTCAGGGATCTAGAACTAGAAATACCATTTGACCCAGCCATCCCATTACTGGTTATATACCCAAAGGATTATAAATCATTCTACTATAAAGACACATGCACACATACGTTTATTGCAGCACTATTCATAATAGTAAATACTTGGAACCAACCCAAATGCCCATCAATAATAGACTGGATAAAGAAAATGTGGCACCATATACACCATGGAATACTATGCAGCCATAAAAAAGAATGAGTTTGTGTCCTTTGCAGGGACATGGATGAAGGTGGAAACCATCATTCTCAGCAAACCAAACACAGCATGTTCTCACTCATTAAGTGGGAGTTGAACAATAAGAACATATGGACATAGGGAGGGAAACATCACACACCGAGGCCTGTCGGGGGGCGGGGGGCTAGGGGAGGGAGAGCATTAGGAGAAATACCTAACGTAGATGACAGGTTGATTGGGTGCAGCAAACCACCATGGCACATGTATATTTACATAACAAACCTGCGTGCTCTGCACACGTATCCCAGAACTTAAAGTATAATTAAAAATATATATAATACATAGTCTAAATTTTACAAAATATTTTTAAAATAAATTTTATTGTGTATACTTGTGGTTTACAACGTAATGTTATGGGATATGTATTTATCGTAAAATGGTTACTACAGTGAAGCAGTGTAACACATCTATCATCTCACATACTTTTTTTTTTGTTTGTGTAACAAGAGCATCTAAAATCTTCTCATTTAACAAAAACCCCTAATACAATACAATTTTATTAACTATAGTGCCCATGTTATACATTTGATCTCCAGATTTGTTTTACTTTATAAATCACTGTTGGTAAAGTGGGTATGCCTACCTTTATAAGGGAGATGGGCAACTTAGATTTGGACAGATGGGAAGGAGGAGTAGGGCAATTTAGATTCACATTATTTCTAGGAAGAAAGGACGAAGAGTTCTGGTTAAAGAAGAAGCTTTAAAGGTGAGGGAAGAGGAGTCTTCAGTTATAAAAATATTGTCAACTACACAACAATTAGTAACCAGCAGATACATCCCCATACTTTTGTAACATAAAATAATCCATTCAAGAATAACTACAAGTTTTTGTCTAGGACATTTTAAGCCAGTTGAATCTAGTATAGAAATAGATCTCAAATATGAAAAAAAAATCATAATTCAGGAGGTACCATAAACAGAATTTTATTTGAAGGTTCCCTGTGTTTTGTCTTCGCAGGTTAGTTTTTTTTCTTTTCTATTTTAGATAGTAATTTTACTTTCCTTTTCCTCCTCAAAGAGTAATGTTTTTTAAAAAGAGTGACTATAATCAAACCCTTAGGCTTCACATCAATCCCTTTATTCTAAGTTTATACATTTTTATCATCCTCATAATCCCACCCTTTCTCTTCTGTATCCTAGTAATAGTGTGATGGCTTCAATTAGCCTTTTAGCTGAAAGACTACAGGCTTCACAGAAACTACAAAGCTATTTCAAGGAAAGCTCTTATGGGACTAAGACCATGAAGAAATTTAAACCTCTCTTCAGGCACCCTGAAGAGCATTGTAAATCACTCATTCTCTTCCCAGGACTCTAGCTTCACAAACTCTGACCTTTTCATTGTTACAGTCTCTGAAGAAAAATCTATATTTTAAAATCACATTGTATCGTCTCAGATAAGCTGTGATTCATAAAGTCTATCCTACTAATACATAAATTAAAAGGACAAAAAAAAAACCCCCAAAATAACCCCTTCTGTATAACTATAATGATATTAGCAAATACAATAAATGATTTTGAAGTCTTGTGAGTAAAGGGTAAGTATGAAGTTAGCCCAAAACATACATACATACACACACACGCACACACACACACACACCCACCATATAAGTGAAACTTTTCAACTTTGGGTTGCTAAGGTTTATTTATATGTGTGTGCATATATTTAGAGTTCTAAATAGATATAAACATAATTGTCCTTGGCAATAAAGCAGAATTGGACAATTCATCTAAAATAAATAATATGAAAA
>NW_012119487.1:5112133-5172015 GCF_000951035.1 Colobus angolensis palliatus | reverse complement strand
AGGAAGGGAGGAAGGGAGGAAGGGAGGAAGGGAGGAAGGGAGGAAGGGAGGAAGGGAGGAAGGGAGGAAGGGAGGAAGGGAGGAAGGAAGGATAGACTATAATTTGTTCAGTAAATGCTGACATTCAAACTAGGGCTCATTCAGACACACCAAGAAAGAGTTGAATTAAAAGTAGTCAAATGGCTAGAAAATTGTATTGAAAGTAATATCAACTAAGTGAAAAATAATTCATCCTCATAATCACAAATACCCTCTATGTCTAGAAAACAATATAAATCATGTATGATTACACGTCATTTTAAGAGTCAGTGATTGCATTCTTCAAAATTATGCAGCAGATAACTCATCATTAGTATCAAAACAATACTTTAAATGCTCTAGTTTTTATAATAAATCCAATCTTTTTTGATAAAAATATTTGGTAAAATAAGGGTTAAGTTTATTTTGTCCTCCTATAAACCATTATGCTATCAAATTATTAATCCAGATAAACAAAAGTATTGATCTCTCTATAATATATTCAATCTCTCCCATTAAGTTAATAGCAATATCCTCTTTTTTCAGAGAGCATTTACACCAAACAAAAAATGAGAAAAAGCAATAAGCACAAATTAAATTGTACACCAAATATCACTTCCAGTTATATTGTTGTGAATAATATTTTAGCTGATTACTATGATTAACTGGTCTTAGGTCTTACAAAGAGATGTATCTCCAAAAGTACACCACTAAATGCACTCCATTGACGTGACAAACCAAACACTGTAACAGAAGGCCAGGTAAAGTCTTCAGGTTTAAGGAGAAGACCCTTTTATATCTTTAGTATTGAGAGTCAGAGCTAATAACTGACACAGGATTTAACTGCTGAATTCTGCATTTATGTGTTATATGTCAGGAAAAAAAAATTTAAACAACACTGAGAATAAGAAAATTGGAACCGGAACAATCTTATCAGACACCACACCCTTACAAGTTTCCCTTATTCTTAGATCTACTGAGTGAAAGAATCAAAACCAGAACCAGATTTCCTGATGCCCAGTGCTTTAAACTGTACCAACCTGTCTCCCAGCTTACAGCAGATTTGTATATCACATGTTAAAAAATAAAAATGTCAAATATATTTGGGGTGGTAATATATTCTTCCCTGTCTTATGGACATTCTTTTAAAATATGTTATTGACCTAACCAATAGGAAAAACAGGGAGAGAAACAAGGAAGAACCAAATTTGCAGAAACTTTCATTTGTAGAAATCTATTAATTTGCAAACCTTTTCATCTGCAGAAACCTATGAATTCTACTAATACTTTCAGCTCAACTTCCCCCATATAAGTTTATGACAACAGAAGAAGCTTTGAACCATTTCGATTTCTTCCTACTCTGAAAAAGATATTAAGAGGCAAAACTGGAATTGACAGGGCCATTAAAACATGACAGTGAATTTTTAACAGTCTTCCCTCTAACGTGGCAGTTCAAATCATTTCTCCTTTCACCAGAACCACAGAAAACTTCTCAACTACAAAGTCAGATTGTTGTATCCTTGAAAACAGAGTTGATTTCTAAACTTACTGTCATTGAAATTCTCTTAATTTCTGCTCAGTTTACGAGAACAGTATATTATATCCCTAGTGTAGGCTCTACTGATGAAGAATTGTCAAAAACAAATGAGGTAATATATGTGAAAGTACTCTGCAAATGTAAAATTATTTTAACATATAGAAAACACTGTATTTTTTTTTAAAGGCCTATGATTGTGTTGCTGATGTGAAGAAGACGCAGCTTTCTTAGTGGTTAATCATTAGATGCATTTCCTTTAAAATCAGGAGAAAGAAAAGGTATCTGCTATGATAGCTTTATTTGAACACTATACTAAAGGTGTGGTCAGTGCAATAAGACAAGAGACAAATAGAAAAAGAATAAGGATTGGTAAAGGAAAAGTAAAACTGTCCTTATTTACATATAGCAAAACAGCTGAGATAAGATCAAGGTGTTATTAATGTTTAATGAATTCTGCACGGGGTGTCCAGAATAGAAACTCAAAGGTGGATTGCTGAGTGTGAGGTTTAATGCTAGTTATTATTCTAGAACCAATGGTTCTGGAAACAATGTTGGAACAGTTAGACTACACAGTTAGACTACCTTTAAGCCTTAGACTACCTTTAAATGGTTAGACTACCTTTAAGCCTTAAAGGTTACATATAGGCAGCTTTTGGGAATATGGGATGGGGGTCATAAAATAAAAGACTGTGGTTCAAATTGGATACAAAAAACAAAGAAAAGTGGATGCGGAACCTTGAGAATAATGCTTCATTCTAAATTAGTCATAAGTATGCTATCCTAAATTACTCATAAGTATGCTATCGTATTTGTGAGCTACCATCGAACTTAAGGTTTCCTGGCATGAGCACTGGATTACTAAATAATAGTAAATCAAGAGGGGAAGGAACCGGGTCAGTCACAAACCAAGTGGTCTACAGGGTAGGATGTATACATCTCTGCTCACATCCATTATCAAAGACTGTCGTGACATTATTTTTATGTATATACAGCTCAGTACAGCATTAAAATCCTTAAAAACTTTTATTACTTTTATTTAATACTATGTCTAATGTAATTTTGTTTTCTACACCTTCACAAAATTTAGTGTGTTTAAGCTACTTGTCGATAATAAAGTATCTCAGATCTACATTTTACAATATTCTTCATTCAGAAAGAGCTTTAAAATGGTTTAGTCATGTTGTAAAACGTATACTGATAATCTAAAATGGCCACATGAGCTCTGTGAATGTACTGATGAATATTTTCGAATGAATTCAAGGTTACATTATTGTTTGCAACACCAAAGCAAAGTGTTATCAACTATTTAAAAGTGCCCATTATTCAACTTTTATTTTTGTGTTTAGTAATGTTTCAGATTATTTCCCCTCTAAATATTACATAACAAGGCAAATACTATTTTTACTACAATGGAGCAAAATTTTAAGTCAGAAGTTGCAAGCACATTAGAACCATCTGTTTTAGCTTTATGAGGAAAGTATCTAGTATCAATCACAGGAAAGCTGAGGGAAAAGTTATTGACTGGCTGAAAATATACTATATGCTGGGGAAAAAAATGTTCCATATGCCATAAACTAGACCCTCTTAAATAAACTTGGAAATGATATACATTTTCCTAACCTCTTTACACAAGCCAGTGTTAATCAGTTTGCAGAATTTCAAATTAGTAGAAAAAATTTTTAAATAATTACTTTTGTCCTTCACAGGCATATAATGAACATATAACTTTTTTTTGTGGCATCCAGTGGTCTTTGGTACTTTTCAAAGTAGATGCTACATCATTTTCCAAAGATCAGTATAATCTCAGATTATAAGTTACATATTTCTAGCTCTGAATGACACATTCATATAAAAATAGATTTCTGATCAGCATATATTTATAAGCCTCCGAAATGGTTAGATCAAAAGTGTGAGAGAGAGAAAAAGCAAGGAAAAAAGAGACAGGTGTGGGAAGAGGCCAAAACCACCAACATGCAAGGACTTTAATGAAAGCTGTGCCATTTGCAGAATTAAACATTAATCCTACTTGGTTAGAATATGTAGGCAAGTGCTTTTATAAGTGCTCTTTTTAAAAAACAATAAATATAAAATGAAATAGATTTGTGAATATACTTCTGACTACCTACTGGCTCATATTTGCTACTCATTACAAAGGCTAAATTGGATTATTCAGGAACTGATTACCTAACTTACAAATTAGCCATGATGTTTGCCTTTTTCTGTTAGCAGGAGAGCCAAAGGGAGGCTATGCTGCGCCTCCTCCCTCATGAGGAGGCATGAAACATGCAACCAAAAAGTCACCTTCTGGGATCAGTACTGAGGATCTCATAGCGTATGTGCAAAGCAGAAAACATGGCATAGTGCAAATAAGAAATGAAGACAGAGTAAAAAAATCCTTAAATGGGTTTCTAAAATACAGCTCTGTGAAATAATTTAGAAAAAGTGAAGTAGAGGGTCCTACCTTGCAGATCTTATAGAGCGATTCCTGACCATCTCCTCCAGTATCTTTAAAGTAATCATGTGCGGGAAATGTACGATGAATATCTCGAGTAATAACACTCTCCTGGGCTGAGTCCTAGAAAAGAAAAAAAAACAGACCTGGTTATTAAATTTTTTTTCCAGTTATGAAATATAATATATGCACATGGTAAAAAACTCAAACAGCAAACAAGTAAACAACAGAAAAACATAAAAACTTCCCTTGTATCCCAGACCCATAGTCCTATACCCAAGATAAGTGCTACCAACAGCTCCTTTGTATCTTTTCACCCATCCGTCTATATATATTTGTGTGTGTATGTACGTTTATATGGGGAGAAGGGACAGGGATGGAAGGAAGTTGTATACATACATCTCCATAGAAGCAAACTAGACTGTTTCTTTCACTTAATGGGATAATATAGAGTGTTCCTTATCAAGACATGTACATATAGTTTATTCTCTGTAGGAGCAGTTACTTTTTAAAAATAAGGTATATCTGGATATAGATATATCATAATTTAACATTTTCCTATTAGTGACCATATTCTTTGCTTTATTTATAGAACAAACAATATCATAAGGAATATTTTATACATATGTCTTATGCACATGTTCAAGGATAAATTCCTTGAGGTTTAATTGCAAAGTCAAAAGTTACATGCATTTCCAGTTTTGATGAACGTACTCTCTCTATATAATTTTCATTCCAATACATACTCCAAACAATAGTAGAGTATGCCTAATACCACAAATTATCTAATTTTTAAATCTGACAATCTGATAAGTAAAAATTCAGACCACGGTCATTTAAAAAGTAAAAATACTATCAATCTTTCCTAGGTTAATTACCCAACAAACTGATTCCACAAAACAGGAAGCTACAGGCTACTATATTAAGATGATCCCTTTTTTTTTTTTTTTTTTTGTCTTTTTGAAGTAGAGTCTCACACTGTTGCCCTGGCTGGAGTGCAACGGTGCGGTTTTGACTCACTGCAACCTCTTGCCTCCTGGGTTCAAGTGATTCTCCTGCCTCAGCTTCCTGAGTAGCTGGGATTACAGGTGCCCACCACCATGCCCAGCTATTTTTTTTTTTTTTGTATTTTTAGTAGAGATGGGGTTTCACCATGTTGGAAAAGGCTGGTCTCGAACTCCTGACCTCATGATTTGCCCACCTCGGCCTCCCAAAGTGCTGGGATTACAGGTGTGAAGGATGATATCTTCTTTAAAGATAAGCCTAGATATTTGTTGAAGACAAATTTAGAAACCAAAATCCCAAACTGAGTCAAATTCTAAGCCTTATAAAAATAATTAAATATTCTCTTGATTTTACTTTATTCCTGGAAATGTTTGTTTTATCTTTTTAATGTCAAGAAAATAGTATGGGACTACTTTTAGCCACGCTGATGGTGAAAGTATTTTGTACAATTCACATCAGACTACTTATTGCAAATTAAAAGAATTGCTTAATGTCTTATTTTCCATAAAGATTTGAAGAAATCCTCTCTTCAGTCTCAAGTCAAGAAAGAAAGAAAGTTTAATATATGTTATTTTAATGAATGCCATTTCTTTCTCTCTTTATAGCTGTGAAATATACAAGAAGGGGGTGGTTGATTAGCTCTAAGGTAAGCCATTACCTTTTGTTGCTGCCTTCATTTCAGTTGCTATTTCATGCTGGGTGGTAATTAGATCTTACATACAGAAAGAGAGGAAGCAAACCGAAAACTTCCAAATTTGCTAGCAAACAAATTTGCTTACAAATCGATCCAGAGGAAATTCTGATGGCTTACAGGAATGAAATGCTAAACGTGAATTAAAATAGAGCCTTAAAAAATCACGATAACTTAAGCAAAAGGATACAGAGACAATTTACATTTGCCAAAGTAAATGTAGTTTCTAATGATAAAGAAAACTGCAGGGAGGGGTGGGGGTATAGAACAAGGTAAGTATAAAGGTATTGTATAAAGGGATATATTATGAAACATTTGTTTTATCTTGTCTAGAGTCTTGAGTACAAAAATCTGGTAACCAGGCAGACCAAAGTTTTCACTGCCAGGTTTTATCCAACAGAAGAGCCCTCTTTCCATAAGTTAATAGTTTTCACTTATAAACTACCTGAAAGATGAGGAATGAAAATGTTACTACTGCCATTGCTGAACTATTTCAGTGTACTGGGAACCGTATGTGCCCAGTGGCCCACAGGATAACTCTTTTGTACTTTTCAGGACATTAAGAGAGATAAATCATTGGACTGTATTCCCTAGAAACTGATTATGCATTTAGCATTATGCTGTGTTTAAATGGTTCCAACAGTCTGATTCAGGGAAAGAAAAATTGGTAGAAAAAACAAAATCTAGAGGGTAAATTTGCATAATACTGAGAATTTTTTTCTATGCACACTTGACCTTCCATATTTAAGAAATAAAGGACAAAATCAAATGAAAATAAAATCACCTTGTCCTTACTTAATAAAATTTCCTGGCCGGGTACGGTGGCTCACGCCTATAATCCCAGCACTTTGGTAGGCTGAGGCAGGCAGATTGCCTGAGCTCAGGACTTTGAGACCAGCTTGGCAACATGGTGAAACCCAGTCTCTACTAAAAAATACAAAAAATTATCCCAGCATGGCAGCACATGCCTGTAATCCCAGCTACTCAGGAGGCTGAGGCAGAAGAATCACTTGAACCTGAGAGGTGGAGGTTGCAGTGAGCCGAGATCGGATCACACGACACTGGGTGACAGAGTGAGACTCTGTCTGGAAAAAAAAAAAAAAAAATTAATTAAAATACAATCTCCCTTCCTAGGATTACTTTTAAATGTTTAATACGTATGTGTTCCTAGAGTTATCTTTCTATATAGTGCTCTCATTTGGCTAAGGGAATAATTTCTAGAACTTCACTTTATAGACTAAATAAGGTATGTTGCTACATTATTCACTGATCAATCTCATATAAGTGAAGGTCAGTAGATTATAACAGAGTCTCATAAACAGCCTAATAGGAATGAAATTGTGTACTGAACTTGTGAAAATCAAAAGAAAATAATTATGTTTTTGAAGCAAAAGCTAATCCCAGCCCACTTTCCAATCACCCATAACAGTTGAGAGTAGAAACAGTTTATATTTCAGGAATGCACATCTAATCATCCAAATTCACTCAGTCATTCAACAAATATTTGAGTCAAGAAAGTTACAAAACCTAACATTTTTCAAAAGGAAAACAAAACAATTTTTCTCTTCAATATTAATTCCTTTCTTTTTAGACTTATTCTGATTGTAATGGTCAATTTTTACAAGAAATATAATGAAGAAAGAGGAAGGACAAAAAGAGGCTCAATAATTCATCATCTAAATATCTGGAACTAAGGGCTTTCTTGTGACATTTTATTTTTATATGGCTAAAAACATTTTATAGCACAACCAAAACTGATATAAATTCATTTTCTGAGAAGATTCCCATATATGCAGGGGCTCCCTAAGTCCCGCCAGTTTTCTCCAGAATGAGAAGAGGGAACAAGTCATTCCTTTAGGGGCAGCCACTTCACCAATATCTAAATGCATAAATTGCTCCAGAACTTACTTCTCAGCAGGTGTATCTCCCATTTTGCACCTCAAATACAATATTTTAATGGCCATGACGCCAGATAAACTCATTGATTCTATTTCCACTTTTCTCATTTAATTCCTATAGGATCTCAGACAAGTTACTTAATCTTGCTAAACTTCAGTTTCCTCATCTGTAAAATGGGATGATATTATCAAATGCATAATGTTATTTAAAATAACATTATTTAGAATGTATGTGAAGTACTTAGCATATTGCCTAGTATAAACTGAGTACTTGTTAAATAAATAAAATTATTAATTAATAACAAGAAATATTTTTCCCATTTTCATAAGAATCATTATTCAACTGTTTAAAATTTTTGGTGAATATACATTTTAGACATCCTTCTGTATTTGTACACCTAAATAAACAACTCTTTTCTGTTACATTATGATTATGAAACCAATTCCTTTAGAGATTTATAACACAATGGATTCATGCACACATACTCTGTTTAATTTCCAATCATGTATTTTATGTGTCCTAAATTACCCTTTTTTCTATTAATCTATTCATAAAAGCAACAGTGAACAACTATTCAGATAAAGTACAGCTTTTATCAACTAATACACACTCTGGCCCCACTTTGCATGTAACCCACACAATAAAGATGTACACAAATCTGTCCAGAAGGATAGGAAAGATAGGGTACAGTAGAACCTAAATTTGCCAGAGCAATCACCATTTCCATCATTACTTTAGAATGTAGCTTCTAAAGATAAAAAGCAGTTGAAGTCATGTATGGAAAGGACAAAAACAACTATCACAACTATATACCTCCCTTCTGGACCATCACCACCAAGAATGTAACTCATATGCAAAGTCCTTGAGAGTATCCTTTCTCCTGCCTTAGTCAGGATGGTCCATAAACAAAAGCTGACTCAGATCACAAAGTAGAAAGACATTTGTAATAAAGTCTGAAAAATTGAGTTTTATCTCCCATACCCCACGCCCTTGACGTTATCATCACAGATAAACTAAATCTGCCTTTCAAGGATTCTCTTTAATTTCCAAGCCATTAGGTAGTAAGAATAAACTTATTCTCAAAAAAAGACATTGATCTCTACTGGATAAAATCATAGTCCAGCAGAGAATACAATTCAGCTTGCTGAAGATCAGCCTAAAACCAACTCTATGAGATGTAAGCAGCTTGCTTAACTTTTGATCAATTTAAAGTAGGTTCAATTTAGTGCCTGTTATCAAGAGTATCACATGAACTGTTCTCCCAGTATAACTTATATACACTGACATGTTTGCAATTCTCTTAACTCTTATTCAAAGAGAATCATCACTTACTTGCTTATTGTGAGAAAGAAATGAATGCAGCATTGAAGTGTCAACAAGCATTAGGAGGATAGCTTTGTATGACCACAGCCTATTATTTTTTATGAACCAATTTCTGGGGTGTCAACAACTAGAAAGGTATTTTAGTGAGGAAGACTGTTTTCAAACGTAACCTTAGCAGCGGCAGAAATGTAAAAGTAATATTCTGTCAAATGAACACTTTGTATCTTGATTTGCCATTATTTTAAAAATTGTGACAGCATCTTTTTTATTAATCCCTATCATCAAATCCAAAGTGTAAGCTATATTTTCACTTTACATCTACCACAAAATCATTTCAACTTTATAAGTATTATACCATACCAATCTGTGAGTGCCATTAAACATGACAATATAGACTGTCCCTAGCACAATCAGTAGGCAGATAAATAATTCAAAGCTGAAAAACTCTTTGACCTCAGACTTTGCCTTCTATTCTTACTCCACAGGGAGCCTCCTTCAGTTCTATGTTGGATGGTAAAACATCACAAACTGGTCTGCTAACATGTTCCTGAAAGCAGATGGGTTTGCAGTGGTCAGTCTGATTTATTCATCTTGATGTTTGCCAAAAATCCAAAGAGGCAGAGATGAACTGAAACAATAACACAAAAAGGCTGGGTCATTGCCAGCCTTTGTTCCTTGAATATGGGGTGGGGGGAGTCTTAAGTGTGGTAATACAGAAGAAAAGGAAAACATGCTACTAAATCATGAACTGATTTTTCCTTTTTCCAAAAGGAAAAAAACCTCAATAAAATCATATTGTGAACGCACTGCTTCCCAGTCACTGCACAGAAACGCTGCCAAACACTTCAGAATCAAAGCCTGACACAAAGGTCAAAAATATAAGCCATATTCTAGCTTCAGTTGAAATAAACCTCTCCAGGGAAAGAAGCTACAATGAGAACTAAAGGGAGGTGGGTAGAGAGGAGAGGAAGAAGCATATTTCGAGAGCAGTCAATATTCATGATGTGTACTTTGTTCTTGAAGGAAGTGCTGGGATTCCAGGGGAAAATATCTGAATACAACAAAGCATTCTTTCAAGACTATAAGACTAGGAAGAACTGAGGCCTATGGGCATAGCCTGGATTTCCCATAGATCTTAAGTAATCTAGGTCAGAGTTCCAGATTACTTTCTGACAAACGTGGGGTTACTTTTAGACTCCAGATACACCTACCCAATACTCCTGTGGTCATATTTGGATATGCCTTCGTTCTCAGGGTTGCTGACTGCTCATTGTTCCAACTGGGGAACTTGACATTCTTGGAATTCATATCAACAGGCAATAATGAAACCTGCAACTCCTTTTAGGATAAAACACAATAGCTGAACTCCATGGTGTTATTTTCCAAAGTTATAAATATTTCTCATTTTACATTATCTTTAAAATTGTGATTTTTATCAAAACAGCTCTTTGAACTCTTTAGAAATACATACAAATTTTAAGAAGGAGCTCCATATTCATTATCCACTATATAAAAATCATATTCTTTTACTTCTCTGAAAAACTTTTAAGGAATGCCTCAATAAAACTAGGGTTTGATGAACAAACCTATTTTAACCTAATTATTACAGTTTATAATTTTATAACTTTGACCATGTGTGCACCCATATATGGTCAAAGTTAATAATTGTTTTTATGAGCTGAATAATTTTTAGTAATTTTACAAAGCATTCTACCACTTCCAGCTGGGCGCGGTGGCTCATGTCTGCAATCCCAGCACTTTGGGAGGCCAAGGTGGGCGGATCACGAGGTAAGGAAATCGAGACCATCCTGGCTAACATGGTGAATCCCTGTCTCTACTAAAAATACAAAAAAATAATAATAATAATTAGCTGGGCGTGATGGCGGGCGCCTGTAGTCCCAGCTACTCAGGAGGCTGTGTCAGGAGAATGGCGTGAACCTGGGAGGCGGAGCTTGCAGTGAGCCGAGATCACGCCACTGCACTCCAGCCTGGGCAAGACAGCAAGACTCTGTCTCAAAAAAAAAAAAAATTCTACCACTTCCTCAATCACTTTAGATGCTTCTCTTTGAAATTCTTCAAGCTGAATTACATTTTCTTAAATTGAATAATGCAAAAAGCGACTATAAGGCCACATGCATTGGCTCAGGGCTGTAATCCCAGCACTTTGGTAGGCTGAGATGGGAGGATAACTTGAGCCCAGGTGGCTGAGGTTCCAGTGATCTGAGATCATGCCACTGCACTCCAGCCTGGTCAACAGAGTAAGGCCCAGTCTCAAAACAAACAAACACACACATACACACACCCCTCATCCCACAAAAAGTGAACATATATAAAAATTAAGCTTTTTGTTTCCTGAATAGTACAAACTCATTCATGTACTCAACAAAATACTTTTCTTAGTACTTACTAAGAATCAGACACTATTCTAGATGTAGAAGATGTAATTGTTAGCAAGAATAAGTCTCTGACCCTATGGAGCCTATAATCTGGTAGTAGGAAAGAAAGACATTAAGCATATAACGTTGATTGGTTAGTAAAAAGTAATATAAAAATAAAGCAAGATAGGCCGGGCATGGTGGCTCACGCCTGTAATCTGAGCACTTTGGGAGGCCAAGGTGGGTGGATAACAAGGTCAGGAGCTGAAGACCAGCCTGGCCAAGATGGTGAAACCCTGTCTCTACTAAAAAAAAATACAAAAATTAGTCGGGTGTGGTGGCAGGCTCCTGTAATCCCAACTACTCAGGAGGCTGAGGCAGGAGAATTGCTTGAACTCAGCGGGGTGGAGGTTGTGAGCCAAGACTGCACCAGTGCACTCCAGCCTGGGTGACAGAGTAAGACTCCATCAAAAAAAAAAAAAAAAAAAAGGCAAGATAAAGAGATAGTGAAGAAAGGGCTGACATATTAGGTAGGGTGGTTTTGCCTCTCTTGAGTGAGATTATTTAGAGAAAGAATATTACAGTCAGAAGGGAAAGCAATGTGCAAGGCCTTGAAGTGGGAGTGGAATGGCAATACTTCTCTTGACATTTTCCAGCATTTTTCTGACCTGTATGTTTCCAGTGTCTTCAATGAATTGTCAAAAATGATTCCAATATTTTTCTGGATTAACTTACCTCAGAAATTTATAAGTATAATTCACATCATTTTTACAAGATGATTTAATTCATATATTTGAATAACATACTCCTATTTGCATGTCTATATGAAAACTTACCATTGAATATTTATTTAACATTTGTTATGTGCAAGACATTGTAATAGGATCTAGGGGCTCAAAAAAACACAGGGCATAGTCCATTATTTCCTTAAATTGCAAAAGGTTTATGATCAACGTGTAAAGACAAGATATAAGTATAAATATTGATGGAAAGAAATATATGCTAACAGCCAAAAAAATTATAGAATGTCTGCAAAAGTGGTCAAGTGGTGAAAGTGGCCTTCCACAGGAGATAGGGCCTGGGCTGGGCTCAACAAAACCTACAGATCATGAATGAATATATTAACAGCAAATGTTGTGTGAACAAACCCTCCAAAGCAGGAAAGCATTTGGCATGCCCAGTAGATGTGACTCTAATTGACTGCAGAAGGGAATTCATAAAAGGACAAGTTGAGAGAGATCCAGAATATAGAAAGGTGATCTTCAATGAAAACACTTTAACTTAATCCTGTGGACAATATGGAGCCATTTCATCTGTCATAGTCTGTGTAGTCTCAGTTTTGTAAGCCGTTGGTTCCAGTTTGGTTTCATCTACTTTTACTATCTGAATGACATAGAGTGTAGTGAAAAATTAACCTTACTCAAAGAAAAGTTTGGCTTTTGCCATTGGTTAGTAATAGGTGACTTCTAGTCCAAGGAACATCATGCCTGATGGGGGGTTCTTTGCTTGCATGGGGGCCTTGGCCACTGAATAGTCTAACAATGTTATTTATGACTAAGGTTTCGGACCATGCCATTCAAGTTTTACCTACAGAGAGGCTGGAGAATAAAGGTCAGCCACATAGGTAATATGTGATTGAGCCTCAATAAAAACTCTGGGCAACAAGGCTTGGGTGAGCTTCCCTAGCTGGCAATACTCCAGGTGTATTATCAAACACTGATGCCAGAAAAGTAACATCCACTACTCATGGGGAGAGGACAAAGGAAGCTCTGTATTTGGTACTTCTCCTGGACTCAGCCCTTTGTGTTTCTTCCCTTGGCTGGCTTTAATCTCTATTCTGTAGTTGTAACACACTGTAACTATGAGTATAACAGCTTTCTGTCAGCTCCCATGAGCATATCTAATGAATTATGAACTTAAGGGTGGTTTTGATAACTCCCTGAATTTACAACTGGTGTCAGAAGTGAGGGCAGTGTGAATTGTGTTCTCTCTAACTTTCAGTTAGTTAGACTCTCACAAATTGGCCATCAACAAATTTGAATCTCACTATGGTATTCTCACCAGTAAATTTTCTCTATTTAGGTATCTGTATCATTGTTTGCCTTTTCCTCTGTCATTAACAAAATATTATTCATAATAAAATAGTTCCTCAAGACCGTGTTAATTTTGAAAACTTTTAAAAAATAACCTTTAATTTAGAACTTCCAAAGCTAAATATATTAGAACCACTGTTGACCATTTTACCACTTGTTCATTGAGGCTGTGAAAAATCCGTATCTAATCAGTGAAAGGAAGAATACTAAATGAAAAGTTGATCACATAACTATTAAAATGATCTTGGAATTCCTTTTCATAAAGTATCACCTGAAACTTCAAAGAAGAGTGAGTGCATTCCAGTCTCTTATCCATTTCAAAAAAATTGAATAATAACTACATACCTACAAAAATTTCGGTAATGTATATATTTTAAAAATCCTTCAGGATCAACAGTTATTCTATTTTGGGATATAGATTTTGAAAAAGACAATTAATTTTTATACCAGTTCAGGTTATATAATTGCCATTTTCTTCCTTTTTATAACAGTACGTTTCCATTAACATAAGGCTTTAGTCACCTAAAAGTAGAAGATGCAAGGATCACAACAACATCAATACAAAATAGGAATGCCTAAGAACAGAAGGATTTGTTCCCGAGAGACTATAATAGTTCTAGTTCTCAATTATAAAGGTCACTTCAGTAAATTAAATATCCTTATTCCATCTAGTAACTGTATGATGGGGCGTTTTTTGTCTTACAAAGCCTGGTTAATATTACAACTTTCTTTTCTGATACTCTACTTTCTTCATTTTTCTCTATTTGAGAGGGTCAGTTGCTGTTTCTGCTACAGATTTGGTGATTATACTTCCTCCAGAAGTAGGCAAAATATTTTGGAGATAGGGCAAAGTTGAAACTTGATTAATCCCTTTTAGAATAAAGCCAAATCATAAGTAGCAGTCTAGAGATTTTTCTTCTACATTTTTTCTCTATATATCGATTCAGAAATGAGGATTACCAATCTAAGAATTAAAAGACTCAGGTAAATATGCATCCTAGCTCCTGGACACAGTATATTCCTTTTTAGTTTCTTTGCTGGCTCCTTCTCTGCTTACTTCTTGTCTTCTGCTTTGCTTACTCTCCACACTTTCAAGGGAAATCTTATCCATTTCTGTGACTTCAACTATCATTTATTTTCTCTCTCCTGGATCTTTATTAAAGTAGGGGTCATATCTTATGGATTATTAGAATCACCTGAGATGCTTTTTCAGAGCATAGTACCTCCAGGCAGTTTGTATTTTTAACAAGCATCTATGTAGCCACCAGCAAAAGGCCACAAACTGTTACTTGAGAACTACTGGTCTAACAGAACTTCATTCCACATTTAAAACTGAAGTATAAAACTCAATTCAGAATTATCCACATAGTCAAGTATCCTTTTTATTCTCAACCACAATGGAGTGAACTTCCACTCCCATCTCTGAGCTGACATACAAAGAATTACTGTGGAAGTCTTCCCTCCTTTTTCCTCACTTAATCAATTGGTCCTCTGGGCTTTCACTCTGCTATTTTAATTAACTAGTGTCCATGTATGAATACCCCCACTTGATTGCCACCTCTAGGTCGACCATGATCAATTCTTATTTGATTCCCTGGTGCCTGAGACTTTAGTAGGCACTAGGCAAATGAGTACTGAATAAATCAGAATTAGGGAAGCAGGTGGGGTAACCATCTATTCCCCAAGATGGAAACAGGCTCAAGTTTTTAAATTTTTGCTTTGAAATTTAAGTTCTCTCCCAACATCATTTTGTCAACAGGAGTAGCAAAAGGTAATAATTTGTGCCATAATCAAAGAAAATGACAAGGATTTATAGACTTCCAAACCAAAATTTCACAGCAAAATGCATACCAGAATGTCATTTCTAATATCAAAGATGATATACAAAAATAATTTTACATGTTATATAACCTATGGACAAAACAAAATGGATCTCTATCTTAAAATGGAAATGTAAAATCCTACTATTATTTGATTCATCCAAAATAATTTAAAAAAAAACTGTTTGGGGTTTGCTCATTGAGTTTTACTTCATTTTACATGAAAAGAAGTAAAAAAGATAAAGATACATTCAATCCCTGCATTATTTTAAAATCGGTCTTATTAAAGTGACAGATGAATTACATAATGTGTATGAAACACTGTTAGAAGCAAATTATAATAGTTTTTTTCTTAAATCTCAGGTATCTGTCTTAGTTTATGTGTTAACTTTTTCACAGATAAATAGCTTGAAGTAGTAGATTGATAGCAAGGTTAGGTAAGGATCAGAAAATTCCCATTCAGTGTACCTCTGGATTATAGTGCATAATAGGCTCAGGTTCTTTGCTGCTCTTAATACCATATGAGACAGAAACAGTTTATGGTTAAGGTCCTCGCTTTTAAAATTCCCTTCTACCACTTTAATCAATATACATATTTGCTTTTGATCTGTAGGCCATGAGGAATAATTTTTATGTTACTTTTTCCTAAGTGACTCTCACGCAGCTAAGAGAACATTTTTAAAGTCTGAATTTGGAATAAAAAGAAAGAAAATGCAACTGCTGTTAAAATTAAGAAACTGTAAAAGTAACTTCACTTATTCCTTAAGTATTAAGTTGCCATTTGTGGAAGGTATTTTGACTTGATTCAGTGGCTATAGGGCTAAAAGAAGATTTCTTTCCAGGAATTTGTCTGGCCTTGCCTTTTTATTTAGACCCAGTTCTACAAATAAAAACTCTTTCATTTTCCCAAAGTTTTAAGTGGTTGATAACAAATTACATATACAAGACTGTTCTTACTTTGCATAGTGATTAGTTATAAGTGTTAAGGTAATTAGGCATAAGTGTTAAGTAGCTCATAATAAGAAAATATTATTAGTGTTAAGGTAATTCAGTATGAGTGTTAATGTTAAGTAGTTCACAACATGAAAATATTATGAAAAAATAGATATTATTCAATATATTGTCTAAGTACACAAACCAACCATTGTTTGAGCCAGCTAGACCTTGTGCGCTTTTTTGGCACTACCATCTATTAATAGGTCAGGATATTATCACTTTATGCCTAAACTATTTCAAATAATCAATTCCCTAAACTTTCTGCCCTTCGATCAGTCTATACAGTACCTTTAAATTAATCTACCTGAAGCACTATTTTGTTCCCATATACCATTCAAATCCATCTATAATATTGACCCATTACCCTCAAATAGAAAAAAAAGAATTATTCCATTCTATCTGAATCACATTCCATTCTGCAAAGTTGTGCTTTTCTTTAAGCTTCAAGGCTTTGTGTAATTTCCTCTGCCTGAATGATCCTATATCCCACATGTTCCCCTACTGAAATCCTGCTCATCTATATAGGCTCGTCAGATTCCTTCCATAGTGCTTTCCTAATGATTCCAGGTAAAAACACCTTTTTCCCTTATGTTACTATAATACCAAGTTGTATACACTTATATAACACGTACTCACATATTGCCTTGGGCTAAGACATATCTTACTTCCACTAACTGAAAGATAAGCTCCTGGCCACTATAGGCAGCACCTTAGAGTAACACATCTAGTACCCTAAATATAGTAGGGGCTGAACAAATATTTGTTGAATAATTATTATTATAAATGATCCACATGATAGAAAGAAGAAAATGGTGAACCAAGGCAGAAAGGCAGAGGATGAAGAAAAAGGTTATATCGCTGCTTAAGTGGAAGGTGAGTCATGCCTTACACTGAGGCACATATGAAAGCTAGGATGGGGCAAATTTTTCTTTGTTGGGCACTCACATCTGCCCTGTGAAATGCTTTGAGCTGTCTCCCTAGGAAGAGAGTTTATAAAATCCATTATAAGGCAGAATGTTATCCAATGGAACTACTGCCATAATCAATGCCATGATTCATGACATTTTTACCCACATGAAACAAATGATCTCATTGTTCAAAATCACACCTTCCTAAGGGTTGCTTGGAGGTAACTCTGGAGCAAGTCATCACATTGTAGTTCTCAATACTATCTTCCTGATGTGTAGAAAAGAACCAAAGAAGTTTTTACATAGGTTTATAAAACACACATTTTGCTTAAAACTTTATTCAACTCAGCCTCGGCTAAAATGCTTTATGAAGAGAATGTTATGCTCCAATTATCCAAGTAGCCACTGGAAATAGCTCTCTTCCAAGTTAGTATTTCCTGCTAATCATGGCTGTGATACTGTATTCAAGATCATAATGTAAGTGATACAGCCCTGAAATAAAACTGGAATAGTGTAAACCAGATAATTTTTCACAAATGCAGCAAATATGAGAGCCACAGAGAGCACAAAGGAGTGGTGGCTGATTTTGAGTCTTTAGACAACAAAGATGCAGCATTGTGATCCTGAGTATCAGCCCAGAAGAAACCTCTGCTTTTGCCACCAAAGGAATGTCTGTAACCCAACAGTTAGGGAGAGATGGAGATGAGATTGGGCTAAGTGGGGCAAAACAGTGGTCTGGCCCTACCCTCTAAGAGCAGGTGTTGCAACACCACAGGACCACTGCCCATAGAGAATGAAGGAAACTTTGGCAAAGTGATGGGGGAAAAAGATGACATAAGTTGGGGGCATAATATTTCATAAAAAGAATTCTTAACTTGTTAGGTCTTTGTTTGTATTTTACTAAAGGATTTCAGTAGGGCAACTATAAGAATTAATGCCCCATGAAGAAAATTCAGGGGTGGCAGTTAAAATATAAAATGCCCAGTTAAAACACATGGAATTTAATACTGCATTGAACATACTGATATTAAAAATTAGTCGTTAATTATCTGAAACCAAAATGTAAGTGGGTGTTCTGTATTTTTATTTGCTACATATGGCAGTCCTACCCAGATTACTAATATCATAGTGTTGGGAAAAACAACTCCCCAGTATCTGCATAAATGGTTTTATTCTTGATTAAACAAGTTTTAATATTTATGTATGAAAGTTACCATATTTGATATAAAACAGTCACATTTTACTTCACAAGCTAGCTATGTTACATTTATTTAATTAAGATGCAAAAATACTAGTTAAAAGCTACAGATACTGCTATGAATAGAATCAGAAAAATCTGATCTCAGCTGTGAAAGACTGAGAGGAAATTGAGGACTTTGAGATAACAATGGACAGACATCATCATTAATAAGAATACCAAGCCTGTGAGGCACAGAAAAACTGAATTTTGGCCTGGAAAACAAGATCAAATTAAGATATACCAGACTGGTCTGAGGTCTCCAAAGATATGAAGGCAGAGAACAGATGAAGATTCCCGCTAGTGAATAAACGACAAAGATGCTGAAAATGTCTGCTTTGTCAACATTGTCTCTCTCTGATCAAATGCCAAATAAAGACCAACCAATTAACATCTGAAAAAATGTTCTGGTCACAGAAGAAAGTAGCTTTAAAATTGGCATAATGAAATAAACCCGTGGTATGCCTTATAAATGGACAATTTATTTCTCTAGTATTGTCATTGCAAGTATTGATGTGAAGTGGTATCAGGACACAATCTGAAAGACAGTGGATGTGGCAGGCTGGGGACAAGCACCATTATATATGACTATGAATTCAGGAAAAATCAAAATTTATGAGTTGCATATTTTAAATGAATTATTTTTGAATTAAAAAATGTCTAAGATAATAAATATTAACATCTACACTTAGCTATTTGTAATTATTTTTCTCAAGTGTTTTAAATTTTTATTGAAATTTCATAAACCAGTAGGTACTATATGAGGGGTCTTCAAAATGTTGATGGAAAGTGTACATTATTAAATACAATGCATGAATTTCAAAAACATTTGCACCAAAACAAATTCTCCCTAACTTGTTATAACATGTCTGAATAGGATCTAGTTTGAGGCACTAAAAAGAGTAAGACATAAATTTGAAAAGAATTCCTTTCAGTGCAACATTAATTCCACCAAAATTGAAAGACAAACACCAAATTCAGGGTGAAGATTGAGTGGAAGAATGGTGAAATCAATGATGCTTTATGAAAAGTTTATGAGGACAATGCCCCCAAAGAAATAATCAATTTACAAATAGAAAATTCACTTTAAGAAGGAATGAGATGATGTTAAAGATGAAGCCTGCAGTGGCAGGCCATCCATATAAATCTGCAAGAACAAAATTATCTTGTTTGTGCTCTTATTGAAAGGGCCCAACAATTAGTTGCAGAAACAAAAGCCAACACCACAGACATCTCAATTGGTTCAGCTTATATAAATCTGACTAAAAATTAAAGTTGAGTAAATATTCCATGTGATGGGTGCCAAAACTTAGATCAGCTTCAGATAAGAACAGAGTTTTCAATTACATTTTGAACAAGTGGGATCAAGATCTGAAGCATTTCTTCGAAGAACTGTAATAGGAAATTAAAAAGAAAAAAAAAAAAAAGCCTTTACAGTATAATCCTGAAGACAAAGCATAATCAAAGCAATGGCTACCAAGAGGAGGAAGTGGTCCAGTAAAAGCAAAAATAAACCAGTCAAGAGCAAAGGTCATGGCAACAGTTGTTTGAGATGCTCAAGCCATTTTGCTTGTTGACTTTCTGGGAGAGACAAAGAATAACATCTGCTTATGAGAGCGTACTGAGACACTAGTCAAAGATATAGCAGAAAAATGCCTAGGAAAGCTTCATCAGAGGGTCCCTCCTCACCATGACAATGTTCCTGCTCATTCCTCCCATCAAACAAGGTCAGTTTTATAAGAGGAGTTTTGTTTGTTTGTTTTGTTTTGAGACAGGGTCTCACTCTGTTGTCCATGCTGGAGTGCAGTGGTGTGATCTCAGCTCTCTGCAACCTCTGCTTCCCAGGTTCAAGCGATTCTCCTGCCTCAGCATCCTGAATAGCTGGGATTACAGGCATGTGCTACCACGCCCAGCGAATTTTTCTATTTTTAGTAGAGACAGGGTTTCACCATGTTGGCCAGGCTGGTGAAAGCCTGACCTCAAGTGATCTGCCTGCCTCAGCCTCCCAAGGTGCTAGGATTACAGGTGTGAGCCAATGAACTCACCCTAATTTTATAAGAGTTTTGATGAAACATTATTAAGCATCCACTTTACAGTCCTAGTGTGGCTACTTGTGACTTCTTTCTGTTTTCTACTCTTAAAGTAAAGAGCACCCATTTTTCTTAGGTAATAATCTTACAAAGATGGCATTGACATGGTAAATTCCCAGATTCCTCAGTTTTTCAGGGACAGTCTAAATGACTGTTATCATCACTTACAAAAGTGTCTGGAGAGAAGGTGGTGGAGCAAGATGGCTGGATAGCATCCTCTCATAATGATCCCCTCCACAGGAACACCAAATCGAACAACTATCCACACAATGAAGCACCTTCATGAGAATCAAAAATCAGGTACACAATCACAGTGTCTGAGTTTAACATCATATCAAGGAAAGAGGCACTGAAGAGGGCAGAAAAGATAGTCTTGAATTGCCAACACCATCACCTCTACCCCCTAGCATTAGCTGCATGGCACAGAGAGAGAATATGTGTGATAGGCAGAAGGAGAGGACAGTGATTGTGGGACTTCGCATTGGAACTCCATGCTATCTGTCACAGCAAAGAAACACATGGCAGAATTCAGCCAGTGCCAATGGAGGGAGCATTTAGACCAGCCACAGCCAGAGGGGAATCATCCTTCCCAGTGGTTGGTATCTGAGTTCCAGCTAGGCCGACTGTGGACTAAAGTGCTTTGGGGTCGTAAATAAACATGAAACGCAGTCTAGGCCACAAGGACTGCAATTCCTGGACAAGTCTTGGTGCTGTGCTGGACTCTTGAGTCAGAGGACATGGGGTATACACAACCTATAAGACACCAGCTAGGCCAGCCCAGGAGTACTTGTGTCAGTCCTTCCCCAACACAAGGCAGTACAGCTCACAGCTCCAGAAGAAAATCCTTCCTTCTGCTTGAGGAGAGGAGAGGGGAAAGTAAAAAGGACTTTGTCTTGCAATTAGCACACTAGTTTAGCCACAGAAGAACAGGGCACCAAGCAGAGTCCTGAGGCCCCCATCCCAGGATCTGGCTCCGGGATGACATTTCTAGACAAATTCTGGGCCAGAAGGGAACCTGCTGCCTTGTAGGGGAGAACCCAGTTCTGGCAGCATTCATCATCTGCATGGGCCTTGAATAAACATCAGTTGCAACCAGGCAGTAGTTGCTGTGGGCCTTGGGTGAGACCTAGTGCTGTGCTGGCTTCAGATGTGACCCAGCACAATACCAGCTGTGGTGGCCATTAGGACAGGCTCTTTTTACTTGAGGAAAGAAGAGAAAAGAGTGGGAAAGACTTTGTCTGGCAGTGGGGGTGCCAGCTTGGGTGGAGTAGAATAGAGCGGGAGGTAGAATCCTAAGGTTCCTGATTCCTGACCCTGGCTTCAAAATGGCAATTCTGGCCTTGAATGAAGATTGGCAATTACCAGGCAGCAGTCGCCTCCGAATTTGGACAAGACCCAGTACTGTGCTGGCTTCGGGTCTGACTAACCACAGTACAAGTGATGGTGGCCACCAGGGTGCTTGTGTCACCCCTTTGCCAATACCAGGCAGCTCAGGATGGAGAGGAAGATTCTGTCTGCTTTGGAGAAAGTAAAGAAAGAGAACAAGAGCCTTTGCCTGTTGTTCCAGAAAATTCTCTTGAATCTTATCAAAGAACATCAAGGTGATCTTGACAAGTCTGCAAAAGTCACAGTGTTACTGGTTTGAGGTGCCCCCTAATGCAGATATAGCTACAGTGATCAAAGGGTTAGGCCACAATACTCAATTCCTTTAGAATACTTGGAAAGTCTTCCCCAAAAAGACAGGAACAAACAAGCCCAGGTTGCAAAAAATACAACAAATACCTAACTCTTCAATGTCCAGACACTAACAAACATCTGTAAGCATCAACACCATCCAGGAAAACATGATCTCAAAAAATGAACTAAATAAGGCACCAAGGACCAATCCTGGAGAAACAGAGATAGTGGCTTTTCAGACAAGAGAAGTTAAAAAGTGAGAGAGATGAATAAAAGTGTGACTTTTTATTAGTTTTCCTTCTACTTTTTTGTTTGGTTTTACAAGCAGTGTTAAGTTGATGTTAGTTTTAAATGATTGGTTACAAAATGTTATTTGCAAGCCTTGTGGTAACCCTGAAATACCTACAACAGATACAAACACACGAAAAAAGGCAAGAAATTAAAACATACCATCAGAGAGGAGCACCTTCACGAAAACAACAGTAAGGGAAAAGGAAGGGACGGAGGGAGAGAGAGAGGGTGCGAGGGAAGAAAGGAGGGAGGGAGGGAGAAAGAAAGATCATAAGGCAACCAGAAAACAAACAACAAAATAGCAGGAGTAGGTCCTTAGTTTATCAATAACAATATTGAATGTAAGTGAACTAATGTCTCCAATCAAAAGAAATGGAGTGGCTGAATGGATTAAAAAAACAAGACCCAATGATCTGCTGGCTACGAGAAATATATTTCACCTATAAAGACACACATAGACTAAAAATAAAGGAATGGGAAAAGATATTCCATGCAAATGAAAAACAAAAAAGCAGGAGTAGCTATACTTATATCAGATAAAATAGAATTAAATATTAAAAACTATGAAAAGAGACCAAAAGGTCATTACATAATGATAAAGGGGTCAATTCAACAAAAAGATATAACAGTTATAAATTTATATGCATCAGCACCGAAGCACCCAGATATATAAAGCAAATATTATTATAGTTAAGAAAGAGATAGACCCCAATACAATAATAGTTGGAGATGTCAACATCCCACTTTCAGCATTGGACAGATCCTCCAGACTGAAAAATCAACAAAAAAACACTGGGCTTAGCACTATAAACCAAAGGGACTGAGCAGATATTTCATCCAGCAGCTGCAGAATACATATGCTTCTCCTCAGTGGATAGATCATTCTCAAAGACAGACCTGCTTTTTTTTTTGGCTTTTTTTTTTTTTTTTGAGACAGAGTCTCACTCTGTTGCCAGGCTGGAGTGCAGTGGCACGATCTCAGCTCACTGCAACCTCCGCCTCCCAGGTTCAAGGGATTCCCCTGCCTCAGCTTCTCGAGTAGCTGGGACTACAGATGAGTGCCACCACGCCCAGCTAATTTTTTTGTATTTTAGTAGAGATGGGGTTTTCCCATGTTGGCCAGGAAGGTCTTGACCTCCTGACCTTGTGATCCGCCCCCATTGGCCTACCAAAGTTCTGGGATTACAGCCGTGAGCCACCACACCTGGCCTAAAATGTTTTTAAAACCTGAAATCATCGCAGGTATCTTCTCGGAACACAATGGAATATAACTAGAAATCAACAACAAGAGGAATGTTGGAAACTATACAAACACATAGAAATTAAACACTATGCTCCCGAATGACCAGTGAGTCAATGAAGAAGACGGAAATTTTAAAATTCCTTAAAACAAATTAAAATGGAAACCCAACACACCAATATCTCCAGAATACAGTGAAAGCAATACTGAGAGCAAAGTTTATACCAATAAGTGCCTACATTAAAAAGTAGAACAAAGAAATAACTAAGATGAAAGCAGAAATAAATGAAAGTGGAAAGAGAAAAAGAACAATACACAAGATTCACAAAACAAAAGGTTAGTTTTTTGAAAACTTTTTTGAAAAGTTTGAAAAGTTTTTTGAAAACAAAATCAACAAACCTGTAGGAAGATTAAGAAAAAAAGAGAAGACTTAAATAAATACAGATATTTAAAAAAAAATTACAGCTGATTCCACAGAAATTCAAAGGATTATTAGAAACGACTATGAACAACCATATGCCAATAAATCAGAAAACCTAGAAGAAATGGACAAATTCCTAAACACATACAACCTACCAAGATTGAACCAGGAAGAAATAAAAAACTCGAACAGACCCATCACAAGTAATGAGACTGAGATGTAATAAAAAGTCTCCTATCAAAAGAAATCACAGAAAATGATGGCTTCACCGTGGAATTTTACAAAACATTTAAAGAGCTAATATCAATCCTATTCAAACTATTCCAAAAAAATAATGGATGAGGGAATACTTTCAAACTCATTCTATGACGGCAGAATTACTCTGATACCAAAAACAGACAAAGACACATCAAAAAAAGAAAATTTCAGACCAATATTTCTGATGAATATTGATACAAAAAATCCTCAACAAAATACTAGCAAACCAAATTCAGCAACACGTTAAAAACATCATTCATCATGATCAAGTGAGATTTATCCCAGGGATGTAAGTATGGTTCAACATATGCAAATCAATCAATATAAACATAATATCAAAAGAATGAAAGACATAGACCATATGATCATTCCAATTGATACAAAAAAACCATTCAATAAAATTCACCATCTCTTCATGATTAAATTTTAAAAACCTCAAAAAACTGTATACAGAAGAAACATACTTCAACACAATAAAAGCCATAAAGAAAAGAACCACATCTACATATAGGTAAAACCTGAAAATCTTTCCTCCAAGATATGGAACAAGACAAAGATGCCCACTTTCACCACCATTATCCAACACAGTCCTGGAAGTCCTAGCTAGAGTAATCAGATAAGATAAAGAAATAAAGGTCATCCAAATTGAAATGGAAGAAGTCAAATTATCTTTATTTGCAGATGATATAATCTTATATTTAGAAAAACCTAAAGACTTAATCAAGAAACTATTAGAACTGAGAAGTAAATTATATAAAATTACAGGATATAAAATCAATATACAGAAATCAATAGCATTTAAATATGCCAATGATGACCAATCTGAAAAAGGAATTTTAAAAATCCAATCTGCAACAGCTACAAATAAATTATCTAGGAATAACTTAACCAAAGTGAAAGATCTGTACAGTAAGAATTACAAAACACTGATGAAACAAATTGAAGAGGTCACAAAAAAATGGAAAGATATTCCATGTTCATGGATTAGAAGAATCAATATTGTTGAAATGTCCAAAGTAAAATGCAGATTCAGTGTAATCTGTATCAAAGTATCAAACTCATTCTTCACAGAAATAGAAATAAATAATCATAAATTTTGATGGAGCCCATGAAAGACCTGGAATAGCCCAAGCCATCCTGAACAAAAAGAACAAAACTGGAGAAATCACATTACCTGACTTCAAATTATACTACAGAGCTATTGCAACCACAACAGCACAGGACTGGCATAAAAAGAAACACACAGACCAATGGAACAGAATAAAGAATCTAGAAATAAATCCATACATCTACACTGAACTCATTTTTGACAAGGTGCCAAGAACATACATTGCTGAAAGGAGAGTCTCTTCAATAAATGGTGCTGGGAAAACTGAATAATACACATGCAGAAGAATGAAACTAGACCCCTTTCTCTTGACATATATAAAAATCAAGTAAAAGTGGATTAAAGACTTAGAAATCTAAGTCCTCAAACTATGAAACTAACACAAGAAAACATTAAGGAAACTCTCAAGGACATCAATCTGGGCAAAGATTTCTTCAGTAATACCCCACAAGCACAGGCAACCAAAGAAAAAATGGACAAATGAGATCATATCAAGTTAAAAAGCTTCTGCATAGCAAAGGAAATGATCAACTAAGTGAAGAGATAATCTACAGAATGGAAGACAATATTTACAAACTTCATCTGACAAATGATGAACAACTAGAATACATAAGGAGCTCAAACAACTCAATAGAAAAAAAATCTAATGATCCAATTTTAAAATGGACAAAAGATCTGAATAGACATTTCTTAAAAGAAGAAATACAAGTATCAAACAGGTATATAAAAAAGTGTTCAACATCATCAATCATCAGAGAAATGGAAATTAAAACCACAATGAGATATCATCTCACCCAAGTTTTAATGGCTTTTATCCAAAAAATAGGCAATAACAAATGCTGACAAGGATGTGGAGAAAAGGGAACTCTTGTACACTGTTGGTGGGAATGTAAATTCGTGCAGCCACTATGAAGAACAGTATAGAGGTTCTGCAAAAAAAAACTAAAAACAGAACCACCATATGATCCAGCAATCCCACTGCTGGGTATATTCACAAAAGAATGGAGGTCACTGTGTTGAAGAGATATCTGCACTCCCATGTTTACTGTGGTACTATCTGCAATAGCCAAGATTTGGAGGCAACCTAAGTGTTCATCAACAGATGAATGGATAAAGAAAATGTGGTATATGTACACAATGGAGTATTATTCAGCCACAAAAAAGAATGAGATTTTGTCATTTGCAACAACACAGAACTAGAAGACATTGTGTTAAATGAAACAAAAGAGGCAGAAAAAGATAATCTTCTCACACGTGGGAACTAAAAAAAACAAAACGGTTGAATTCATGGAGACGGACAGCATAATGATGGTTACCACAGGCTGAGAAGGGTAGCGGGAGTAGTGGGGGCAAAGTGGAGATGTTTAATGGGTACAAAAATATTGTTAGATAGAATGAATAAGATCTAGTATTCGATAGGAAAACAAAGTGACTACAGTCAACAATAATTTATTGTACATTTGAAAATAATTAGGCCAGGCAGGGCTTGGTGGATCACGCACGTAATCCTAACATTTTGAGAGGCTGAGCCAAGCGGATCACCTGAGGTCAGGAGTTTGAGACCAGCCTGGCCAACATGATGAAACCCCCATCTCTACTAAAAATATAAAAATTAGCCAGGTATGGTGGCGCATACCTGTAATCTTGGCTACTCGGGAGGCTGAGGCAGGAGAATCGCTTGAACCTCGGAGGTAGAGCCTGCAGTGAGCCGAGATCATGCCACTGCATTCCAGCCTGGGTGACAAAGCAAGACTGTCTCTAAATAAATAAATAAATAGGCCAGGCGTGGTGGCTCATGCCTGTAATCCCAGCACTTTGGGAAGCCAAGGCAGGTGGATCACTTGAGGTCAGAAGTTCGAGACCAGCCGGGCCAACATTGCAAAAACCTGTCTTTACCAAAAATACAAAAACTTAGTCAAGCCTGGGGGTGCACGCCTGTAGTCCCAACTACTCCTCGGGAGGCTGAGGCAGGAGAATTGCTTGAACCCAGGAGGTGGAGGTTTCAGTGAGCCGAGATTGTGCCACTGTACTCCAGTCTGGGTGACAGAGTGAGACTCTGTTTCAAAAAATAATAAATAAATAAATAAATCTAAAGAGTATAATTGGAATGTTTATAACACAAAGAAATAAATGCTTAAGATGGCGAATACCTCCTTTTCCCTGATGTTATTGTCACGCACTGTATGCCTGTATCAAAATATCTCGAGTACCCCATAAATATATATACCTACTCCGTACTCATAACTTTTTATTTAGGAAGTGTCTTGACCTTGATGGAGCTTATGTTGGGAAGAAAAGTTCATATTTATTTTATTCTTTTAATTGCATTTTCCCCACAAACTTTTTGAATTCTTTTATAGTGTCTGATAATAATGGTACACAGTTGAACAAATTCTTGGTCTTTCTTTTAACACTTGTATATTATTTAATTGAAATATGTGATTTTTCTTCTTCTCATATTGCACTTTTTAAAACAGATAATTTGGCCAGGCATGGTGGCTCACACCTATAATCCCAGCACTTTGGGAGGCCAAGGCAGATGGATCCCCTGAGGTCAAGAGTTCGAGACCAGACTGACCAACATGGTGAAACTCTGTCTGTACTAAAAATACAAAATTAGCTGGGTGTGGTGTGCATGCCTGTAATACCAGCTACTTGGGAGGCTGAAACAGGAGAATCGCTTGAACTCGGGAGGTGGAGGTTGCAGTGAGCAGAGATCGCGCCATTGCACTCCAGCCTGGGCAATGAGAGCAAAACTCTATCTCGATAAATAATAAATACATACATACATACACACAGAGAATTTTTAAAAATAATTTCATTTTTTTCTTAAGTTCTGGGGTTCATGTGCAACTCAGCATGTGTTAGTTCTTTTCCCTAATGCTCTCCCCTACCCACCCTCCCCTGACAGTTCCCAGTGTGTATTGTTGCCCTCCCTGTGTCCACGTGTTCTCATTGTTCAGGTCCCACTTATAAGTGAGAACACAAGGTGTTTGGTTTTCTGTTCCTGTGTTAGTTTGTTGACGATAATGGCTTCCGGTTTCATCCATGTCCCTGCAAAGGACATGATCTCATTCCTTTTTATGGCTGCATAGTATTCCATGGTGTATATGTACCACATTTTCTTTACCCAGTCTATCATTGATGAGCATTTGGGTTGATTCCACATCTTTGTTATTGTGAATAGTGTTGCAATGAACATACGCATCCATATATCTTTTTAATAGAATGATGTATACTCCTTTGGGTATACACCCAGTAATGGGATTGCTGGGTTAAATGGAATTTCCATTTCTAAGTCTTTGAGAAGTCACTACACTGTCTTCTACAATGGTTAAAAGAGAGAATTTTAAAGTAGAAATAATTTAAGCAGAATCTTCTTTAATAAATACACACACATAGACACGTACACATGATACACTACTTCCTTTGAAATAATTTTCATTGGCAATTTTTATCTTTTTGCCTGCAATCAGTCAACCAGCCACTGAAGGAGTATAGCTCCCAAGGCTCAGGTATTGACAATCTGCCATGTCACCACTCCAGGGTAGACTTATCAAGGGCTTGGTGGTCTTTGGAAGTATATCACACAGACTAAGCACATGCTTAGCACCTCAGGAAAACAGTGCCTGAAAAGGAGCAAAACTGTCTTGGAAGAATTTGATATTTCAAACAAAAACAAAATCACTGAAGTACTCGTAATGGGAAAAATGTGAACTTTCCTATACTTTCTTCAAGTTGCTTCACAGAATATCCTCAGCCAATCTATTGGATCTGGGTCCTACCAGTCTGGTGTCCCACGCCATCCAAGACCATCTGTTCTCACTTCCAACTGGGGAAAACTCGATTTATTTTTATGTGCCTTACCTGTCCAGTAAAGCACTATATACTCTTTCAAGCTGAGGTAGGGAGTGGACAGGAAGAAAAGGCTGGGCAAAATTTAGCCCTCTTTGGGTGGGGGGTCCTCAAATTAGATAATGAGCTGTATTTCAAAGCATGGCTGGGTAGGGTAGCTGCAGTATTGCTCTAGAATCCATACAGTCAAAAAGAAATATAATACAACCACAAATGCAAGCCAAATATGTGATTTAAAATTTTACTGTAGCCACATTTTAAAAAGTAAAAAGAAACAGGAGAAATTTTAATGACATTTAATTCAATGAATGTGAAATATTATCTTAACATGTAATCTATATTAAAAACTATTGATATTTTACATTCCTCTTTTTCATAGTAAGTCTTTCAAATATAGTATGAAATATTTTACACTTACAACACTTGTTAATTCTAACTTTTCACATTTTAAGTGCTTGATAAGACATGTGGCTAGTGGTTATTATATCAGGGCAGGACTGGATTTTAACGGAAAAGCTATATCCTATACCTGAGCTCCCTTTGCCACAAGGTTTTCTCTCTGTAAGAGGGATTTAAACACACACACACACACACACACACACACACACACACACACACATATACATCTTTTGAGTAAGGGAGTAAAAACAGAGAAGAAAATGATAGAAAAGAAGTTCTTAAAACCTGCCTCCGAGACTGTTAAGTTTATTGGCCTCACAACTAAACATTACAGAGAAAAATGCTCATGGTTTTGCTTCCTCTACCTATCATCTGAAATACCAAGGTTTCTTACAAAGTGGCCAAGCCCATCACCAAGAATTATATATATATATATATATTTTTTTTTTTTTGACACAGGAGCTCACTCTGTCACCTAGCTAATTTTTAAATGTCATTATTGAGATGGAGTCTTGCTATGTTGCCCAGGCTAGTCTTAAACTCCTGGACTCAAGCAATCCTCCTGCCTTGGCCTCCCAAAGCACTAGGATTGCAGGCATGAGCCACTGTGCCTGACCTAAGAATGACATTTCTTAGCCATGCTTCCCTATCAGTTATAATTAACAAGGATTGATCCTATCACTCCAGGCTAATAGAGAAACACCAGTAAAAAGCACAAACAGGGGCATGGTCCTAAACATTCTTTAGAGACTTTGGCTTAAATGAACTCCATGTATGATTGTACAGATCTCAGAGATAATTTTTACCCACAGATTGCCAAAAATTATGAAAGCAATTTTATTGAATTCTGTATTGAGATGGCAGTGACCTGATTATGTTGACATTGCCAGAGTTCTCCATTTAAGCAGTGAGAATGCGTAAACGCTAGGCTATCCAAGATGCTTTGGGGACTTCCCCGCCCCAGCCCATGTTTCTCAATCTCCTTTAGGCACAACAGGGACAAACACTGAGGCTGACCCTTCATAATGGAATGCCTTTTTCAGAAAGCTTATGGAAGTGAAAAAAAATTTGGGTTTTAAAGCCACCTACACACTGTATATTCTTAGACAAGTTACTTAATGTCTCCAAGCTTTGTTTTCTTCATTTCCCCTACTAACCCACCAAAATTGTGATGCTAATTCTAATTTTCAAAACTGTTTTAAGATTAGATATTATCTATACCAGTCATAGCACCTGACACATAGTAAACATGTAAGGGTATTATTAAGCCTAAAATTCTTTTGCTCTTTCTCTACAGCCCAAGGGCAATAAATCTAGTACCTGGAAATTGGGCAACTCCTAGAGCATTCTGATATTACAAGGAAGTCAGATCACACCTAAAACTTCTAAGATGATGTCACAGTGAAGAAATTAGGGGTTAGCAAATATATGGCCATTCCTGGGACTCCTGTATGAGCTATGGAAACTTTTAAGTCTCCATTGGTGAATCATGATTATGACCTACCATTCAGCATGCTAGCTCATCGTGGAATGAGAAGGAAAAAAGAGATAGTGAATACCACAGCATCTCATAGAATGATTACTGAAAACTTTTGCTTCTGACTCACAGGCAAACATACATAAATGTACAGGGAGGGTAAAAAAAAGTTTGATCACCACTACCTCAGAACACACTAGAATTTCAAGGAAGCCCAAAACTTCTCACTTCCTAAGAGATGCAGATGGAGAGGAAAGAAGAGAGCCTTTGACTCCCTTGAAATGGAATTTTTAGGGCAATCATGAGAGATCTGTAAAAGATGGGCTCTGAAATATGGACACAGAATAAAGATACAATGATCCTAATTTTGGTCAGTATGTCTGTGTTAAGTCCAACTACCTTAAAAGGACTCTAAGACAAAGTATAGTTTGCTAACTAAATGACATGAAATCTTCACTGAATAAAATACAGTCATTTTTTCCTTAATGATTATTTCTTTATAAAATCACTTGGGAAATATAAGAGTTAAGGCTCTGGAAAAAGGAATTTTTCTGACTTCACAAATAGAATCTAATATAATCCTTTATGTGTGTTAATTTAGAGATTTATATAATTTGAGATCCCTAATAAACTGTACAATACATATGCCATAGTTTGCATTGCTATTTTTGGTTAAGAAAAGAAAAACCAACCTGAATTAAAGCACGTGTGATTTCTAAGCAATGAAGCACCATGGTTTGAAAATGCTTGTATTAAAGGAAAAAGTCGTAGTATTAAGGCATAAAAGGATAAGGGAAAACAAGTTTGTCTTTTATAAACCTAACAATATCCTATCTTTAAAGAAATCCTACTTTGAACCCTTCTAGATTATACCCTCAACACTCCACTGAAACTGCTCATTAAGGTTACAGTGACCTCTGAATTGTCATGCACAAAGGATGTTTTTCAGTACTCATATTGTATGAAGTGGACAGTGACTGACAAAGCCAACCATTCCATCTCTCTCTCTTTTTAAAGAGATGGGGTCTTGCTATGTTGCCCAGACTAGCCTCAAACTCCAGGGCTCAAGTAATTTCTCTCACCTCAGCCTCCCCAGTAGCTGGGACTACAGGCACATACCATTGCCAGGTTCCACTCCATTCTTCTTGAACCTCTTCCTTCATGGGCTCCTGAATACCTCTTGCCTGATTTTCATCTCATCTCTCTGCAGCTTCTCATACACAAAGGCTCAACTTCAAGCTGTTCACTAATGATTTTTTTCAAAGCATGTCTCTAGGCTTCAGACCTACATTTTTTTATTTTTATTTTTCTAAGACAGGGTCTTACTCTGTTGCCCAGGCTGGAGTTCAGCGTGCCACTATGCTCAGCTAATGTTTTGCATTTTTTTGTAGAGATGGGTTTTTTTGCCATGTTGTCCAGACTGGTCTCAAACTCCTGGGCTCAAACAATCCACCTGCCTCAGCTTCCCAAAGGGCTAGGATTACAGGCATGAGCTACCTCACCTAGTATCAGACCTACATTTTAAATTGCCTACTGAGCATCTCCACCTGGTTGTCCCAAAGTTAACTCAAAGTCAGCCTACTAAAAACAACAACTCATCATCTTTTCCCCAAACCATTCTTTCCTTTCCATATTCCTACCCCACTGTGGTAATGGCACCATTCTCTATCCAGCCCTGCTAGCCAGAAATCTAGGAATTACCATATATTCATTCTCCTTCCTGACTGTTAAGTGTCAAAGCAATTTTAAAAATTTTACATGTTCTTTATTATTGACCCTCAAATGCATCATCATTGCTCCACTTCTATTGCTCCTACCTTATTTCAGGACCTGAGCTTCGTCACCCAGAAATATTATAAATAATCTTTTTGTTTAAAAAATAAACTTATTGAGGTAAAATTCACATACCAAAAAATTTACCCATTTAAAACGTACAACTCCATAACTTTTTGCATATTCAGAGTTGCACATTTGTCACAAGTTGAGGTTTAAAACATTTTCATATCTCCAAAATAAACATCATATCTTTTTGTCATCACCCTCCAATAATTCCGAATCTCCTACTGAAAGCAGAGGCCTTTGGTAGCCTCTACTTCCATTCTCTCTAACAAATTTGCCTATTCTCAACATCTCATATATACAGAATCGTATAATATGTAGCGTTTGTGACTCATTTCATTCACTTAGTATGTTTCCAAGGTACATCCATGTTGTAGCATACATCAATACTTCATTCCTTTTATTGCTCAGTAATATTCCTTATATGACTATAACATGTTTTGGATGTGCTATGAATGGATGAGTTATCTCTTCATCACTTTATGAACATTTTGTTTTTTTCCACTTTTTTGGCTATTATGAACAATGTTGCTATACAGATTTGTGTACAAGTTTTTGTGTGGCTTTGCTTTCAATTCTCTTGGCTATATACCTACAAATAGAATTGTTGGGTCATATGGTAACTATATGTCTAAACTTTTGAGGAAGTGTCAGCTGTTTTCTAAGGCAGCTGCAGCATTTTGACATCCCACCCAGCAGTGTATAAGGGTTCCAATTTCTCTACATCCTTGCCAACACTTGACTTTTTGATTATAGCCATATTAGTGGGTGTGAAGTGGTATCTCATCGTGGTTTTCATTTGAATTTCCCTGATGACTAATGGTGGTAAGCATCTTTTCATGTGCTAGCTGGGCATCTGTATATTTTCTTTGGAGAAATATTCTCTTTGGAGAAATATTGATTCTAATTTTTCAGTTGGGTTATACTTTTATTGAGTTATAAAAATTACTGATATATTCTGAATGCTCAATCTTTATCAGAGATATGACTTGCAGATTTCCTCTTCTCTAGATTGCCTTTTCATTTTCCTGATGATGTCCTTTAATACAAAAAGTCCTAAGTTTTAAGGAAATTCAGTTTATGTTTTTTATTTTGCTGCTCATAATTTTAGTTTCATATATAATAAACCACTATTAAATCCAAAGTCATGGCTGGCCACAGTGGCTCACGCCTGTAATCCCAGCACTTTCAGAGGCCGAGCCAAGGCATATCACCTGAGGTCAGGAGTTCGAGATCAGCCTGGCCAACATGTTAAAACCCTGTCTCTACTAAAAATAGAAAAATTAGATCAGTGTGGTGGCACACAACATAATCCCAGCTACTCAGGAGACTGAGGCAGGAGAATTGCTTGAACCTGGGAGGCAGAGGTTTCAGTGAGCTGAGATCGTGCCATTGCACTTCAGCCTGGGCAACAGAGTGAGATTCCATCTCAAAAAAACAAAACAAAACAAAACAAATCCAAAGTGATGAAGATTTACCCCTTTGTGTTCTTCGAAGAACATCAGTCTTAGCTCTTAAAGTTCATTTTTGTATATAATGTGAGATAGTGACCTGTGGTCTTGTAGCCAAAATGATCTTTCTTAAAAAGCAAACAACCAGCAATTCTTACTCCATCATCACATAATTAGAATCTCCAATTGGATATGTCATATCTACTGCAGTGATTCTTAACTTTGTGGAATTACAGAATCTAATGAAAATGATGAACCCTTTCCACAGAACATGTGTTCAGTGGAGGCAGATATACAAATGCATATGCATACTAACACATATACACATACGTAATTTAAAGAGATTCACAATGGACTAAAGCCCAATCGAGGACCCTCAGACAAAAGAATAAAATATAAACTCTTGTGGATTCCCCTTTGCCATTCAATGTCCAACAGGAACTGCCCTAACACATCATTTTAGCCTACTAGTCATCTGGTCTCCAACACCCCTCCCAAAGACTAGCATTAAAAACTCTCTGACCCTATCCAACATGCCAGGCTCATTATAATCAAATACCGTTGTACATACATGCCATTCCTTCTGCTTGAAACACATATCTCTCATTTACAACACTGTATTCAACATTAAATATGATAACTGCAAATGTGTATGGCATATAGAAGGCATAATGTTTGCTAAATCTGAAAAAGGACTTAGCAAATATATTTGGGAAAGCAGGTCTCCATATTTTATATCTAGAAATTTGAGTAACTTAAATGACTGTCTTCTATATGTATTTTTTTCCCATTCAATAGCTATTATTGGAAAGCCTCATACGTATGAAAACCATACAGTACAAATAAAACAATTTCAAAGTAATAATAAGCCTAAGGCAGAGCTAACTGTTCACAAAACTATCTTACTTTTCTATGTTCTTATAAATTTAAGAAAATCACATTGACTGTAGTATCTATTTTAAGAAAGTAATAAAATTACATAGAAGAATTTATCTTAGAAAATATAATGTTCTATTTCTTCAAAAAATTCAATAGAAAGGTCACTAAATTTTCACCTATATTTTCATTCCACGACATAAACTATCTTTTCTAGGTAACACTTTACAATGGATCAGTTTATTTATATTTGGTTAAAATTAACCTCTTTACAAATGTGTTGCCTCTATTTGTAATGTTCTGTGCGGAAGTAAACAAAGTGATACTACAAAATCATATGGTAAGTAATGGCCATTCTAGACATGAAACATCCTATGTTTCTTATGCTTATTTTCCAGTTAAAAAAAAAGAAAAAAAACTTCTGCCTAGGCTTGGTAACTTACACCTGTAATCCCAGCACTTTGAGAGGTCGAGGTGGGAAAATCGCTTGAACCCATGATTTTGAAACCAGCCTGGGCAACATAGTGAGACCTCATCTCTACAAAAATATTAAAAAATTAGCAGGGTGTAGTACTGCACACCTGTTGTCCCAGCTACTCAGGAAGCTGAGGCAGGAGGACTGCTTGAGCTTGGGAGGTCAAGGCTGCAATGAGTCCTGATCGCACCACTGCACTCCAGCCTAGGTGTCAGAGTGAGACTGTCTCAATAAAGAAAAAAGAAAAAATCCTAGTTTTACAATGAAATTTTTTTACAGTGTAATTTTTTAAAAGTATAGTGAACAAAAGAAAATATTCAAACGGGCACATATGCACTACTTTTCAAAATGTATTTCATTTTACCATTTACTTATTTCAACATATAAAAGAATGGTGTTCCCAGTACTTAAGCTATTTCCAATTAGACAATGTTTTATTCAACATTTAACCAAGTGTTGGCAATTGAAAAAAGAGAAGATCAGTGTGATTGGTTAATTAAGATTTCAAAGAAACTGCTGTTCCCTAGAGGGGTGGTTAATTTCTCATTTATAAGCCCATTTATAACTCTAGCTCTGACGAATGGTCCTAATAAAATTCACAGTTAAGTAGGCCTTCAAATACATACCAGCCATTAACATTTGGGCTGCCTGCTGCTAGCAAAATATTAATATTTGATGCCACAGCATTTTCATTTTATAAATCTCTTTCAGAGTCTTATGAAACAGCTTTCTTTATGTGTTAAACAGATTAAGCTCAGGTTTAATGGTTGGTTTTTAGAACGACTTCAAAATAGCCTATAGCTACTAGGAAACTATATATTTTAGATTATTGGCCACATTATTTCCAATAACTGCAAGAGGATATACTATTTTTAGGACAAAGACAACTTATCATAGAATCCTCTGCTGGATCCTTAGTGGTGCTGGTGGCAGTAACAGTAAACACTTAACATAGCACTTACCAGGTTGTCAGGTACTGTTCTAAGCACTTTATATGTGTTTTTTAATATTTTTAATAACCCAGTGAAGCTGTATACTTAGGGACCAAAAATGTATGGAAATTATTCCATTGACTATATATACATATTTATATTGACTATATAGATATAAATATATTTATATTGACTAAATTCTTCCACTGTGTTTGTGTGTATATATATGTATATATGTGTGCATATGTGTGTGTCTGTGTGTGTGTGTGTATATATATACATATATATATATTTTTCCCCCCAACAGACAGGGTCTCACTCTGTCACGCAGGCTGGAATGTAATGGTACTATCATAGCTCACTGTAACCTCTAACTCCTGGGCTTAAGGGGTCCTCCTTACCTCAGACTTCTAAAGTAGCTAGGACTATAGGTGCATGCCACAATGCCCAGCTAGTTTTTAAAATTTTTTACAAGATATGGTCTTGTTATGTTGCCCAAGCTAGTCTTGAACTCCTGGTCTCAGGCAATTCCCCCACCTCAGCCTCCTAAAACACTGGGATTACAGGCATGAGTCACTGCACCCAGCCAACAACATTCTTTACCAGTTTTCATTCCTGCATTCCTGGAGATAGCTCTGTTATTTAGCAACTAGATTTTTCTACATAACCTTTACAGATCCATGAGAAGACATTTTCAACATCAATGGTTATAATTAATTGACATAGTCAATGAATCATAGGATGTTAAATCTGGAGAAAGCTTTAGAGATCTAGCTCAGTTTTAGCAGTGTGATCTATCAGGTGAGCTCTCAGGGGACCATACTTAAACATAAACAGCATAAATAAATAGGGAAAAAGTTATAAATATAGTAAACCATTTATAATTACTTTGGTGCTCAAATAAAATGTCTTTTAAATATAGATGTCTCTATGCATCACAAACAAGGGAGCAATGCAATCGTTATCCTTAGTTGTCAACAACAAAAATACCAGTAATATCTCTCAGCTGCATTTTCTTTTTTCAACAGTTGTCCCATCTAAAAAATTTATATACAGGACCCTGCTTAAAATTTCCACATTTCACAAATGATGATGGGTTTTTCAGATAAACAAATCTGGGGATGGAATGAGGTTCCTTCTGGCTTAGTTCCTGCCTTCCATGAATAGGCAAAACTCAAGACTTCCCCCAGCAGTCTCCATGAATAGAGTTGTTAAATAATGAGAAGGGTCAAAACAACAACTGAAATGATATAAACACTTGGGAAACTGTATGCTTTTACCAAATATATTATCCAGGTAAAAAGTTATCCCATATGGAAAAAAACTATAAAAACTTTTAAAAGAGGCCGAGCACGATAGCTCATGCCTGTAATCCCAGCATTTTGGGAAGCTGAGGTGGGCGGATTACCTGAGGTCGGGAGTTCGAGACGAGCCTGACCAATATGGAGAAACCTCGTGTCTATTAAAAATACAAAATTAGCCAGGTGTGGTGGCGCATGTCTGTAATTCCAGTTACTCGGAAGGCTGAGGCAGGAGAATCGCTTGAACCCGGGAGGCAGAGGTTGCGGTGAACCGAGATTGCGCCACTGCACTCCAGGCTGCGCAACAAGAGTGAGACTCTGTCTCAAAAACAACAAACTTTTAAAAGAAAGAGGCAGACACATCTAAGACAAAATCCAGTCTACTCTTCCTCCCACCTGATGAAAAGCTTCACTGATTTCTTAGGTACAATGAAGTCTGAGCCTTAGGCGATTTTCATCGCTGTTTGTGCCATTTAGGTATTAGGAAAGATAACACATGACCAAAAATTAAATGGCCAAACAATCAGTTGTTTGGTAATGACATCTAAGAAGAATATTCTAACAGTTGAGAAAAAGTGCCACATGAATGTGCATAATAATAATTATATAGTACTCTTTTTAAGTTAAAAAATGCCATTTTAATATCTGATTGTTGTACTCATGGAAAAACAAAATTTGTACCATTTAAATATGGGCATATTCTTTGAAAAAATGGTACTGATATCTCCTTTCTGTTAAAAGCTTCAATCTTTTCATCAATAGGAGAGACAAATTTCTATCTGTTCCATCGAAGAATAAAAAGACTAGATCTAAGACCTAAGAATACTATGTTCACTTTCCTTAAGAACAAGATCGATAGCAGCCTTCAGATGTAAATCAATTTTTAAAAAAGTAAAAGGGATTTTAAAGTTTCTCATCAAAATGAGTGTGGAAAAACTAAAAAGGATGATGCTAAAAAGGATGATGCTTTCTAATAGAGTCACCATCTTTCTTTTTCACATATCAGTATCTATTTTGTATTATATATCAGGAAATGTGTGAATATTTGCTAAAAATCAATTGTTTAATAAGGGCAATTCCATGAGAAAATGACTTAAATTTGTGAAATTTCTAATTATAGAATAATTGTAAAGAAAAGCAAATTTATTACTTTCAAGTTCTACCCAGTAACAGAAAGGTCCTGGGAGACCGGCTGTAATGACCCGATAAGGCTGCCTGTAATTAGCATGCCTCTTATGTGTATGTTAATCAGCATTCTCAACTACTGAAGGCTGGCCGCTCAGAGACATTTTGTTCTTTTAACCATTGAAAACATTCCCTTTCTAATCTTGTTCACAATATTATTTTGCACAGGCCATTAAATAGAATGCTGGATCCGAAACTAAATTTCAGTTCAAGTACTGTTCACACTCCTTCTTTAATAGAGTTTAAATCAATGAGGTCTTTACTGGGTTTGGTTTTACTTTTTTCTAAATGTTTCTCTATTAAGCACTTACTACTCTCAGCAACTTTTTTTTTTCGCATTCAATAGTTTATTATGATAATAGAAGATAAAACAAGTTTGATACCAAGAATGGCCATTTCTTATGATTTCTACACATTATCTACCACATTTCAGAAGCAGAAAGAAAAAAAAATCATAATCACTGTAAGGCAAAAATATACCATAACATAGTAATAGATAAAAATCTCTCAAGGATAGGATTTTCAAAAGAAAAATCCCAGTGCCTTGAAAAATACCTAACATAAAAATTGGTAGGCAGTAATTATTAATATTTTTTAATCATAAAATACTTCTGTGTAAACCAAGGGCAAGGACCTTCTCTTATATAATCGCAATACAAGTATCAAAACCAGAAAACACTTAACTTTTGATGGTAACATTGTTTGAAGCCAGATTTAATTTCAAATGATCTCCTGACACTGGAAAATAACATTAAAAGTTATATATATATAGGCCGGGTGCGGTGGCTCAAGCCTGTAATCCCAGCACTTTGGGAGGCCGAGACGGGCGGATCACGAGGTCAGGAGATCGAGACCATCCTGGCTAACACGGTGAAACCCCATCTCTACTAAAAAATACAGAAAAACTACCCGGGCGAGGTGGTGGGCGCCTGTAGTCCCAGCTACTCCGGAGGCTGAGGCAGGAGAATAGAGTGAACCCGGGAGGCGGAGCTTGCAGTGAGCTGATATCCGGCCACTGCACTCCAGCCTGGGCGACAGAGCAAGACTCCGTCTCAAGAAAAAAAAAAAAAAAGTTATATATATATATATACGCACACACTAGTTTTATATATATATACACACACACACACACACACACACACACATACATATAAGCATATATTGTGTGTGTATATATATACTATATATGTGTGTGTGTATATACTAAAGTCAATGATTTTAAAAATACTGGCAAAGTGAAATAGCCACTAGCTTGGAATTCAAGAATTCAGGAGGTTCTGCCTTTTCTACAGTTAACTAGATAAATGACTTTGGCAAAGTCAATTAATGCCTGGATCTGAGTTCACTTAACCACAAAATAAAGGAATTGGCTTAATTAATCGCCAACATCTCTCCCAAGAGAGATGAGATGATTCTGCTATGATTCTGGATACAGCTGCTAAATGAGAAAAATCACTGTTTGTTTTTAAACTCAAAGGTATAAGATCTTTAACTTACTTTTCTGCCTTAAATGTGGCTGCCAAAGTAGTACAGAACATTTCAACTTAGTGCATCCATTTTCTTGAGTTTCTAATATTTGACTTGAGAAATAAAGGCTTTTAAAACCATAAGCTCTAACTTTAACGTATTTAAAAATACAACCTTGGCCGGGGGCAGTGGCTCACGCCTGCAGTCCCAGCACTTTGGGAGGCAGAGGAGGGTGGATCACAAGGTCAGGAGTTCGAGACCAACCTGGCCAATATGGTGAAACCCTGTCTCTACTAAAAATACAAAAATTAGCTGGGCGTGGTGGTGCGTGCCTGTAGTACCAGCTATTCAGGAGGTTGAGATAGAATTGCTTGAACCCAAAAGGCAGAGGTTGCAGTGAGCCAAGATTGTGCCACTGCACTCCAGCCTGGGGTGACTAGCAAGACTCTGTCAAAACAAACAAACAAACAAAAACAACAATGTTTAGAGGCTTTAAAGAAAATTTCAAGATATAAGATGTTAACAAGAACACAGGTCAAGTGTAGTAACGTTTAACATTTCTTCCTTAAGGAACTTTCATATTATTTCATTTAGTCTTCTCAACAAAATGGTGAGCTATTATGTTTCCAATTTTACAAAAAAAAGGTCAAGTTCCAAGATGGCAGAAGGACTGGTCTTACTCCATAGTCCATGTGAGACTTCTTACTGGACAGTCCATGCTCTATTACACCATACTAGTTCAAATGTCCACATAAATCCCCTGGATTTCAATTAGATTTAGCAGGGAATGTTTTTGAAAATGTTTCATTGTAAGCTGTTATTGTCCCATCAGATGAGGGAAGCAGAGCAAAACTTTGCCAAGAGTACAATATCAAAATTTCTTATATTTTATTTGAGACATTCCTAAAGAAAGATTTAGGATAACTTAAGCATTTGGGACTAATCCTGAAAAAAATAAGAATTTCTGTTTGCAGCTAAAGTGGAGCCACCATGTTGAAGCAGTGTAAACATACTTGATAATTCATTTGGTTCCCAGCACTGAAACTACATAATTTGTAATGAATTTGGAGTTAATCACATTATTTCAAAATTTTATTGCCCTTTTGAGATTCTGCACAAATTTAGACTGTACAAGAAGCTCTTGTCTGAAGAGCTTTGGCATAGTATGTGACTTAGAAAGACCATATGATCTTGAAATCCCCTAGGAACAAGCATTTATATTACATGCATACACCACTGATTACAAAATATAATTTATTTTTAACATTTTTTATTTTTAATTTTGTGGGTACACAGTAGGTGTATATATTTATGGGGTAATTGAGATATTTTGGTACAGGCATGCAATGCATAATAATTACATAATGGAAAACTGGGTCCCCATCCCCTCAAGCATTTATCCTTTCTGTTACAAACAATCCAATTATACTATTTTAGTTATTTTAAAGTGTACAATTAAATTATTATTGACTACAGTCTCTGTTGTGCTCTCAAATACTAGGTCTTATTCATTCTTTCTAACTATTTTTTTTGCCCATTCCCCCTTCTCCCCAACCCTGCCTCCCAAAACTACCCTTCCCAGCCTCTGGTAACTATCCTTCTATTCCCTATCTCTATGAGGTCAACTGTTTTGATTTTTAGATCTCAAAAATAAGTGAGAACCTGTGATGTTTGTCTTTCTGTGTCTGGCTTATTTCACTTAACATAATGATCTCCAGCTCCATCCATGTTGTTTCAAATGACTGGATCTCATTCTTTTTCTGTCTGACAAGTACTCCATTGTGAAAATGTACATTTTCTTTCTTCATTCATCTGTTCATACACACTTAGGTTGCTTCTAAATCTTAGCTATTGTAAACAGTACTGCAACAAACATAGAAGTGCAGGTATCTCTTCCTTATATTCATTTCCTTTTTTTTGGGTATATACCCAGCAGTGGAATTGGTGGATCATATGGTAGTTAAATTTTTAGTTTTTCGAGGCATCTCTAAACTGTTCTGCATGGTAGTTGTACTAATTTTGTACACCAACAGTGTACGAGGGTTATCTTTTCTCCACATCCTAGCTAGCATTGGTTATTGCCTTTTTCATAAAAGCCATTTTAACTGGGATGAGATGATACCTTACTGTAGTTTTTTTGTCTTTTCATTTATTTTTTATAATTTCAACATTTACTGTAGATTCAGAGGGTACATGTGTAGGTTTGCTACATGGGTATACCGCACGATGCTGAGATTTTGGGTATGATGAATCCCATTACCTAGGTAGTAAGCATGGTACCTAACAGTTCATCTTCAATCTTTACTCACCTCCCCACTTCCCCTCTCCAGCAGTTCCCGGTGTCTATTGTTGCCATATTTATGTCCATGTGTACCCAATGTTTAGCTCCCACTTATAAGTGAAAATACACAGTAGTAGGTTTTCTGATCCTGTGTTAATTCACTTAGGATAATGCAAAAACAATCTCTTTAAACACTAGTAACTAAGATATGAAGCTCTGTGGTCACTCAGCTTGAGGCATGGGGCAAAATAAAAACCTGTCTAGCATAGAGGCAAAATAAAAACCTAGTCTATCTGAAAACCGCCCTGCATTACCATTATACCTCTATGCATAGTGATGACGACAGAACTGTTTGCTTTAGAAAGTACTTCAAGTTGAGAATATCTATGAACATATAATGCTGGTAACCTCTTATCAGTTCCAGCCAATACTTCAGGATTGCCTGTCAGGAACTGGTCAACAGGTATAATTTCAACATCTTTTTGTTATTGCTCAAAATGGAAATCATAGAATAACATGCAGCATCTAAAAGCGCATTTACCTTATATAAATGTTTTACAGAATTCACTTCTTTCCAATAATAACTACACAAATTCTTAACTTAAAGTTAGATATCATTTTTTCCCAAAAGCCATTTATACATCATTGCTCTTGATAATTAAATAAACTACCCTTCAATTTCTTTCCTTATGTGCCAAGGTTACTTTTCTCAAAATTAGAGATACTTAGGCAAAGCAGAAAGAAATGCAAGCAATCTCATCTAGTAGAAGGTAGAAGAAGCAGAGCTTTCAAACTTCTCTACTTGGTTGATTTTTACTCAAGAAAGCTGAGAAAATACACCACTGGATTCTTGAATCCATCTCTGGACATGTGCCTAACTTTAGTAAATTTGGCTGTCTGAGCTACAACACAAGAGTCAGATCTTTACAATTCCTTATAAAAACTGGTGGGTATCTGAGAGTAGCCAAGGTAAAGAGTATACACTGTGGATGAGAGTGCCCTCTGATCTTCGTTAGTAAGGATTTGTGTTAGGTGAAAAAGTAAGAGGAAACCCCAGAGAGCAGCTTATTTTTCTTTCTGATGTAAATGCCCAAAGGTTGGCAGTACAGTTCTGTTTTCCAAGTTCCATAGGGATCCAGCTTCCTCCCTGCTTTATGCTCTACCATTCTAGGGTGCAGCCCTGGCCTTTGGCCTTCATGAAGTAAGATGAGCTATGACTGTCACAGGTCTGTAACAGGAGGAAGGCAGAATAAGGAAGGGAAGAAGGGTCAGAGGGTACAAGCCAATTCTCAAAGTTCTCCAAAATTATTCACAACTCTTTTTCTGAGGGGTGGGTGGGGTGTACAACACAGTCATACTTCACTGCAAAGGAGATTAAGAAATGTGGTTTTTCACTTGGAGTCATCACGTGCCCAGCCGAAAATGTTATTACTATGGGAAAAAGGTGAGAAAGGATTTGGGGGTACTAGCTGTCTCTACCACACTATCTGTGTGACCTTAACCACTTTATGTCCCTGATTTCTCATCTATAAAATGGAGACAATAATAGAATCGTCCATTATAAGGTTACTGTGAACATGAAATGGTAGTAATCAACAGAGAGAGGTTAGCAAAGTGCCTGGCATACAATTAAATACCCAACACATGTAAACATTTTTCTTCAGATTTTTTTTCTCTTACTAATTTCCTTCTAATTGTTAAAAATTGTATAAGCAATTTTGTTCCCTTTTGTTTATCTATTCTTTTCCAAAACCCAAATTATCTGCATAGTGTAAACAGATCTTTTCAAATCACTGCTTTGAGCAAGGCCCCCTTCTTATTAATGTTCCTGCCAAAATACATGAACATGTACACACACTTACACAAACACACAAATACACACACACACACACTCTCTCTCTTTCTCTCAAATAAAACGTTAGTGGCATCCCATTGCCTAAATTCAAGTGCACATTCCTATTTTAAAGGTATGCCATAATCACTTACAACTCCTCTTTATTTCCCTAATACCTTTCCAAAGGTGTCATCCACTATGAGCCAATGTGGATAATGCTAATGGTAACAACGACAAAAAATGGCAACCACATAAAGTATTAAAGTAATAGAGCCTATCCCTGTTTGAAAGTTTTATTCATTGCCAGGTAATATGCAAAGTGTCTTACTCCTTTTAATCCTCATAGTAATCCTTTGATGTTACCATCATCATTATCCTGATACAGTTTATATGTTTGTTCCCTCCAAATCTCATGTTAAAATATAATCTCCAATGTTGGGGTGGGGCCTAGTGGGAGGTATTGGATCATGGGGGAAGACCCTCATAAATGGCTTAGCACCATCCCTTTGGTGATGAGTGATTTCTCACTCATGTGAGTTCACAGATCTGGCTGTTTGAAAGAGTGTAGTGCCTTTCCACCCCTCTTGCTCTCTTTCATCATGTGATGCACTGGCACCCCTTCACCTTCTGCCATGATTGAAAGCTTCCTGGGATCCTCACCAGAAGCAGATGTCGGTGCTATGCTTCATATACAGCCTCCAGGATCATGTGACAAAATAAACGTATTTTCTTTATAAATTACCCAGTTTCAAGTATTCCTTTATAACAACGCAAGAATGAATTAACACATATCCCCATGTTATAGATTACAATTAAAGCTTAGAAAGATTATATTCCAAGTCACACAGTAAATATATGGCAGTCCTGAGATTGGAGCACAGGTCTGTTGATCTCAAAAGCTGTATGTTTAACCAGTGTGACATCTTTCTTATTGTAAAAACATGCCATCTGCATTCTCTCTACATTTACCTTAAAATTCTTTTTCTAATCAAATCCTGCAGAGTTACATTAAGGTTTACCTCATTTGTGATCTCTACTATGAAGCTCTCATCAACTAATAATAATAATGATAGCAAACAGCAAAATAGCACTCATACTGTTATAATACTACATTGTTGTTAAGACACATACACTAACTCTTTAATCCTCAAAACAACCCCTATAAGTTAGACCATAATTATCCTCATTTTAAAACTGCTAAGCCATATTACTACTCATTCATCTTCCATAATTCATTTCCCCTCTAACAAAATATACTCTTCTTATATCCCTTATTTAGATATTAAATCACAGCCTTTTACTATGAAACCATTTTATAAATTAAAATATAAGGCACAAGATAAAAAGCTAACCCAAATGTGATCTATACATAAAACAGAATAATATTCAGTCATAAAAAATTAAATTTTGATATATGCTACAACATGGATGGACCTGGAAAACATTATGCTTAGTGAAATAAGGCAGATATAGAAGGAAAATAATGTATAATTATACCTATATGAAGTACTTAGAATAGGCAAATTCATAAAGACAGAAAATAGGGTAGGTTACCACGGGCTGTGGGGAGAGGGGGGAGGGTGGGAGTTATTGTTTAATGGGCATAGTTTTCATTGGGGATAATGATAATGTTTTGTATATAGATAGTGGTAATAGTTATGCAACACTTAACATATTTAATGTCACTGAATTTATACTTATCAGTTATTAAAATGACAAATATTATGTTTTACCACAATAAAAAATATCAGGCACATTACATTATAGTCATACTTCATAGACTCTTGAAGGCTGATGAAGATCTTCTGGGACTGGGAGATGCTAGAAAAGTTTCTACATAGTTGTTTCATACTCTTCTCAAACCTGTGGTCAATCGCAAAAGAAAACTATCATAGCTGTAAAACACCTAAACAATAAATCCACTAACCATGCCTTGCTTTCCTAACACGATCAATAGTGCCTTCAGGAAAAAAGTCTTGCACATACATACAAAAGACTCTCAGTAAGGTCTTGTTTAATTAAAGTCTATGTTCAAGGCCTCGCAAAGACTCAAATACGTATGGAATTTTTGCAATTACTTCAACAGATATTCAAGGACAAGTCTATAATCTCCATTTTATAAATGAAGAATATAAGGCATAAAGAGAAGAAGTGGGCCGGGCGCGGTGGCTCAAGCCTGTAATTCCAGCACTTTGGGAGGCCGAGACGGGCGGATCACGAGGTCAGGAGATCGAGACTATCCTGGCTAACACGGTGAAACCCCGTCTCTACTAAAAAAACAAAATTATGCGGGCGAGGTGGCGGGCGCCTGTAGTCCCAGCTACTCGGAAGGCTGAGGCAGGAGAATGGCGTGAACCCGGGAGGCAGAGCTTGCAGTGAGCCGAGATAGCGCCACTGCACTCCAGCCTGGGCGACAGAGCAAGACTCCGTCTCAAAAAAAAAAAAAAAAAAAGAGAAGAAGTGATACCTTCTGAGTCACTCTGTAAGTATACACTGAAATCTGTGGTTCCTTGCCTAGCAAGGAATTATCAGTTGCTGGATTATGCAGTCCTAAAAAATGCCACAAAATATCAACCATGACACTGATACTATCAAAGAGGCTAAAGCAGAGCAGGGTGAATAACAATTACCAACAGCAGTTCTCCTCCACCTTTCCTCCCTATAGCACCCAACAAGCTCTCAAAATTAAAAGAAAAAAACAAAATTAAAACAAACAAACAAACAAAAACAAAACTCTTTGTAGGTGAAACTACAGTTCTCCAGCCAGATCCTTCTCCATCTCCCACCCCTCACTTCCTCTCCAGTTACTGACAAATGGCAAATTGGAATTTCTTCACTTGCAGTCTGCTTAAATTCTATTGGTGACACAAACAGCTAGCAACAATGAAAGTACCAAAAGCTTGATACTAGAGAAAAAGGATGCAATAAAAAGTAAAGTATTAGCCTGGGCAACATGGTAAAACCTACTTTCTACAAAAATTAGCTGGGTGTGGTGGCATGTGCCTGTGGTCCCAGCTACTTGGGGAGCTGAGGTGGGAATATCACTTGAGCCCGGGAGGTCAAGGCTTCAGTGAACAAGACACTGCAACTGCACTCCAGACAGGGCAACAGAGCCAGACCCTGTCTCAAAAAATATAAAAAATAAAAAAAAGGAAAGGATTCACCAACTGTAAGTATCACTGAGATATCTTTGTATTTTTTTGGAATGAATTGTAAAGAAATTTATCCTAATCAGGAATGAGAAACTGTTCATATAATGTTATACCAGAAATCAACACTTACCTGTCTGAAAACACTTACTGCATTTTGCATTTATTCAACAACTAAAGAAAGTTCAATTTTTAGATACTCATGGAAAAGGATTCTACCAAAAGCAGCCAAATCTTCACCACATTTTTTGTGTAGTGAATGGATCTGATCAGCTTCCTGAAAGATACCATTCCCCCACATCTTTTTTTTTTTTTTTTTAACTGTAGCACTTTACCTGCCTCAAAAATAATCTGTTTCCAGGTTCCCAACACAAAACAACCAAGACATGGGGAAATGAACCTTGGCATAATTTCTTCAATTGTGACTGCTGTTAAGCTATACAAAGCAGCACAACTTTGTTTCGTATTTAAAATTTAACTTCAGATGTGCTAGGAAAATTCCAAACTGCGTCAAGTCCAGACAATGAAAACCTTATAAGTATTATGACAATCAGCTTAATATTAACATACATAAAGGGATTCAGGGGAGGACATAAGAGAAAGTGGAAGCCAAGAAACGCTACAGACAGGGGTAGAAGAAGAAAGTAACTAGTTGAACAAAAAACAAGTGGGGAAATTAGCTGGAAACCAAGAAAGCAGAGAATACTGCAATGAACTTATTGATAATTAAAATCTAAGGAAGCAAAACCCCTCTATTGGGAATAGATGATATAGTATGTCAATGTACAGCTGTGCATATTCATTAAGTGTAGTAAAAGTAGGGAGACATGGGGAAAGCCATGTTTCATCACACAGGTGTCTTAAGAGTAAAAGATATCTGTTAGATTAGAATAAAATTGATTCCAGCCCTAGCTCTTTTATGTTCTCATGCATAAAACACCTCATGACTTTAGAAAACTCACATATCTCACCAAACCCATCCCATCTAATAATCCACTCTTCTAATCTATTAAACCACAAATCCCCCACTAAATGTGACCTCTATCTTCAAAGCACACTGCCTACATACTCTATAACAAAAGCTCTGTCCTTTTAAAAAGAATTATTAAAGTTATGGCAAATATTTGATATTCTAGGAGGAAATGATCACAATACTCATGAAGATACATAGCATGATACTATATAATAACTTTTTTGTGTGTGAGCGGGAGTTGTACTGTATTTGGGAACTAGAAGACAGTTAATCCTTGGTATGTGTTCAGGGTGGCCCACCTTATTCAGGTATACTGCTTTTAAAACAATTTTCCTATCCACAGGATCTAGAGAATTCTAAAAATATTAAGTAAGTTCTTTTCTCCCCTAATTTTACACATATTTCACTTCTCTGAAGTTGGCATCTCTAAGCCAGCAAAATGCTTTCTAAGGCACTTGAGCTGCCTGAAATCCAACCAGAGTCCCTGAATTACATCTATCTACTCTACCCAGAGGATCTGAGGTGTTTCAAACAAGTAGGAAAAAGAGAACAAGAAGCAGAATAAGAGTTGTTGAAAATATTAGAATCAGACACTGTCAAGTATAACCCTGGCAGGCTACTTTGCCAGATGTGTGATCTGAAAAAGTTACTTGTCTTCTCCGTGTTTCACCATATACAATTGTAAAATGGTGATAATAATAGTTGTATCTCATGGGTTGTTGCTGTGTGGATTAAACAAAGCAACACATGCAAAGCACCTGGTAGAGTAGCTGATATCCTAAATGGTTAATAAATATTAACTGCATACAAAGGAGTTAATTCATTGCAAGCTGATCAATCATAATATATGTGACAGATCTAACAGAACCAGTATGTCTCAGGGAAAAAAAAGTGGGAATAAAAATTTTATCTTGAGATTTACCAATCTTCTGTTTTTGGTTTTCCAAAAAGAAAAATATGGAAATGATAACTGTTAGATATTATATGAGATTAAAAAGATTTGTAATCATCTTTGTGCTTTGGGAAAAATGATATACCATAAATAGAAAATTATACTAAACTGTGTATTTCTAAGAAGCAAGAGGAGGCTTGCTGGGGCACACAAACTCTGATGGATACCCCTCATTACTACAAGGCAGAGCTTTGCATGAGCTGGAGTAACCATCTCAGGGAAGACATTGAAAGTAATAAACATTTTGAAAAAGTCATAATTTTTTTAGAGGTCTTTTGTTTCTACTAGTGGCAAGACCTGAAGTAACAACGTTTTTTGGGGGGACTCTAATCTCTGGCTGGAATTAAATGTGTAGCCTGGCTAGATGCCAATTCAACAGCTTTCTCCCCCATTCATTCATTTCTGTACAATTTTGCAAACCAGAACAGAAAAGGTATATTCTGTGCAATTGCAGATGCTAGCACTAGGGAAAGAAACAAATTGAGTGAAATTTTTTTCCCCCATTTTTCTCTGAAAACAACTATTACACATTTACACCTTTGTACTTCATTGCTATGTAATGAATTAAAGAGGCCAAAAATTGAGTTGATTTTGGAACCCTTAAGTTATCACAGTAATATTTAGTGTTTATTACATGAAAAACATTGTTCTACATGCTTTGCATATGCTAATTTATTTAGCCCTTGCAAGTTTTAATATTATCCTCATTTTATAGTTAAGAGAACTGGGGCACAGAAATGATAAGTAACTTGACTTAGATGACAGAAAAGTAGAGCCAGGATTTGAACCAAAGCAGTCTGGCTCCATAGTTTCTCCTCTTTTAATTAATGTACTATGTTGTATGTCCATATGGCAGCCAGCACAAATATATGCAATAACTGTTAATTTCATATCTAATTTACATACTTGTGCAAATTGAAATTTTTTTTCATCAAAGCTTTCACATAAAACCAAACATTAAGTTAAGCACTCACTACAGCTCACAGCTCAGTGCATAGCAAAGGAGGCTCTGACAAACTCTAAAACACTCTAATATGTTAAAAAACTTTTGTGGGAAAGAGTCAGATAGTAAATATTTCAAGCTGGGTAGCCAGTACTTATGTCTATAGGAATTACTCATCTCTGACTCTGTAGCACAAAAGCAACTATAGATGATATGTAAATGATAATATCAAACTTCATTTTTATTTCTTTTCTTTTTTTATTATACTTTAAGTTCTGGGGTACATGTGCAGAATGTGCAGTTTTGTTACATAGCTATACACACGCCATGGTGGTTTGCTGCACCCACCAACCCATCACCTACATTAGGTATTTCTCCTAATATTATCCTTCCCCTAGCCCCCCATCCCCTGACCCCAGTGTATGATGTTCTCCTCCCTGTGTCCATGTGTTCTCACTGTTCAATTCCCACTTATGAGTGAGAACATGCGGTGTTTGGTTTTCTGTTCTTGTGTTAGTTTGCTGAGAATGATGGTTTCCACCTTCATCCATGTCCCTGCAAATGACATGAACTCATCGTTTTTATAGCTGCATAGTATTCCATGGTGTATATGTGCCACATTTCTTTATCCAGTCTATCACCAGTGGACATATGGGTTGGTTCCAAGTCTTTGCTATTGTGAATAGTGCCACAATAAACATAAGTGAGCATGTGTCTTTATAGTAGCATGACTTATAATCTTTTGGGTATGTACCCAGTAACGGGATGGCTGGGTCAAATGATATTTCTAGTTCTAGATCCTTGAGGAATCACCACACTGTCTTCCACAATGGTTAAACTAGTTTACAGTCCCACCAACAGTGGAAAAGCGTTCCTGTTTCTCCACATCCTCTCCAGCATCTGTTGTTTCCTGACTTTCTAATGATTGCCATTCTAAATGGTGTGAGATTATTATCTCATTGTGGTTTTGATTTGCATTTCTCTAATGACCAGTGATGATGAACATTTTTTCATATGTTTGTTGGCTGCCATAAATGTCTTCTTTTGAGAAGTGTCTGTTCATATCCTTTGCCCACTTTTTGATGGGGTTCTTTCTTTGTTTCTTGTAAATCTGTTTAATTTCTTTGTAGATTCTGAATATTAGCCCTTTGTCAGATGGGTACATTGCAAAAATTTTCTCCCATTCTGTAGGTTGCCTATTCCTTCTGATGATAGTTTTTCTTTGCAGTACTTCTTTAGTTTAATTAGATCCAATGTGTCAATTTTGGCTTTTGTTGCTATTGCTTTTGGTGTTTTGAACATGAAGTCTTTGCCCATCCCTATGTCCTGAATGCTATTTCCTAGGTTTTCTTCTAGGATTTTTATGGTTTTAGGTCTTACACTTAAGTCTTTAATCCACCTTGAGTTAATTTTTGTATAAGGTGTAAAGAAGCGGTTCAGTTTCAGTTTTCTGCTTATGGCTAGACAGTTTTCCCAACACCATTTATTAAATAGGGAATCTTTTCCCCATTGCTTTTGTCAGGTTTGTCAAAGACCAGATGTTTGTAGATGTGTGGTGTTATTTCTGAGGGCTCTGTTCTGTTCCATTGGTCTATATATCTGTTTTGGTATCAGTACCATGCTGTTTTGGTTACTGTAGCCTTGTAGTATAGTTTGAAGTCAGGTAGCATGATGCCTCCAGCTTTGTTCTTTTTGCTTAGGATTGTCTTGGCTATGCGGGCTCTTTTTTCGTTCTATATGAAGTTTAAAGTAGTTTTCTCCAATTCTGTGAAGAAAGTAAATGGTAGTTTGATGGGGATAACACTGAATCTATCAACAACTTTGGGCAGTATGGCCATTTTCACAATACTGATTCTTCCTATCCATGAACATGGAATGTCTTTCCATTTGTTTGTGTCCTCTCTTATTTCATTGAGCAGTGGTTTGTAGTTCTCCTTGAAGAGGTCCTTCACATCCCTGCAAGTTGTATTCCTAGGTATTTTATTCTCTTTATAGCAATTGTGAATGGGAGTTCACTCATGATTTGGTGTTCTGTTTTTGGTGTATAGGAATGCTTATGACTTTTGCACATTGATTTTGTATCCTGAGACTTTGCTGAACTTGCTTATGAGATTAAGGAGATTTTGGGCTGAGACAATGGGTTTTTCTAAATATACAATCATGTCATCTGCAAACAGAGACAAACTTTACTACAAAACACGAGGCAGGCCAGATCTGACCTCAGGGCCTTGTTTGTTCACCCCAGCTCTAAATTTTATTTACACACATAAATGACTCCACTATGTCAAAATTAGACGAACTGCATTACAAGAAGTATGCTTCCTTAAATAATTTATGTGATTTAAAGCATAGGTTCTCTGAAACCATGTACTTTTGAAGCCACATGGATGCAGCTGGAGACATCATCCTCAGCAAATTAACATGGGAACAGAAAACTAAATACCACATGTTCTCACTTATAATCGGGAGCTAAACACTGAGTACACATGGCCATAAAGATGGGAACAATAGACACTGAGGACTACTATGGGAAGGGGAGGATGGTCTAAAATCTACTTATTGGGTACTCTATGTTCACTACCTGGGTGATGAGACCATTTGTACATCACACCTCAGCATGACACAATTTACTGATGTAACAATCTGCATATGTATCCCTTGAAGCTGAAATAAAAGCTGAAAAAAGTAAATGAATAAAGCAGTGGTTCTCAATCAGCTGCAGTTTTGCCCCACAGAATCATCACAATTAACATATGACTTACAGAGTAGATTCCCCTGCCCCTGTTCTCAGCTTACTCATTTACTGTGTCACCTGCCAGTTCAAATATTCTTTTCTATTCACAGTTCTTAAATTCTTAACTCATAGGATGGGGCACCCACCAGTTGCATAACTTTGATATGGCTGAAAAAAGAGCTGATATATGAGACTACTATGAATACTACACTTAAGTATATTTTGGGGGGGTGAGGGTGGAGATACAGTTTAGCACAGTCTGCAGGATAAGGAAACGTGGTAGAAAGTCTTCTTGACACAGAAACCCAAATGGGAACCACAACTGTCAATCCTGAAATACAGCTTTCAAAAAAGGAAACCTTTTTTTTTCTTTTTTGAGACAGAGTCTCGCCCTGTTGCCCAGGCTGTAATGCTGTGGCATGGTCTCGGCTCACTGCAACCTCTGCCTCCCGGGTTGAAGCGATTGCCTGCCTCAGCCCCCCGAGTAGCTGGGATTACAGGCATGTGCCACCACGCCTGGCTAATTTTTTCCATTTTTAGTAGAGACGGGGTTTCACCATGTTGGCCAGGCTGGTCTCGAACTCCTGATCTCATGATCTGCCCGCCTCGGCCTCCCAAAGTGCTGAGATTACAGGCGTGAATCACTACACTCAGCCAAAAGGGAACTTCTCTGGATACATGTGCCTGCTCTATTCTCACAGTGCCAGGGCCACTGGTAGGTGGACTTCTGGTGGAATCAATAACCCATTATTGTTCCCAGGTCATGCTTTTGGCTTTACCAACCCTGTTTCTCATCATGATGACTTCAAAAGAACCAGAACCAAAAGAATTGACTATTTAGGAAAGACGTGAAATAGAATGGCTCAAATGGAATTATTTCTTCCACTCAATTCTCTAGTCTTATCTTCAGTCTCACTCAATAGTAGAAGAAAATGGATTTCTACCATCTTTAAATTTAAAATATTTTAAAAAGGTAGTATCTCCATGAGAAAATGTTTTAAGCATATTCTTAATATGTTACCAGTGCAGCACAGTTTGGTGTCGAGCACTGAAAAAGGTTATTTTAAGATACTCTATCCTAAATTATCAAAGATGTGGATAAGTCCCTTGAAAATACAGTGACCTGAAGCCCCTATGCACTCTTTTTTTTTTTTAATAAAGTAAATGTTCTGTGTGTGTGTGTATGTACGTATTTTTATGTGTGTGTCAATGCTTGGTTTTCACAGTCTGGGCAGACCAAAGTTGAAATTTTTATTACCTTGAATACATAAAGTTCTAAGACTTATGATCATGATAATGTGAGCAATAGAAAACACAGTACCTATTTCAGAAACATATTAATAAAATGATACTTTCAGAGTATAAAACATGATAAAACACATGGTATTTACATTTCAGTGAATACGTAAGTAACAAAAGCATAGCTTGTAAAGGATGACTGACTAGATGACCCATTTCTGGAAAGGATGCCTAGGTTACCCATTCTTGACATTTTGGCAGAATCATTCATTTTAACTTACTCTGACAATAAAACTATACTGAACAGATTATTTCCAGATAGGTAATTCCTTCTTTCTCTGTCATCAGAGAGCTAACTCTTGCTACCTTCAGGTTTCTTCCATCATTCACTCTGAGACAAATACATCTGCATTTGTCTTGAATGAAAGACTCATAATGACTAAGAAAAAACTAAAGAAAGTATCTGCCTGAACCATAAGTCTACAGATTTGTCATGTCTTTGTTTTCTTCTAGCCTCATATAATGCCCACGGGAATGAACCTCCCACATGGTACTAGTAACTTTTCATTATCAGGAATGAGACATATAAGGTATTAATTAGCATGCTATGGGTAAGCAGCAGCATTTTTGTTTAAGAGACACAGTATGGTTAAAAAATATTCAAGAGTATCATCTCCAAATGTAACCTGAAAGCTTTTATTTGGAGTAGAGGTCCAGATACTTCTACCTTTAACCATTAATTGGTCTTCCTTTGTTCAGAAATATCAGACAAATCAACCATGAAGGTCAATAGAATGATAGATGACACAGAAAGAATATTTGTCTCTCTAGGGTAACTCTTGGCAAACCTTGAAAATGAGACAAGGTTAAACTGGGTAAAGCAGCAAACTTATTAAGCTATATATATTGATTCAATGGCAATTTTAACTTACTCTGGCAGTAAAGTTACAAAACAGCACAAAGAATTTCCTTAGGTTGAGAGAAAACATCATGGCCCTTACAAAAAGCACCAAGTTGGCTGGCATGCAGCACCAAGGTGGACCTTTTGAATGAAAAAGGAGATCAGTACAACTGAACTGTGGGAAAATTAATACAGATTTTAATTGAGATATATCTGTGCCTCAAAAAGTAATAGGGATGAACTGTCTTTGCCTTTATCTGATGACTTAAAATTTTCTCTCTTCAATTTTAAACTCTTCAGGGAAAGAAGAATGTTTTCCTTATCCCATTCCCCTTCAGGGGATAAGGAAGTGGCTGCAAAAGGCTGCAATGTAACTCTTTAAACTGGGAATAGTTAAAATGCAAAGATTAAGCTGGAGTGCTTTTTCTTCTGAAGAAGAGTGCTCAGGTGGTAGCACTCAAACTGACTGCCCTCTGATAACCCCGACCCCAAGTTGATGTGGTCCATGTGCTTTCCACAGCCACATCATCTTTCTCAATTAAAAAGCAGCAGCCCTCCTGGCAAAGCAATTGTTCTTTTCCAATGTATATCCTGAACGATGTAAAACTCTAAGTCCTAAGAATAAGTCTGTACTCCTATAGGGATTTAGACACGCAGTTTAGTCTCCAGAGGCTTAGAATTCTTAGGCAACATCTCTAGCTCATTCAATCTTGGTATAAAGCTAAAGAAACCACCGGGATCCTAGCTTGGGCTGGCTGCTCCCATTATCTGGCCATAAGAACAACAGGATGATATAATTCAGGTACAGTCTCTGATCTGATCTAAATGGGAATATTCAGTGGGGTGCTAGCACCTGCTCTTACATCAAGATTATAGTGGAGCCACAGTTCCTCAAAGTAGTAGAAGTAGAATGACGGGGATGGGGTAGGGTCACAGAAGTAAGGAGAAGAATTTCTGGAGGATACTCTGGTGGTACATAGCCTATCACTGGTTCAGGCCAGAAACGCTACCTAAGCAAGGGATATACATGGCCATCAGAGTGACAGCAGTGATATTTGTATCCAGCAGATATACACTGGTATCACTCAGCCTCAATCAAGGCATCAGCAAGGCAGGTGGTAATTTCCAAATTGAAGATATTAGACGTGCCATAGTCCTGAAGAGTTCATAGAGGATCTCAGGCTTGATCTTAAGTGGAACCTCCATGCTACACTTAGGAAAATCATGGGCAATTCACAGCATTATCAAGCAAGGGCAATGGCAAAGGTTGCTGCACAAGCCAGTCGGGTCGACCTTTCCAGCCACAAAAATTTGCATGCAAATGCAAGTTAGTCCCTTTGCACTAGTCATAAATGTGCCAGTTCATGTCATTCAAGAGTATATATAGATAAGATCCTTTGCAGACATATGGCATTAAAGGATGTAACAACCTACAGCTTGCTGTTAGCCAGAAAGATTCCGTGACATGCTCAATTTTGGGATGGTTGAAGAATTCAGAGATGTGAATCTCCCTCTACAAAAATGCCACTAACTCTTTAGTACAAATCTCCAGATTCATCCTTCTCAACACCAATAATGTTCCCATAAGTTTGTACTTGGAGAAATGTACAGTTATCAAACTGCACAAAGCCATCACCCAAGTTGAACTTACTTCATCCATCTACAAATATTTCCAAATGTCTTGAGCCCTCACTAAAGAACTTCCTCAAGACCCAGGAAAGAAACATGATGTGTAATGTCTATTATTTCAACTGTGTAACCTGATCCCAGAGTTACTATTCAGACTGCATCCTTCTTTTGGCTCTGACTCCTCAAATTTCAAGCTTCTGCCATGAGTACACCCATTTGATAAAAAAGAAGAGTACAGGATGGGGAAGAGGAAAAGAAGACCACCAAAACAGTCTCCTAACTGGCCTCCCACCTTCATTCATCCTTTTATTTCATCCATCCTGTATAACGCCAAATGAGTATTTCTAAAAACTTTCATTTTGTGTTATTATTTTCTACTTTTTCTTCATCAATATATTCTAATCTTTCTAAAATGAACATATGTAATGAAATATTTTTTCAAAGTCAAAAAAGGCCGGGTGCGGTGGCTCACGCCTATAATCCCAGCACTTTGTGGGGCCGAGGCGGGCAGATCACAAGGTCAGGAGTTAGAGACCAGCCTGGCCAATATGGTGAAACCCTGTTTCTACTAAAGATACAAAAATTAGCCAGGCACAGTGGCAGGCACCTTTAATCCCAGCTACTCAGGAAGCTGAGGCAAGAGAATAGCTTGAACCCGGGAGGCAGAGGTTACAGTGAGCCAAGATCGCACCACTGCACTCTAGCCTGGGCAAAAGAGCAAGACTCCATTTTTAAAAAAAGAAAAAAAAAGGCAAAAGAACTCAGCTTTTATATTTCATTCCCACTATATGATCCAAACATAGTCCTACAATATCCAGTCCCTAATGCCTTTCCTTTCTAACCATTCATTCATCTTCTATAATGAACTTTGCACTCCAAACAAACTGACATAGTCACATTCCCTGAAAAAGAATAGGAGACATATTCTTTCCCATTTCTATAATTTCTCTCTTGGTTCTCTACCATAATGTAGTCCCTAAATCCTTCCTTTATCAAAATCATCTTTACACAGAGATTCCATTACCTTTGAGACTATCAATATCCACTGCAAACCAAAAGTGATCTTTTTTTCTCTTCAAAACTCTTCCCCAAATTGGGAGTCAACACTGATAATTTACTGCCATGAATTATTAGTTGTCTTTCTATGCATACCTATATCTTCACTATTCACAGCAAACATTAAAGAAAGGGATCATACATTTTTCTTTTACATAATAAATGCTCAACAAATGTTTGCTGAATGAATCCTGAGACATACTTACAACACTACATATAATTACACCAGGTGATCAATAAATATTTGGTGCTTACATGATTAAGGGAAACAAATGATTGCAAGGGTTTTTTGCTATAAAGCTAATGATGGGTATTCCGTCTATATTAAAAACACATTAGAGAATGTTTTAAAGCTTCAAGAATATTGTTTTTACTCAAGAGTAGGTTAAGCAGTGATGAGTAACAGCTGAAATTGAGTATGAAAGATAATTTGTACCTTGGCATACATGTAATCCTTTTTAAGTGGCTCTAAATTTATAGTCTATTCCATTTATTTAATTTGTGTTATTACTTTGCAATGTACTTCTCTAAAAATAAGAATTCTCATTTACACAGAAAATATAAAATTGTGAAAGAATGCTCGCTGTTTTCTTTATTTGCTTTAACCACAACTAAGGGAACTCTATCAGGACACACTTCAATGTCATAGGTCAGGCATCCTTTTGCTCATTCTACCTGCTGGAAACCTAAATAAAGAGCAATTCCTTACATGTTGGCCTTGGAAACGCCAAGTGTAAACTTAATTACAACAGTGCAAAAAAGATTATGAAACTATCATCGTTTATTATTACCTCAAGAGTTATTAAGTATCAAAAAGTAAACATGCTTTCTGCTTATGTCACCAACTAAATTTAAAGATTATTTTCATTTTCTTCCTTTAAAACAAGTATGATCTGTGATATGTGATAAGCCTCACCCCCCACAAACATTTTATTTTCACAGAAAATTATCTCCTTAATTTAGACATTTAGAAAATGTTAATTTTAAACTTCTAGGAATGCGCTTTGCCTAAAACTGAGATATTATTTTAAAAATATGTATTTTCAAAGAAGGTAATATGACATGTAATTATACTGTACAAATAAAAAACAAACACTTCATCCTATAAAACATATTATGGCATATTTTACTTTGAAATAAAAGTACTGATATTTTAAAATCTACCAATACAAAATTTCAAGGAACTCATTTACAAATGCCAAGGGGACACAGACATAGTAAGATTATTTTCATTCACAGTGATTTCAGTTTTATAGCCACCAGGTTATCAAGAGGAAAATTTAACCTAATTATGAACACACGGCCAGAAACACTTCTAGATACTTCCTTTAAAAGGGAGGTAAACTTCAGATTAAGTAGGTTCAACATTCTGAAAAATAGAAAATCAAAGAAAAGGGAAATAGCCTTTCTCAAAATAGGCAAATGAGAGAAGGCCCAACTTTTTTTTTTTTTTTTATTATACTTTAAGTTCTAGGGTACATGTGCATAACGTGCA
>NW_012119487.1:5061028-5106238 GCF_000951035.1 Colobus angolensis palliatus | reverse complement strand
CAGTTCAAAATGCAGAAATCACCGGTCTTCTGTGTCCTTCGCGCTGGGAGTTGGAGACTGGAGCTGTTCCTATTCGGCCATCTTGCTCCGCCCCCCAGGCCCAACTTTTTAAATTGCACCATGATTTGCAAAAGTACTTATATTTGAAAAACACTGATGACAAATGAAACTGTAAAAACATACTGAATTTACCTTAAATCAATTCATTTTCAGACTAAAGGAGAAGTAACTAAAGCAGCACTGAATTGAGGTTGCCATTAAAGTGGCAGTCTTTATTAATCTTGAAGAGGAGGAATATTGATTGTAATTCCTTCTAATTCTATGCTTCTTTATTTTTTTGAGATAGGGTCTCACTCTGTCACCCTGGCTGCAGTGCAGTGGCATGATCTCAGCTCACTGCAGCTTCGACCTCCCTGGTCCAAATTCTATCACCTCAGCCCTGCCAAGTAGCTGGGACTACAGGTGTGTGCCACCACATCTCGCTAATTTTTGTAGAGATGGGATTTCACCATATTGCCCAGGCTGGTTTCAAACTCCTGGGCTCAAGAAAGCCACCTTCCTCTGCCTTGCAAAGTGTTGGGATTACAGGCATCAACCATTGTGCCTGACCCTAATTCTATTATTCTTGTTGAGGATTTCTGCATTATGATTCTTACTGAAAATGTTTACATCTACATTTGTGAAAAATAATGGTCTATAGTTTTATTTTTCTGTACTATCTGTCTGTTTTAGACGAATAATATTAGCTTCATAAAATCAGTCAGGAAGTGTTCCCTCTTCTTCTCTTTTCTGGAAGAGATTTTATAAACTTGAAGTTAATTTCTCCTAAAATGTGTGGTAAAATTCACCAGTGAAATATCTTGGCTGGGATAATTGGCTAGCCATATGCAGAAGATTGACACTGAATGCCTTCCTTACACCATATACAAAAATCAACTCAAGATGGATTAAAGACTTAAATTCAAAACATAAAACTACAAACACCCTGGAAGATAACCTATGCAATACCATTTGGGGCGTAGGCACAGGTAAAGATTTCATGACAAAGATGCCAAAAACAATTGCAACAAAAGCAAAAATCAACAAATGGGATCTAATTAAACTAAAGCGCTTCTGCCTGGTAAAACAAACTATCAGCAGATTAAATAGACAACCTATAGCATGGGAGAAAATTTGTGCAAACTTTGCATCTGACAAAGGTCTAATATCCAGCATCTATAAGGAACTTAAACAAATTTATAAGAAAAAAACAACCTCCTTAAAAAGTGGGCAAAGAACATGAACAGATGCTTCCCAGAAGAAGACATATATGTGGCCAAAAAGAATATGGAAAAAAGCTAAACATCACTGATCATTAGAGGTATGCAAATTGAAACCACAATGAGATACCAACTCACACCAGTCAGAATGGCTGTTATTAAAAAGCCAAAAAATAACAGATGCTGTTGAGGTTGTGGAGACAAAGGAACACTTATACCCTGTTGGTGGGAGTGTAAATTAGTTCAACCATTGTGGAATACAGTGTGACGAATCCTCAAAGACCTAAAGACAGAAATACCATTCGACTCAGCAATCCCATTACTGAGTATATACCCGAAGGAATATAAATCATTCTGTTATAAAGACACGTGCACACATATGTTCACTGCAGCACTATTTACAATAGCAAACATATGTAATGAACCTAAATGCCCATCAATGATAGACTGGATAAAGAGCATTGGTATTTCATGGTGTAATTTTTTTAATCTCATTCTTTCCATGGTGTATATGTACACCATGGAATACTAGACAGTCATAAAAAAGAATGAGATCATGTCCTTTGCAGGGACATGGATGGAGCTGGAGGCCATTATCCTTAGCAAACCAACACAAGAACAGAAAACCAAATACCACATGTTCTCACTTACAAGTGGGAGCTAAATGATGAGAATACAAGGACACATAGACGGAAACAACATACTGGGGCCTTTTGGAGGGTGGAGAGGGAGGGTGGAAGGAGGGAGATAATCAAGAAAGACAACTAATGAATACTAGGCTTAATATCTAGGTGATGAAATAATCTATACAAAAATCCCCAGCACACAAGTTTACCTACATAACAAACTTGCACTTGTACCCTTGAACTTAAATTAAAAAATCATTTATCACATAAAATATAAATCCAGATGAAGATCATGTGCCATGCCAAAATGGAAAGGATAAAATGAATGTTATTAAAGATGTATTAATATCTTTTTTAAAAAGGAAGAAATATCTTGACATGGTGATTTCTTTTTCAGGAGCTTTAAATTACCTATTCAATTTCTTCAATGGTTAAATAGCTGTTCAGATTGTCTACTTCACCTTGGTTGAATTTTGGTAGTCTGTGGTTTTCAAAGAATTGATTCATTTCTTCTAAATTATGGGTATAAAGTTGTTTATAGGGTTTTCTTGAAATTTTTTAATGGCTGCAGGATCTGTACTGATGTCTCCTATTCCATTTCTGATATTGGTGACTCAGGCCTTCCCTTTTTAGATTTTTCAGTCTTGGTTTACCAATGTTATCAATATTTTTTCCAAAAATAGCTTTTGTTTCATGGTTTTTCTCTGCTGTTTTTGTATTTTCAATTTCTTTGATTTCTGTTTTTGTCTTCTTTCTTTCTTTCTTTCTTTCTTTCTTTCTTTCTTTCTTTCTTTCTTTCTTTCTTTTCTTTCTTTCTTTCTTCTTACTTCGGGTTTATTTTCTCTTCTTTTTCTAGTCTCTCATGGTAGAAACTTACTAGTTCCTCGAGAAAGAAACTTCCAGTATTGACCTGAGAACCTTCCTCATTTCAAAAGTGAGCACTTACTGCTATAAACTTCCCTTTCAGCACTGGTTTAACTTCCTCCCACATATTTTGACATATATTATTTTCACTCAGTTGTATGTATTTTTAAATTTCCTTTGAGACTTCCTCTTTGACCCATTGATTATTTTTCCCCTGTTGTCTGTTATTGATTTCCACTTTGAATCTACTGTGGTCAGAGAACATACTCTACATGATTTCAGTTCTTTTAAATATGTTGAGGCTTGTTTAATGGCCCAGGATGGGATCTACCTGGGTGAATGTTTCACTCATATTCTACTCTTGTTGGGTACAGTCGCTTTTTGTTTTTGTTATTTTTTGAGATGGAGTCTCGCTCTGTCACCCAGGCTGGAGTGCAGTGGTGTGATCTCGGCTCACTGCAACCTCCGCCTCCTAGGTTCAAGCAATTCTCCGTCCTCAGCATCCCGAGTAGCTGGGACTACAGGCATGTGCCACCATGCAAGACTAATTTTTTGTATGTATATATTTTTTTGCAGAGATGGGGTTTCACCGTATTAGCCAAGATGATCTCAATCTCCAGCCCTCATGATCCACCTGCCTTGGCCTCCCAAAGTGCTGGGATTACAGGTGTGAGCCACCGTGCCCGGCTGGGTAGCAGGTTTTATAAATGCCAATTAGATTTTGTAGGTTGGTTGTGTTATTCAGATCTTTTATATCCTTGCTGACTTTCTGTCTAAAAGTTCTATCAGGTGCTAACTAGGGATCCTGGGTCCACTTAGATCCTGGCCTCTAAAGCAGCCACATTAGACATACTTTGTTCTTTTGTCCATTGAATTTTTAATGACAAATAATGAGTCAGTATGCAGAAGATACAGGAGTAGTAGCTGGCTGACTTTCAGAAGCCTAGGACTATCATTGATTTGCAGATATGCAGAAGATAGTTACTGGAGTGAGGCTGTTGATGACTGGATGATTTTCAGAAGCATGGTCACAGGAGTGAGGCTGTCACTGATTGGCTGATTTTCACATCATGTGTACTGATCAAAAGTGATTTCTAATTACTGGTGATTACTTATTCATGACTTGGGACTTTGTTCAAAGAAGTCTTTTCCTTTCTTGAATGTAAAAATTAACTACTTTTAATTACCAGTCCTCCTTTTGGTTTTTCCTCAGAAAAACCTGCTAGAGACAACATAATGGATTATCTAGATACATATGTGTGGAGGTATAATTCTCAACTAGTGTCACCATTTTAAGTGAGTGAGGTACCAATTACTGTAGCACAAAAATAATTCCAAATGTGAAATTTTAATAATTTATTTTAAAATGTTATTATTATTGTGAGAGATGGGGTTCCACTATGCTGCCCAGGCTGGAGTGTAGTAGCTATTTACAGGCATGATCACAGTGCACTGCAGCCTTGAACTTGTGGGCTCAAGCAATCCTCTCACCTCAGACTCCCAAGTAGCAGGGTCTACAGGGAATGGCACTGCACCTGGCTTATCCTCAGTTATCATAAGATTATTTCCAAAACCTAAGTTGGGGGAGGTTGAAGGAAGGGATTATAAACTGTCTTGCCTTCTATAGCTTGTCTTCTAGCTAGTTTTAATCTCAAGGGTTTCAGACTGGTATAGTGCGCAACCCCTATTTAATGGCAATGTTAATTCTTCTGTACTAATTGTAGGAAAAAAAATAAGCTTCTGAAATTATTCTTGGTTTAGGGAATTCAGCAACAAGTTGGCTTGGCTTTTTAATAGTTTTACTTCTTCAGCTTGTTCCATTTCTTGAGATCTCAAGAGCTATTACTAAAAGTCTCAGATTTTTACTTCATCTCTACATACTTCTAAAATTTAGCCTGGAATGGTGGCCAACTTTGTATAGACTTGCAGTGGCTTTTCTCTTTACCAGAATACTATGTTAGAATATCTAAACAGGACTGCATTCCAATGTTTAAAATCCAGTCTCCTCCTTTAATGCTTTCTTATGTTATCTTTCAAGTACCTACAGCCACCACTTTCCCATCCTCTGAAAGAAAATTTTGTTGAGTTTTACTTTCTGTAATTTACATTATGAAAAAATAGAAATAGTCAAAACAATACTCCACCCTGGGGAAAAAACCCTGCTTCTTCTATCTCCTTTTGAGATCTACTAGTATAGTGAAAAAAATGTAATCTGTTTAAGAAGTATAGGGTACAGGATATCAATAAGTGTCAGCAGAAATTGCTAACATAGTAGCCTTTGGCTTTCCTGTCGTTTTTGAGTAGGATATAACCTATCAGATGAATCTGACGGCATTAATCCAGTTTTCAGTATCCACTTTGCATTCACACAGGACCCAAGGACATGGCTTTAGATACATTGAAAATAACATATGCTGTATCCTATCTACCTATACTATTTCAGGTATCAGCCACTAAATTTTTAAATCTTCATGGGATAAGCACAATAGTAAAACATTTTCATAGTTGAAAAATCATTAAAAACTTTAGATCACTATTGTAGTTTTAAATTATTTTTTAAGTGCTTTTTGATACTTCTAACTAAGCTTATAAATATGCTACCTAGAAATTCAGGTATACTTTCAGTGTTACTTAAACCTATGCAGCTAAAATAACATCAAATAATTACTGAATGTTAAATTTAAAAATCAGAAAAGTGGTAAGTATATAGAATCTGAAGTTTCAGTAGTAAACTTTCCAACCAAAATGAATAACTAAGCAAAATGAGGGGAACCTAGCCAAATACTGAAATACTGGAAGCTGGGTGGTATGCAGAAGCCCTCTGCAAATTTCTGTGGGTATGAAAAAAGTACATCTCACAAAAAATGAAAAATAGTGATTTTACTGTTTTGAAAAACTTACAGAATAATTTCATTTGTACACTGCCATGAGAAAATCAGGTTATAAAATTTATCTCCAATCTTAAGCATATAATATGATATATACCCATATATAAGCAAAAGCAAGTTCAGAGTTTCTTCATTATTTCTATTCATAGTTTTAAATATATGGTAGACAGGACTTGTAATGTAAGGATTATAAAGCACTTTAACAATAAAAGCTATCATTTTACAAATGGATAAATTAAGAAGGTAAACAACTTAATTAACGTTATATAGCAAAGAGTTTAAAAACAGAATCTTAGATTACTTGGCTTCAATTCTGTAGCTCATGCTTTCTCTTAATTACCTTCACCCTGAGAGATTATGCACACAGGTTGTAAAATGAACATATGCAACATCAACCTGGGAAATGATCCATAAAGTTGTTTCTAAACTGCAACCTCCCATGCAAAGAAAGCACTCATGCTAAGCTGCCAAGAGCACTGATGCATTTAACAGGCATTAAGCCTCTTAATAAGTTGGTGTTTTAGGATATATTTGTACAGTTAAAGCTCAGGAAAAGAACTAAAACAAAAAGTGTAAGTAATCAGAACATCCAGTCTAATGTCAAATTGTAGCTGGTTACAAGGTATCATGGAGACCTTCACAGACCCTTCATATTTAATTAGGTGAATAGTCTGTCTCGGTGTAAGACTAAATTTCATCTGTTGCTAAAGGACAAAATAAATATAATTATTTTCAAATACTATGTAATAGGTAATAAACTGATGCATCTAAGGTCAGTTTAAATACAAATACAACGACTCCATATCCAAACTTTGCAGAGAAATTCCCCATGTCTAAAAGAGCACAGGATTACTTTCAATTTACACACGTTTAAAGAAAGTTAAGCTCTACGGTATAAGATATATTTCTTTGCTTTCTTCTTTTCTTTTTAGACAACACAGTGTCTCACTCTGTTGCCCAGGATGAAGTACAGTGGCACAGTCACAGCTCACTGTATCCTCAACCTCCTGTGCTCAAGTGATTTTCCCACCTCAGCCACCTGAGTACCTGGGAGTACAGGCACGCACTATCACAACCAGCTAATTTTTTATTTTTTTGTAGAGATAAGGTCTCACTACATTGCCCAGGCTGGTCTCAAACTCGTAGGCTCAAGTGATCCTCCTGCCTCGGCCTTCCACAGTACCAGGATTACAGGTGTGAGCCACCGCACCCAGGTTTACTTGCTCTTTTCATCATCTCTACCACCTTAAAAATAATCAATGCTTATATTCACTGAGAATTGGTCTGCTAAACACCAGGTGGTAGCAGGAGAAGGCTACTGTTATTATACCCCTAACTTTTTACACACAAAGAAACGTCACTGCTAGCAAGATCAAGAATGAAGATTTGAATACAGGTCTGGTTAATTTTAAATCTCTATGTCAAAACTCATTTTTAAAAAGTGAACTTAATAAAATCCCTATTGGTCTTGTCTTAATTTAACTGTTTTATCTTAATGTAAAGGATGCAATTTACTAAAAACAAATAGCTATACAAATCATTTCTATAATCCATTTCCTCAATTTTTATAAAGCAATTCTAATGGTTCTAATTCCCTTACCTAATCAGGACTGAAAGAGGCATCTTTAAAAGCACCTCCTATGGAAAAGGATTCAGCGCAAAGTTCCTATTCCCCCTTATCACAAATGGCACATTACAGGAAAGCAAAGAGCTGATAATTTACAGAACTGAGTGTTATCTAAATTATATGAATGACAAATATCTAAACTTTGTTTATACTAAAACGTTGGCTTAATATAGCCATTCTCTAGAGCAGTGGTTTAATAGTATATTTTTAAAAAATAAAACTGAGTCACTATCTCAATATATTTATACCTAATAGGTTACCTACATGCACTACTATCAACCTGTACTTTAAATAATTTTAGATAAAATATATGTAAGTAGGTGGTCTAATATGTTCTCTCACCCACTTGGTTATAGTATACTCTTCACTTTGGACATCATTGATCTAAAGATGTGAAATTTTTCCAGCTTCCACTTTTTCAAGGATTGCCTCCAGACCCAACTTTAGAGCAGCTTAAAGGACTATTTTTCCTAATACTCAGAAGAGCTAGTGGAATATCAAATTCAAGAGTCTAAAAGAGTTTACAGGCTAGGTCTAAAAAAGCCTTATTTTCTTTAAATTTCCACTTAGATTTATCTTCTTAAGATTCTTTTTTTCTTTATGACAGAACTCCCTTTCTACTTAAAACTTTCTACTTTAATGCTAAAATAAATGCCAAATAGATTGGAAGCAACATGTGTGAAAAAGAGAAATAACAGAACATTGCAAATATAACCAAAGCTAATATTTATTAAATAATACCATGCACAAAGCAATATGTTGAGCATTCAGAATGTACTATGTCATTCAATTCTCAAAAAATCCAACAGAAGCTTGGAAGCAATTAGGTAACTTCTACAAAATTACCTAGGTAGCAACAGGAAGAGTGAGTATTAAAACCCAGGTTTATCTGATGCTAAGTTCTTTACCACTAAGTTTAGCCTCCAACTAAGCCTCTGTATGATTTATCTATGAAAATATAATAAAAATAATAATGAATATGTATTTACTATGGGCCAGTATTAGATAATTTATTCTTGAAAACTATACTGTAAATAGGAGCTCTTATTATTCTGATTGATAAATGAAAACCAAGGCATTAAGAAGTTAAATAACTCGCCTGGGGTCACACAAAAGACTGAAGAGTGATTTGAACGTAGGCAGTCTATCTCTAGTGCCTAGACTCTCAACACACTAAACTAATATGTTTTTCTGTAACAATTTCGTCCTCCTAAAAAATTAGAAGACAAATTTACCATAGCCTACTATCACATTACAAAATGAGGTTATAAACATGAAAGATTACTCATCCATACACATATATGCCTATGTGGTATTACGGAACTTATAGCTCCAGATTACTTGGCATTTAAACAAAATTATCTCTAGGTTGTACCATATGTCAGAAGTCAAATTCTATAATGGTTTTCATATATTTGACCATTTTTCTCCCAGGGAATTCAAAGTAGTTCTTTGATAAATAACATAACAATTTTATAGTGCAGAGTGAAATATAACCACCTTGTGGGTTAAAAAAAATAAGAAATAGAAAAATTAAATGCCCAGATGCACTTCAAAGAGTACACGGTAGCACTGAAAGAGAATATAAATGTCCCTAGATTAGTGGTACATCTATACAGTTATACTTCAAAGTTTAAGTTCAATTCAGTAGACATTTACGGGGCACAAACTATACAGGATACAGAGCAGACAATGTTGGGTTTGGGAATACGTAAAAGATTATTCTTATGTAGTTTATATTCTGGCAGAGAACAAAAAGATGTGGTGAAGAACTGTAAGGGAAGGGTTAAATACTAATAAAATGTAGAAGAGATTTACAAAGAAACCAAAAAAGAGAAAAATTACTCCCAGGTTGAAAAGCAAGAGAAAGCCTAAGAGGGACTAGGCATTTGATCCAGACTTTAGAAATAGTTCAAATGTTCACAGCAAAGAGAAGTGTGCATTCCAAACGGAAGTACCAACATAAGCGAAGAAATGGTTTTCCCAAAGTAGGGTTCAGACATTGTTGTACCACAGCACGCATGACGAGAGAAATGAGGTCTAAGATTGGAAAGGGAGGTTCAGGGCAGATTGTAGAGAGCATTTCCAGGCAAGCTAAGGACTTCAAAATTTGTTTCTAAGGAAAATAGGGAAAATTGCATAACAATGTGAGCTTCAAGGAGAGTCATCTGGCAGCATTTTTAAAAGGCTGACTAAGGAAGAGAGTAACTAACTGGATGAGTCCTTATTGAACAATACTGCTGCATAGAGGGTATTTGAAGCCACTAGATACTCTTGGAAGATCTTCCTTAAAAGTTAGTTTCACTGGAAGATTTTAGAGTTGAAAAAAATCATAACTTTTTTTGTGTTCTTTAAAAGATCTTGATACATGCATCAGAATCATACTTTTCCACAATGACCACAAACAATGCAGAATAATATGGAAAATTCACACGATGGCAGATCATTAGCGTTATGCTCTAAGGTAGCATCACTCTACACCTCTCTCCATATAACTAGCTTCCTCTTCTTTGCTGGCTGTGGAGAGTTCTAAGGTGGATATATCTGAGAAGTACTGTATATGGTTGTGATAATCTAAGTAGGAATGTCTAAAACATGACAATTACAGAAAAAAAAGGGAAAGGAAGGGATGAATGGGATAGATGTTAGGGGTAAAGCAAGGGTAGTCAGTCTTTCCTCATCCTTCTGCCAAGACTTGATAAGATGCCTATCCTATCAGCTCCTATAGAATATTATAAACTGTTAGCTCAGCACTTATCAAATTATATCATAACTTCCTGGTTTCTTGTTCATGTATAACTCCCCTCAACTCATAGCATCTTAAGGACTGTCTTGGTTGTAACTGTATCCCAAGTACTTAACACAGTTTCTGGTGTGTAGACAATATTCAGTACATATCTATTGACTAAATGATTCTAGCGGCAAATACATGAAATGATATCATAATTTTTCTATTTCTCATTAAGAGAAAGAACTAATCTGTCCATTCTACTTAAAGATCCCATTCTTTGATCAAGGATTTAATTAGGTGAAAAGAATAAGAATGTGCTCGGAGCCATGGTAACAAGTGCTGTGGGCAGAGTAGGAGATACCCCAACCTTCAAAATTTCAAAAGAATGCTTAGCAGTAGCCTCTGGGTTGTCCTTCTGGCATCTCTAACTACTTCGGTGAACACTACTGAGTTGGGCAGCATGCATGCACTGATGTTGCGTACAAAGCAGTAGCATGTGCATGGAGATTGGTAGAGTTACCTTGTGTAAAGTAATGAAGTGACACCAAAGGCAACCCCTGCTGTGCTGATGAGACTGGCTCTGGATTCAGTGGGCCAAAAAGTTAATGTTGTTTTATCTGAATGTGAATATAAATTTCACATTTATATGTTTATGTTTATTTAGTCTAGAGGTACTGGTTTCAAAGTAACATTTCTTAATGAATGGTAAACCACTTACAAACTTAATATATCAGTATCTCCAGATAAGATTATAATATTCAAAAGTCCTCCTTAGGGTCACATTAGTTATATAAAAATTTTATTTTCAATAAAATCTTTATCAAAACATAAAACTACAGTTCAAAGACTGTATCTTAATAATAAGGGTCATAAATATTTAAAAGAGAATTTTCAAGTTAAACAGGAATTTTTACAACCTAATTACATAATGTATAATTTAAAGTTATAAATAAGATTTAGAGAAAATACGACTTTTCAAGTTAAATTTAATCATGATGGAGTTTGAAAATGAGGCACCTGTTAAGAAATAATCTTGCTTCTCTTCCTTCCCTACTTATTTCCTTTCTTGAATCATTAAAAACAAACTAAAAACAAAAAAACTTATCAAGCAGCTACTTTCTGCCTGTGAGGTATAACAGGGAGACCGGATCCAATCTTCCTAGAATCTAGGTGCTATGGTTTGGATATGGTTTGTTTGTCCCCACCAAATCTCAGGTTGAAATTTAATCTCCAGTGTGGTGGTAGTGAGAGATAGGGCCTAGTGGGAAGTGGATCCCTACTGAATGGCTTCGTGCCCTCCTTGTGGCAGTGAGCTTCCACTCTGGAGAGACTGATTTTGTTCTCACAGGAATGCATTAGTTTCCCCTGAGAGTGGGTTGCTATAAAAGCAAGATGCCTCTTGGATTTGGTCCTTCTTCATACAGGTTCGCTTTTCCTTTGACATTCTCTACCATGTTTTGATGCAGTACAAAAGCCCTCACTCGAGGCCAATCCAATGCTGGTGCCAGGCTGCTTGTACAGCCTGTAGAACTCTGAGCTTTCTCTTTTCTTTATAAACTAACAAGCCCCAGGCATTCTTTTATAGCAACACAAAATGGACTCAGACACTAAGTAATGTTGTTAATAATGATGGTAGAGCAAATAATCAAAGTTAAAAGTAATCTGTAAAAATAAACAAAGGCTATGTATGAGTGGTCCATTAAGTCCTACTAGCCTTTATCAAGAACACAGTTTTTAGAAGTTTACCACCTCAGATACTTAAAAAGTGGGCTTCTGGAACTATTTCTTTCCTAGCATGCAGTAATTAAAAGAGAGAAGAACAAAAGCAAAAGTGTTTTCTTTGTATGTCATTGTAAAAACTCAGCATATAGTATTTTAAAAAGTAAAAAATGATTGTAAACTTCATGGTAGAACATTAAAAATTATATCCAGAAGTAGTACTCAGTATTAGAAAAATGTGAAATACATAACAGCCTTATGATAAAAAATTATGCAATCATTATGTTATAGAAAATATTTGGAGGCATGGAAAAATGTTCACAAGGATGTGTTAAACGAAATTAAAATATAGGTTACAAGCAGAATATAGCATATATAAAATATACATGATTGATTAGAGGAATGGTAACCCTACTTCCTCAAGAAGAATCAAAAGCCTTTACTGTGACTTAGGGAAAATAAACAGAGGTTTCTGTTTCCTCTGTGAAACCTGTAGTTGTTCAACTCTGGTTGTGCATATTTTCATTCTGAACAATCAACATTTTATTTTGAAAGCGTTTATTACAGACAGGAGAATGAAACCTGTCAATTTCTTCTACCCACAGCTCCTCCTAGAAATGAGAAAATAAACCCAATGCTTGTATACTTTCTCCAATATCTGAATTGTCATTATCCAAATAAATTTTATTAGCCATTTCCTAATAAAAATAGAGTTGCCAACTTTCCTCCTTTTAATTCTCCTTTTTCTATTTTTAGTTGCCAGTGTTCTGTAAATAGAAACCTTTTCTTAAAATAGAGGCCAGTGAAATGCTGTTTGCCTTCCTGCTCAATACCAAAGCTTAATGTCCAATGGCACATTAATAATAGACTATTAAAACTCCTTGGTCTACGCACAGATACACTGCAACATTCCAAGCCTCTATTGAGAAATACAGTCCAGGGGTGGGCATGGTGGCTGACACTTGTAATCCCAGCACTCTGGGAGGCCGAGGTGGGTGGATCACCTGAGGTCAGGAGTTCGAAACCAGACTGACCAACATGGAGAAACCTCATCTCTACTAAAAATACAAAATTAGCCAGCCATGGGTGGCATGCACCTGTATTCCCAGCTACTCGGGAGGCTGAGGCAGGAGTATCACTTGAACATAGGAGGCAGAGGTTGCAGTGGGCCGAGATAGCATCACTGCACTCCAGCCTGGGAAACAAGAGTGAAACTCTGTCTCAAAAAAAAAAAAAATTAAAAAAAGAGAAATACGGAGTCCAGAAAATGGCAGAATCAGATTAAGAAAATTCCATAAAGGAAGAAAAAAATCTAAACTTTCAGGAATAGGAGGAGCAAGAATTGGATGATGGTGTATAGCATTTATTAAGCGTCTCTTCTGAGATTACCTGTAGAGGATGGGAAAATACAGACCAGACTTGATATTCCCAAGACCTTTTACCAATATCCACAAGTGGGAAAGAGGGGTGTTCCTTAGGAAAATAGGTTCTTAGTAGCAGTAGGATAAGGGTTACAGGCTCCACTGATTTCTCCAGTAAAACTTTTGTACCCTGAGAGAAAGGCATGTTCCTTTCTACCTAGCATAGGTTAAAGAAGGGTAATCATTAGTACTGATATAGCTCTATGTTTCTCAAATTCTGTTAAGCTACTTTGCATTTGGTTCAACCTCATAATATGAACTGTCATAGCAACTCATTCAACTGCCACCCACATATAAGTTTATAGTCTATTTTTAATTGAAACTTCATCTAAGTCAGAGAAATTAGCAAAATACAAAAGCTCAACTAAAAAGAGGTTCATGAAATTATCTTCATAGTTTGGTGTGGGAGACAGAAAAGGCAACCAACTACTGCAAAGAAACCAATAAATGAGATTGTTGGCCTTTTAAGTCAAACAACCAACTTCAGATGTAGCAAGAAAAACTGTCAGTATCTACTTATGCTCTACAACTTTAAAATTTCGTTGGTTTTACAATTTTCACCCTATTTTTTTCCCAAAGAAGACTGTTTTGAAGTGTAAAATAAACATCCAATATCTAAATGTGTCCTTTTCTCTATTAAAAGGAAAAAATTAATTATTTAAAAGGTCTAAGGTAAAAACATATTTGTCATTAATGCAGGTACTCTACTTTCTGCTGAAAATAATAATATTTCCCTTCCTAATGTTAGAAAATTTCCTTGAAGCGACTATGAAAAATTTTTATTTTAACATTATACACAAAAGATGATTTCCAAAGGATCTTTTCCAAAGATGGTTTTTCCCTTCTAATCAGTGACTTAGGCTATTATCTAAAAGCAGTTATCAGCTTGATCTAAAAATTATTATGTATTTGTTAAAGCTATCATTGCTTGTTTTCATAAAAACCAATTTTTTAAAAGGAAAAAAGCATAATTCTTCCCACATAAAATAAGAATGCCTATTTTTCTTTTTACTGAATTTATCATTCTCAGTTATCCTGGAAACATGTCAAAATTTCATAGAAAGCACATTTCTCTACTCTCTCTCCCTCCCTCAATCTCCCAACCCTTCCTTCTTCTATCTTTCCCTTTTTCCATCTTTTTTTCACACACACAAACATATACACAGTTGCAGAAAGTTAAAATTGTTTTTACTTTGGAATATTTCACTTTCAAACTGTTCTTTGGAAAAAAAGATATATGTACTTAAAAAAAGCCATACATTAAATTTCCAGGGTTTTTTTTTTTCCCCAACACTGAAATTACTCATTTTGAATAAATGCTCCAAGTGCACACTTCATCAATAATTAAAATACCAATCAAAAGATATTTGCAAAGAGGAAAAAAAATGTTATGGTAAAAACCTGAGGTGAGATAAGGACAAGATTTCCTACAGAAAACACAAATCTACATTAATTCAGCAATGATGAATTCCAATAACATGATGCTATCACATTCATTTCACAAAGCAGGCACTGTCCTGTAACAGATTAAAACTGAAGAAAAAAAATTTCAAGGTCAAACCTTTTTTGTTCTTATAAAGTTATACGTGTTTAACTTAATTTTAAAATATGCTCAATTTTTCTATAAAACTCATGAGACATTTTGAGTTTTCTATTTTAATGAAAAACTAAGAAGCAATTCTGAAAGCTGACAGCCTGTTGTCATTACATTTTTCATAACTACAATTAATATATTTTCCTTTGGAATTATTAATCTTTTAGGAACTGAATGTTTTATAAAACTAATTATTTCCCCTAAACTATGAAAGTGTGACTTGCAGGAAGGAAAAAGGTTGAAGAAATTGGGAAATGAAGGGCTGTAAATCTGTAAATATAGAGGATCCAAGATGTCTCCACTGAACTGAACACTTCAGTTCTTTCAAAAGTATTCTGAACACCTAGCAGGCAAAAAGTGCAGCTTCTAGGATCCTCTCTTAATAGTAACTACCAAGGCTGAAAATAGACTTCCCTTGGTAAATCATTCACCAACTAATTGGGCATCTTTGCTTGCTGGCTATTATGTAGCTCGTGCAGTTTATGCCACCAGCAATCATTGCTGATTGAGTACCTATAATATGCAGAGCATGCAGTTCTCAGAGATCCTCACAATCTAGACCTGCAGAGTTTCAGGCCTCCTAGACCATCATGAAATTCCAATATATGAAGAGATTTTCATTAAAAACACACACACACACACACATTCTTTATTTTTTTATTTCACACAGCTCAATTTTGACTCATGACATTTCAAAAGAGAAAATTTTACAGCTATACCTAAAAGATGCATGCAAATTGTCTTAACTGCAACAGATCAAGTGAAAGTTGAACAGTGGCATTCAAAAACTTGTATTTTTTCCTGAGAACAAGGAAATATGAACCATTCCACTTTCATCTTTTGACCATGATGTGAGCATAACCTCAATGAATCAAACCACGATGTATACACTAACCTTTAGGCACCCTCTGGGTTATTCTTCAACTGTCATCAGATCGACTGTCATCAGATCAATTATTACAGTATCACAGTGCTATGTTCAAGTAACCCTTATTTTCCCTAATAATTGCTCCAAAGTACAAAGCACAGGATTAGTGATGCTGGCATACTATTCTAATTATTCTTTTTTTTTTTTTTTTGGAGACAGAGTCTTGCTCTGTCATCCAGGCTAGAGTGCAGTGGCACGAACTCAGCTCACTATAACTTCCACTTCCCAGGTTCAAGCAATTATCCTGCCTCAGCCCCCAAGTGGTTGGGATTACAGGTGCACAACACCATGACCAGCTAATTTTTGTATTTAGTAGAGACAGGGCTTCACCATGTTGGCCAGGCTGGTCTCGAACTCCTGACCTCTGGTGAGCCACCCGCCTTGGCCTCCCAAAGTGCCAGGATTACAGGCATGAACCACCTCTCCCGACCTGCTCTAGTTATTCTACTTTATTATTAGTTATTGTTGTTAATCTCCTATGCAAACATTATAAATTAAACCATCATAGGTACATATGTATAGGAAAAAACATAATATATACAGGATTTGATACTAATATAGTTTTAGACATCCATTGGGGGTCGTGGAATGTAATCCCCATGAATAACGGCAGGGGGAGTTTAAAAACAGTCAACTTGCTAAATATTGATTAGGGACAGAAATACATACACACACATAATTGACCCCTGAACAATGCAGGGTTGGGGCACTGGCCCTATGCACAGTCAGAAATTCATGTATAAGTTTTGACTCCCCAAAAACTTAACTACTAGTAGCCTACTGCTGGCCAGAAGCCTTGGGGATAACATAAACAGTTGATTAACACATATTCTGTAGGCCAGGCACGGTAGCTCACACCTGTAATCCCAGCACTTTGGGAGGCCAAGGCGAGTGGATCACCAGAGGTCAGGGGTTCGAGACCAGCCTGGCCACCATAATGAAACCTCATCTCTAATAAAAATACAAAAAAATCAGCTGGGCATGGTGTCATGCACCTGTAATCCCAGCTACTTGGGAGGTTGAGGCAGGAGAATCACTTGAACCCAGGAGGCGGAGGTTGCAGTGAGCTGAGAACATACCATTGCACTCCAGTCTCGGCGACAAGAGCAAAACTCCATCTCAAAAACAAAACAAAAACACATATTTTGTATGTTATATGTATTATATACTACATTGTCACATAAAGTAAGCTAGAGAAAAGAAACTCTAAGAAAATCATAAGGAAGAGAAAATATATTTACTATTTATTAAATAGAAGTGGATCACCATGAAAGTCTTCATCATCATCGTCTTCACACTGAGTAGGCTGAGGAGGAGGAGGAAGAGGAGGGACTGGTCTTGCTGTTTCAGAGGTAGCAGAGGTAAAAGGAAATCTGCATGTAAGCAGACCTACGAAGTGCAAGCCCATGTTGTTAAAGAGTCAACTGTATGTAGTATAAAGACGTATGCAGGAATGTCAAGTATGAACTTTAAAACAGTGGTTACCTTCAGACAAAGATGAAGAACAATGGTACCAGAGGGGAGCACATGGGAGGATTCCATTATGTTTGTTTGTTTGTTTATTTATCTTTGAGATGGAGTTTCACTCTGTTGCCTAGGCTGAAGTGCAGTGGCGGGATCTTAACTCACTGCAAACTCTATCTCCCGGGTTCAAACGATTCTCCTGCCTCAGCCTCTCGAGTAAGTGGGATTACAAGACTGCGCCACCACGCCTGGCTAATTTTTTCTTTTTTTTTTTTTTTGTATTTTTATTAGAGACGGGGTTTCACCGTGTTAGCCAGGATGGCTGATCTCCTGACCTTGTAATCCGCCCACCTCAGCCTCCCAAAGTGCTGGGATTACAGGCGTGAGCCACCGCACCTGGCCATAATGTTTATTTCTTAAGCTTATTTGTGGATATATGGATATTTATCATGCTATATTCTATATTTTTTTATGAGTTTTTAGAAATATAACAAAACTTGTTATAAGTAGTATTAGTGGCAACTTGTTTTGCTTACTCCCCATTATGTTTTTTATATCACTACATCTAACATCTACAAGCATATGCTGCCTGCGGGCTTGGAGACTGGCCTGTTCATCCCATTGCAGCAACCCAATATGAAAGCATACTTCTCAGGAACCAGAGGGTTGTCCCGCCATTGTCACTGTCATTGCCCATGCCACACTAGCTGCCCAGAGGCCTGAGAACCTGCCCACTTGCTGGAACCAAGGCTTCAACACCTGAGTAAGTCACCTGGAGGCCCAAGTATTGGCCCGCTTAGACGTGCCAACATCAGTGCTGGCGTATGCAACTCTGAGGCCCAGGAACAGGCACACCAGACCTACCACTGCCACCACTAGGGCCCAAATACTGAACTATTTGGTATCCAAATCCCCATAAAAACTCCAGCACAACCTCCACTAACAACTACACCCTAAGTCACTGGAAATCACAGATACCACTGATGTTGTTTACAGCTGAAGAAATCATACAAAGATTATACTACTAGCCTGCACCCAGAATCAAAGCCAAAGTGTCCTAACCAACCAACATCATAGATACACTTTCAGGAAAAGTCCTTCTCTATAAAGGCCAGAAATTCAAAAAACTGAAAGAAGCAACTGTTATATGAGATGTATAGATATTAATGTACTAATACAGGAAACATGGAAAAGCAAGGAAATATAATACCTCCAAAGAAACACAATAATTCCCCCAGAAACATGCCAATCAAAAAGAAATTCATGAAATCCCAGAAAATGAAAATTATCAATTCTAAAGAAGCTCAGTGCAATATAAGAAAATTCTGAAAACAAAAAACAAAAGATAATTCAGGACATTATGAGAAATATACCAAAGAGATAGATATCATTTAAAAAAGAAAGAATCAAACAGAAGTTCTGGAACTATAGTTTCAACAATAGAGTAGAACAAGCAGAAGAAAGGTCTTTTGAAATAACATAGACCAAAAATGAAGAGAAAAGAACAAAAAAGAATGAGTAAAGTATTTGTGATATCTGAGACATCATAAAATGACCAAATATCTGAATTACCAGGGTCCCAGATGGCGAAGGGAGAATGAAAGGGTTAGAAAACCAATTTAATGAAATAACAGACAAGTAGGGCAAGATATTTAGACATCCAGACACAGGACACTCTCAGATCCCCAGACAAACACAACATAAAAAGGTCTTCATGGCACATTACAGTCAAATTGTCTAAAGTCAAAGACAAAGAAATACTTCTAAAAACAAAAAAAGTGTTTAGTCACCTATAATTTAAAAAAAAAAAAAAAACCATCAGACTAACAATGAATTTCTCTGCAGAAACCTTACTGACCAGGAGAAAATGGGATGATGTATTCCAAGTGCTGAAAGAAAAAAAAAAAATGGTCAGTCAAGGATACCACATCAAATAAAATTATCCTTAAAAAATGAAGAAAACATAGTCTTTCCCAGACAAACAAAAGCTGAGGGAATTCATCACCAACAGACCAGCCCTACAAGAAATGCTCAAGGGAATCCTAAACCTGGAAGCAAACTGACAACCATCTACCATTATGAAAATATGCAAATGTATAAAACTTAAGCACAGATGAGGAGGAGAAAGGTAAAACTACACAAAACCACCAAAACACAATGACAAACAAGAAAAGAGAAAGAAGCAAAAAATATACAAAAGAACCAAAAACAACTGACCATATGATGGAACAAAATGTTATCTATTAATAACTACCTAGAATACAAATGAATTAAACTCTTCGCTTACTACACATAGACTCACTGAATGAATTTTTTAAAATGACCCAACTATATGCTGTCTACAAGAAATGTACTTTACCTGTAAAGACACATATAGAATGAAAGTAAAGGGAATGGAAAAAGTCCACTCAAATGGAAACTAAAAGCAAGCAAGAGTAGCTGTGCTTACATCAGATAAGACAGACCTTGAGTCAAAAAAAGTTTAAAAAAAAAAAAAATGACAATTACATAATGATAAAGTAATTATTCCAGGAAGAGGATAAGAGGATATAGTGGTTCTAAATACATTAATTTATGTACCTAACACTAGAGCACCCACATTCATTAATAAAATATTACTAGATATAAGGAGACAGAGACTCCAATACAACAGTGGGAGACTTCAACACCCCACTCTCAGCATTAGATAAATAATCTAGACAGAAAATCAGTAAAAAAACATTGGATTTAAACTGGACTTTAGACCTAATGGACCTAACAGACATTTACAGAGATTGTTATCCAATAACTGCAAAATAGACATTATTTTCATCAGCACATGGAACATTATCCATCATGGGCCATAGGTTAGGGCACAAAACAAGTCTTGACTAATTTGTAAAAATAGAAATCATAGGCCGGGCACTGTGCTCATGCCTGTAATCCCAGCACTTTGGGAGGCCAAGGCAGCGGATCATCTGAGGTCAGGAGTTGGAGACCAGCCTGCCTGGCCAAGATACTGAAACCTAGTCCCTACTCAAAACACAAAAAGTAGCCAGACATGGTGGCAGGCGCCTGTAATCCCAGCTACTTGGGAGGCTGAGTAGAGAATCGCTTGAATCCGGGAGGCAAAGGTTGCAGTGAGCCGAGATCGCACTACCACACTTCAGCCCGGGCGACAGAGTGAGACTGTCTCAAAAGAAAAAGAAAATAAAATAGAAATCATATGTTTTCTCAGACCACAGTGAAATACAACTAGAAGTTTTAACCAAGAGGAATGTTGAAAACCATAGATTCAGGGATGTTGAATAAAATACTCCTGAACAAACACTGGGTCAATAAAAACATTCAGATGGAAATAAAAATATTTCTTGAAAGAAATGAAAATGGAAAAACAACATACCAAGACGTGTGTGATACAGCAAAAGCAGTACTAAGAGGGATATATAAAACAATAAATGCCTACATTTAAAAAGTAAAAAGATTTTAAATAAACAATCTGACAATATACCTCAAGGAACTAGAAGAGCAAGAACAAACCAAACCATAAATTGGCAGAAAGGAAGAAATAATAAAGGTAAGAGCAGAGCTAAACAAAATAGAGACTAAAAAAGCAATGCAAAGCATCAATGAAATGAAAAATTGGTTCCTTGAAAAGAAAAAATTGATAAACCACTAGCTAGACTAACCAGGAAAAGAAGAGATATGACCCAAATATTTAAAAAACAAAAAAGACATTATAATTGATACCACAAAACTACAAAAGATCATAATAGACTAATATAAATAACAATATGCTAACAAACTGGAAAACTTAAGAGAAAATGGATAAATTCCTAGAAACACACAACCTACCAAGATTACATCAGAAAAAACAGAAAACCTGAAAAGACCAGTAATGAGAACTTGAAGCAGTAATTAAAATGTCTCCCAACAAAGAAAAGCCAGACTGAAGAGATTCACTGCTGAGTTCTACCAAACACACAAAGAACTAATACCAATCCTCCTCAAACTATTCCAAGAAATTGAAGAGGAGTAAATTTTCCCTAACTCATCTCATGAAGCCAGCATTACCATGATATCAAAACCAGACAAGGATATAACAACAACAACAAAAAAACTATAGGCCAATATCTTTGAAAAACACAGACGTAAAATCCTGAACAAAATACTAGCAAACCATAATTCAAAAGCACAACAGACAATATTTGCAAACTATTCATCCAACAAGGGACTAATATCCAGAATATGCAAGAAACTCAATCGACAATAGAAAAACAAATAATCCCATTAAAACATAGGCCAAGGACACGAATAGACAATTCTCAAAAGGACATACAAATGACCAGTGGGTATAGGAAAAAATGTTCAACATCACTAATCATCAGGAAAATGAAAATCAAATAATACACCAAGATCAAGTGGAGTTTATACCAGAGATCCAAAGATGATTTAATATATGCAAATCAATCAGTGTGATACGTCATATCGACAGAATGATAGACAAAAACCATATGATTATTTCAATTGATGCAGAAAAAAAAGTGACAAAATTCAACATCCATTCATGATAAAAACTGTCAACAAACTAGGCATAGAAGGAATATACCACCAAATAATAAAGACCATATATGACAAACCCATAGCTAACATCATACTGAACAGAAAAAAGTTGAGAGCCTTTCCTCTACAAAATGAAACAAGATAAGAATGTCCACTATTACCACTCCTATTCAGCATAGTACTGGAAGTTCCAGCCACAGCAATCAGTCAAGAGGTAAATAAAAGACATACAAATTGGAAGTGAGGAAGTCAAATTGTCCCTCTCTGCAGATGACATGATCTTATATTTAGAAAAACTAAAAGAATCCAACAAAAAATCTCTTAGAGTTGATAAGCAAATTCAGTAAAGTTGTAGAATACAAAATCAAGAAACAGAAATTGGAAGCATTTCTAGACACCAATAATGAAATAGCCAAAAGAGAATCAAGGAAATCCAATTTACAATAGCTAAAAAGTAAAATAAAATACTTCGGAATACATTTGACCAAGGAGGTGAAAAATCTCTACCAAAAAAAGCTATAAAATACTGATGGAAAATATTGGAAAACGTATAAACAAATGGAAACACAACCCATGCTCATGGATCAGAAGAATTAGTATTGTTAAAATGACCCACACTGCCCAAAGCAATCTAAAATTTAATTTGATCCCTATAAAAATACAATGTAATTTTTCACAGAGTTAGTAAAAACAATCCTAAAATGTGTATGGAACCAAAAAAGAGCCAGAATGACCAAAGCAATCCTGAGCAAAAAGAACAAAGCTGGAGGCAGCACACCAGCTGACATCACATTATATTACAAGAACATAGTAACCACAACAGTATGGGAATAGCATAACAGACAAAAAGATGAATGGAACAAAACAGAAAAGACAGAAATAAATCCACCTATTTACAACAAACTGATTTTTGACAAAGACACCAAGAACATACGCTGGGAAAAGGACACACTCTTCAATAAATGATGCTGGGAAAATTGGATATCCATATGCCAAAGAATGAAACTGGACCATTATCTCTCATCACATACAAAAATCAATTCAAGATGGATTAAAGACTTAAAAGCAAGACCCAAAACTATGAAACTAATAGAAGACAATATAGGGAAATTACTTCAGAACACTGGTCTAAGCAAAGATTTTATAGCTAAGACCTTGAAAGCACAAAAAACTGAAACAAAAATAAACAAAGGGGACTATATTAAACTAATAAGCTTCTGCACAGCAAAGGAAATAATCAACACAGTGAAGAGACAAGTTGTTGAACAGGAGAAAATATATGCAAACTATTCATTCAATAAGGCATTAATATTTAGAATACCCAAGGAACTCAAGAATAAAAAAACAAACATCCCATTAAAAATGGGCAAATGACACAAATAGACAATTCTCAACAGAAGACATACAAATGATGAACAGGTATATAAAAAAAGTCCAACATCACTAATCATTAGGGAAATGCAAATCAAAACCAGAAAGAGTTATCATCTTACCCCAGGCAGAATGGCTATGTTTAAAAAAACAAAAGATAACAGATGCTGCCGAAGATCTGGAGAAAAGGAAACTCTTATACGCTGTTGGTGGGAATGTAAATCAGGACAACCACTATGGAAAACAGTATAGAGATTTCTTTTAAAAAAAAAAAAAAAGATAGAACTACCATATGATCCAGCAATTCAACTACTGGTTATCTGTCCAAAGGAAAAGATGTTAGTATATCAAAGGGGTACCTGTACTTGCAAGTTATCACAGAACTGTTCACAGTAGCAAAGATATGGAATCAACCTAACTGTCCATTGACAGATGAATGGATAAAGAAAATGTGGTACATATATGCAATGGAATACTACTCAGCAATATAAAGAAGTCAATCTTGTCATTAGCAGCAATGTGATTGTAACAGGAGGTCATTATGGCACGTGAAATAACCCAGGTAGAGAAAGATAAATACCGTATGTTCTCACTCATATGTGAGAGCTACAAAACTTGATCTCACAGAAATTGAGAATAGAATGAGGTACCAGGGGCAGGGAAGACTGTGATGGTGGGAGGTGGAAATGAAGAGAGGTCAGGGAATGGGTACAAACCTACAGCTAGATAGAAGAAATAAGTTCTAACACTAGATGTTAGACTAGAGTGACTACAGTTAACAACAGTATTATATATTTCAAAACTGCTAGAAGAGGGGACTTAAAATGTTACCAACACATAGAAATGATAAATCATCAAGGTGATGATACCATAAATATCCTGACTTGATCATCATACATTTTATGCATGTAAAAATACTTACATGTACCCCATAAACACATAACACACTATGAATCAATAAATGTTTAAAAATATTCATTGTTTCATTTTCTATCATCTCCCCAGATATTAATTTTAGTTTAGCTTCTTTTTATGTTTTTTCCCCCTTCCTTGAATAGTCTGTGTTATTCAAGTTGTTTTTATTTTTTTGTTGTGGTCTCTAAAATAAAGTCAAATGCTGTCTTCCAATGCCTAATGTTATTTGGCTGTATGCTCATATTTAAGAATAGGGCACCAAAAAGCTAAGTGCTTAACTTTTGGGGAAGTCTCAGGAAACCTACAATCATGGCTGAGGTGAAAGGGGAGCAAGCATGTCACATGGCCAGAGCAGGAACAAGAGAGAGAGAGGTGGGAAATGTCATACATTTTTAAAGGATCAGATCTCATGAGAACTCACTGTTGTGAGGATAGCATGAAGAGGATGGTGCTAAATCATTCATGAGAAATCTGCTCCTATGATTCCATCACCTCCCACCAGGTCCCATCTCTAAAACTGAGGATTACTTTTCAACATGAGATTTGGGCCGAGACACACATCCAGATGATATTAGCTGTCTTCCAATGCCTAATGCTATTTGGCTGTATGCTCATATTTAAGAATAGGGCACCAAAAAGCTAAGTGCAAGGCCAGTAGAACGGATGGGGCTGACAGTTGTGTTCATTGAAGGATGATGTGATTGAGCTATATCCTTGGGGAACTCCCAGGGAATTTGTAAGTCTTTCTTTCTTAGATGTCTTAAATTTGGCATAGAAAACTCTTCTAGTCTCTTGCCTTGATTATATATACTTGATTACCAATATGCTGAGGGCTAATAGAAGACTGAAGTCTCAACACTCAACAGGCAAAAATTCCATATACTATCTCTGATTCAATCTAGTATTCACCAGCTAATATCATGCTTCCTGTTGAACAGCCTGCAGAACTGTAAGCCAATTAAAGCTCTTTTCTTTGTAAATTATGCAGCCTCAGGTATTTTTCTTTTCTTTCTTTTCTTTTCCTTTCTTTTCCCTTCCCTCCCATCCCTCCCCTCACCTCCTTTCCCCTCTTGTCTTTTCTTTGCTTTTTTCTTTTCTTTTCAAGACAAGGTCTCAACCTTCCATGCTCAAGAGATTCTCCCAGCTAAGCCTCCTGAGTAGCTGGGACTACAGGTGCATGCCACCATGCCCAGCTAATTTATTTTATAGATGGGGTTTTACCATATAGCCTAGGCTAGTCTCCAACTCCTGGGCCCACATGATCACCTGCCTAGGCTTCCCAAAGTGTTGGGATTATAGGTTTGAGTCACTGTGTCTGGACTCAAGTATTTCTTTAGAGCAATGCAAGAATGGCCTAATACACCCGCCCTCTGCCTTCTGCTCTTCTGCAATATCCACAGTCCTGGCAACCATAGTTTACCCTCTACAGAATATATGCCTTTAGTTTTCTGCCAAGCAGGAGGGGCATTATCGTATAATGGCCCAGCTGTATGAGGAGGATGGGATCTTGAAAACCAACTACTACCTTTTTTTTTTTTTTTTTTTGACAGAGCCTCGCTCTGTTGTCCAGGCTGGAGTGCAGTGGCACCATCTCGGCTCACTGCAACCTCCGCCTCCTGGGTTCAAGCAATTCTCCTGCCTCAGCCTCCTGAGTAGCTGAGATTACAGGTGCGTGCCACCACATCTGGCTAATTTTTGTATTTTTAGTAGAGATGGGGTTTCCCTGTGTTGGTCAGGCTGGTCTCGAACTCCTGACCTCGTGATCCGCCCGCCTCAGCCTCCCAAAGAGCTGGGATTACATGCGTGAGCCACTGCGCCCAGCCCCCACTTTAACTCCTAGTTCCAAAAGTCTCTAGTGTTTCCAATTTCTGAGTTGTACAAGATGCTAGTATATAAATCAGATTTTTGTCAGTTTCCCCCACTATAAACTTGTAATTGAGATTCCTCAGGTCTAAATTAGTTAGCTCTCATCCACCTGCCTGCCAACGTCCAAATTTTATTACTTATCTCCTCACTAATTTTCTTTGCCCTTGCCAAGTTTATTTAAAAACCTCTTTACTTTTGGAGAGTCATTGGGAAAGACCCGAGCTATATGCATATCTTTGTGTCCAACCAGAAGTCCTTTTTGCTTTTTTGCTATATTTTGAAAAGGAACATAAAATTCATGAAGCAAGAAATCTCATTCTAAATTTATATTGTAGCTGTACCTTTCCAAACCTAGTTTTCTATAAGCTTCTTCTATCAAACTATAAGCCATTGAAAAAAGGAAAATTTCCAATCAACTAATCATTTCATCTAATAAAATCAATAAACTCACATGACAGATTTTACCATGATTTAAAATGAACAGATGCTTTGCAATAATTTAGAATATTACTAAATAATCTCCTAGATTCCAACAGATCCAATCAAAATATTTTTCTTTAATCACTATGATTGAATCAAATTAATTTCTTTAGACTACAATTAAGGTTTTTATTTTCTGTGGAATATAAATTTTATTAGCCACTATCATAACTCACTGCTATATTTCAGATTATATGAACTACCTGGGTTCTTCAATAGGGTATATTAGTTATCACCACAATGTTCTTGAGACTAAAACACTGTTTTTTTGAGACAGAGTCTCGCTGTGTCGCCATGCTGGAGGGCAGTGGTGCAATCTCGGCTCACCACAAACTCCGCCTCCTGGGTTCAAGTGATTCTCCTGTCTCAGCCTCTCAAGTAGCTGGGACCATAGGTTCACACTACCATGCCCAGCTAATTTTTATATTTTTAGTAGAGACGGGATTTCACCATGTTGGCCAGGATGATCTCAATCTCTTGACCTCATGATCTCCCTGCCTCAGCCTCCCAAAGTGCTGGGATTACAGGCGTGAGCCATCGCGCCCAGCAGGGGCTAAAACACTTTTTAAATCAGATGCCTAGACAATAAGAAAGGCTAGATTATTCACATGCCATTTTAATTTTGAACACAATGGTTATCTCAACATACTAATTGATATTCTAAAATATTTACTGGAGTTTCAAACAATGAATTTTTTAAAACAATATAAAGAATCAAATGTGAAGTAGAGTTATTTTATGCTGTCTCTATAGCAGTCAAGAAATGATTAGTGAGAAAGTAAAAACAATTCAGTTCATATATTTGATGTTGTTAATTAGTTTTTATCATAAGCCTATTTTGATCTTAACAATTAAAATTTACTCTGCATCAGTTGCTATGGCAGCACAACTTCACTGAACAATGAATTCCTCAAGTTCTGTTGTGAAGTCACTGCTGGCCTGAAGTCTTTACTTTGAGACTAAAGAGTTAAATATATAATTTTCCAGTTCATAAATGTCTACTCAGTACTTAGAACTGCTTTGCAATCTATAGCAAAAGTTTTGCTCTCAGAGTCCTGAGGACTGAGGCTTTTTATTTGGCTTTCATTTCCTATCCCTTTAATAAATGAAAACATTCTTGATAAGAACCATTTCAGCAGGACTCACCTCAGGCAGATTGGCTACAACTATAAATAGTAAAATCTGCCATCTGCCTTTCTATTCTTGTGCCGAATGCAGTGCTGGCATTGTGTTCATACTTTGCTGGTGCCAGGCCTGATGCTGTATAGCCAGCAGCAACAGAAAATAATAGTGCAAGACAGAGATAATGAAATGAAGAACAGAAATGGTACTACTATAATTAACTGCTGTTTTGATATTCACCACAATAAAGAATACACGATGGGGCTGAGAGACTAAAGCCACATTTTGCCTTAGCCTCATTAATGGGTTTGAAATCAAACTGTTGTTAAAGGCCAGTGATTTTTACATCACGGATAATTAATTAAAATGTAAAGAACCTACGCACAGTTAGCAATGTATGTTTGTCATGTTACCAAGAGACTCAACAGATGTACCATGTATTCTTTATTCTAATAGCATTTAATGAGGCATCTCTTTTTACAATCATGGATATTTTTCTGTTCTATTTTAGAAAGATAAATGTTATGGTTAATACTGAGTGTGAACGTGACTGGATTGAAGGATGCAAATTATTGATCCTGGATGTGTCTGTGAGGGTGTTGCCAAAGGAGATTAACATTGGAGTCAGTGGGCTGGGGAAGGCAGACCCACCCTTAATCTGGTGGGCACAATCTAAGCAGCTGCTAGCGAATATAAAGCAGGCAGAAAAACATAAAAAGGTGAGACTGGCCTAGCCTCCCAGCCTACATCTTTCTCCCGTGCTGGATGCTTCCTGCCCTCAAACAGCAGACTCCAAGTTCTTCTGTTTTTAGACTTGGACTGGCTCTCCTTGCTCCTCAAGTTTGCAGACAGCCTATTGTGGGAACTTCTGATCATGTAAGTTAATACTTAATAAAATCATATATACATATATATGTGTGTGTGTACATATATATTTACACATGGGAGTTTATACAAAAATACAAACAAAAAGTACATACATATATATTATATGTAACATGTGTGTGTATGTGTACGTGTGTGTATATATGTGTGTGTATATATATATTAGTTCTCTCTCTCTCTAGGGAACCCTGCCTAATGTAATCAGCTTTCTATAACACTTCCATAATCAGCAATGATGAAAAGGCTATACTGGACCATTTCCTGTGCTCTTAGTTCTGAAACCTCAAGCAAATTTTAATTTCATACACAGCTCCCATCATTCCTCTTGGGAACTTTGAAATCCTCAGCTACTGTAAAATACAGACTTTTTCTGGTCTTGCTGTTATATACATCTGACCAATTTTAAATAAAGAGTTACTGTCAAGGCAATCATTTGTACACTGGAACTGAAGAAGGCTATTGCCATAATGCATATTCCTCTAATAGCAATTACTGAAGCCATTAGCTTATTTTTACAACTAGCAGCCAACTCCAGAAGGCACCATCCATTCCTGAAGGAAGTGCCATTCCTAGAGAACACAATGTGAATGGCATCTCCTTGAACTGTACAACGTGGCTGTACTAAATGTATATTTGATGGCCAAGAGGAGATGAATACAGAATACAATCTACCCTCCAATCCATAGGGTCTGCATCTGCAAATTCAATCAACCAAGTGATTGAAAATAATCAGGAAAAAAAAACAATACAGCAATCAAAATACAAACAAAACTACAGTTAACAGCTATTTAAATAGCATTTACAATGTATTAGGTATTATACGTAATCTAGAGATTATTTAAAGCATACAGGAGGATGTGTGTAGGTTATATGCTAATACTACACCATTTAATATAAGAGACTTGAGCATCCTGGAGGTTGGTGTCTGTGGGGCATCCTGAAACCAATCCCCCCCAGATACTGAGGGAGGCTGTATATGGATAGTTCAATCCTGTGACTGTCAACCCTGGTCACATATCAGAAACACCTGGGAAGTAATTTAAACATACTCTTGCCTGGACCTTGTCCCAGACAAGTTAAATGAGAATCTCAGATGACCAGAATCTCAGATCCTGGCATTGTTTTCTGGTTTTCGTTTTTTAACGTACATTTCTGTTTGCTTTTAACTTCCCTTAGGCGATTTTAATGTACGACCATGGTTGAAAACCACTGATATAATGATATCAATTCTGATTCAAGTCTTTCAAGACAAAGACAAATGATTTAATCTTCTGTATCCATTGACATCACAAAATATTTTACCTAAAACTCTTACCTAGCTTTAACATTAAAAAAAAAACTTAGTAATACGCTTAATTGCCAAATGTTAACATGCATATATATAAAGAACAATGTCAATGCAAATATAAAGAACTATGTCAATGCAAAATAACATCCAAAACAATATCAACTGTGTAAAGGTATAAAATAAGAAGAAGGAATTTCAATGTGATACATTAAAGAGAAACATTTTCTTCAGGAGTGGAACCCATTGCTTCATGAAAGAAACAGATGCACTGGGTTGAATGGGGTATATATGGAAGAGTCTACCATAATCAAATAGCATTTACATTCAATGGCTGTAGTTGATTTTTTACCCCATAATAAGGAAGGGAGAAGTTTAACAGGCACAGCTCTGACTTCTACAATATATTTCTACAGAATCTACTTCTAGGGATACAGGCATTTTTTAAACTGCCTTTTCTAGAAATTATATCAATAGCACCCCGAGAACTGCAGTGATATAATTTGTTCACTCCGGATCTACAGCGTTTAATCACTGGTCTAATCACTTTCCAGGAGAGAATCTCTAGCCCTCTTAAAGATGGAGGCTTTTAACAAAAAATTTTCAGGGATATAAAAATATTGCAAAAGACGTATTTCTCTCAAATTATGTCCTCAAAATGATTTAACCAAATCCTTTGAAATTTCTCACTACAAAACATATGAAATAAATACTTCACATGAATGTATAACTCATCAATGTAATAAAAACACTTCTAATAACATATGGTTAAGTTACGTTCCATCCCCATAATATCTCATTAATGATAATAATCTTATACCTTGGTGAAATATTATTCATGTCTGTATCTGCATTTTTCCCCTTAGTGAAATTTTAGGGACTTTACAAGTTTCTCTGTGGAATAATTGGTTAGCTCCACATTTTAAAAGAATTGTGTGCTAACACTTGAATACAGGACTATATTAACAACATACATTTCAAAGCACAATTATTTATTTATTTATTTATTTTAGAGGCGGAGTCTCACTCTGTCGCCCAGGCTGGAGTACAGTGGCACAATCTCGACTCACTGCAACCTGTGCCTCCCGGGTTCAAGCGATTCTCCAGCCTCAGCTTCCCAACATCAATAATTTCTTTAAAATCACTGTTCAAATTCCTGGGTTCAAGTCTCAGCTCTGCCACTTAACTAGAACTAGTTATCAAACCTTGGTAAGTCACAGTTTCTCATCTATAAAGTGTGAGTAATTATAACACACTTGTTTTGAGGATTAAATGAGAAAACGCATAACAGTATGTATCACAGTGCTTGGCACACAGTGTGTACTCAGTAAATATTATCTACTGTAATTATCTATTGAGTCTTGATAAACTCTAAATTTGGCCTTTATATTTGAGTAATAGTCATTGATTCAAGGATGTTCTTCAAATTAATATTGAAAAATACAGGGCCAGGCATGGTGGCTCACACCTGTAATACCAGCACATTGGGAGGCCAAGGAGAGAGGATCACTTGAAGCCATGAGTTCAAGACCAGCCTAGACAACGTAGGAAGACCCCCGTCTCTATAAAAAATTTAAAAATTAGTTGTATTTTTGTAGTTTTTGGTGAGAATTGTAGTTTACTACAATTCCCTATAGGGATAACTCTGGGAATTACATGTATAGGCATATTTGGCATATGTCTGTAGTACCAGCTACTCAGGAAGATAAGGAAGGAGGATCACTTGAGCACAGGAGGTCGAGGCCACAGTGAGCTGTGATTGTGCCACTCTGCACTCTAGTCTGGGTGACAGACCGAGACCCTATCTCAAAGCATGCATGCGTGTGTGTGTGTGTGTGTGTGTGTGTGTGTGTGTGTGTGTGTGTGTAGAGCTTCAGTTTTCATCCCTTGACTTTCATAATAATCTACATTGTTAATAAAAGTTCTTAAGTTTATTTTGCATTTGAATATTTGCAAGTGATTTTCCAGAAACTATCATTATTACTGTTTTTAGACACTTCTATTAGAAGCTTGGTTCCTATTTTGATTAACAAATAATTAGCAGGTATCTAAGAAATGTCTCCAAGTAATCTAATTACAAATATCATAGTAGGACCCAACTTAAGATAGGGTGCTCATTCTACAATTTTTATTTTAAAAATAAAAACAATTTCCAGAGTTATGCCTTTACCACCATTATCAGCAATAAGAAGGACTATTTCTATTTATAGTAACCCTTATCTACAAAGTATGCACAGAGCACTTCAATACAATATACCTAGTCATGGTGGGCTATTCCAGATTTTTAAAATACCATCACTGTTATTAAGGAACTTGTAATTCAATGAAACACATAAGTATGGTTGCAGCAATAACAAACATCTAGAAAGTAACTAACACAGGTAGGTGTATTAAGGTCTGTATGTGGAAACCAACCAATTTGCAAATGTAACAAATCAGTCTTCCAACTACAGTATAATACTTAAGATCTCTCAAAACTTATTAGACTTATTACCTCAAACTGCAGATAAGCTAGAAAATCAACACTCCTGCCAAGTGGGAACAAACCCTGTTTCTGAATAAATTATACTTGAGTGTGTGTGCATGTACGAACACAGAGACATACATTTTCAAAACTGTAATAACTCAAGTACCATCTAATCGATTTTAAGATTTTATCTAATCTTATTACAGGAGCAGATAATTTTACTTCCCAAAAGTGGTGGATATTTTGAATGAATTAGAGTTGTTCTTAATATTTGTCCATTTTCCTAGATTAGCTGTAATTATAGTAAGTACTTCATAGGATACAAAATTTCAGTTGGGGTAAATTCAAGAGATCTGTTGTACAAAACGGTGACCATAGTAAATAACAATATATTGAAATTTGCTAAGAGAATTTTTTTAATCAGAAAAAATATACACTCTTCTCCCTCAATTATTTGATACTGGAAAATAGTTACTTTTTCAGAAAAATGTTATATTAATATATAATGGGATTAATAATGCTATTTTAAATGTAGTAAAAACATTTTTTAAATTTCTTAGATTTGATTTCTAATATGGAAAATATCAAAAGACAAAACCTACAAAAACAAAAATTATCAGGGTCCTCAATAATTTTTAAGCATATAAAGCAATTCTGAGACTAAAATGTTTGAGAAGTACTGCAACAGACGTATGAATTAGATTCTCAGGGCCCAGCCTGCAAATTTGGATTCAATCAAAAACCCATCAGAAAGAATTGTGATTAAAAAGAGTGTGGTGTGATTGAATATGTTGTGTAAAAACGAAGAAGGAAAATCATCTTGATCTAGAAACCAAGGTTAGCTAAGATAAAAGGACCAGGAAAAGCAAACATTTGCTAAGGGAAAACTTCATAGTGAAACTGAGGCTCCTGAGACTGTAAGTTTGGCCTCAACATTCTTATGCATCTACTTAGCAAATGGTAAATGACAGTGCAATGTTTAAACAAGTACATATATTTAATTCACGATAAAAATCAGCAAACTGTGTAAGTTACAACTTATAGCAAATTACCCTCCTCTATCTCATGGTGCTTAACTGATACTAACTCTTTCAGGTCAAGCTTCTGGAGGAACTGGTCTATGACTGCTGTTCCACTTCCTCTCCATTTCTTATCTACTTAAAGTCTGGCTTCTATCTCACTCTCCTTACCTAAATTTTTAAAGGTGGAAAATGAATCCTACCAACACAAAGATCCCTCCCCAGTTTTTTTTTTTTTGGTCTTAAAATATAACACATGCTTCATGATTTAAAAATCCAGTATCACAAAACAGTCCATGGTTCCACTGTTGTCATGAATCCTCTTTTCAGAAGCAACTTTTTATCTAATAGTAATAATTATTCCTAAATAGCCATATGCTTATATTGCTATTTCTTGATTTATTAATTTCAGATTTTGCCCTTAGGTTCCTGCTTTGATAGCTGAACCTTCATCTTTAAAAGAACAGCAGCATTCAGTGCTATCATTTTTCAGTGTCCATGACACTCTCCTCTTGACTTTTGTGACACTGTGTCATCCCAAAATAATCATGATTTTGTTCGTTTGGCTTTACAATTTCTCAATATGGAGTGTGCTTCAAATTTACTGCCTCTTAGTTACAGATCTAACAAAGATGTTATTTGCACTATACATTTTAAAGAATTTTATCTAAATAAAACTATTTTAGTAATGTTACTATAACATTAAGAGAAACTCCATATCAAAATAAGCTGTGAAAAATGTTAAGTTGGAAAAGCATTTGTTACATTAATCAAAACATGTCAGTAATATGGTATAGCCTATAATAATGATTTAGTCTAGGAAAGTGGCAAATGACAACAGCTACTAGGCTCAAATTTTATTTATTTTTGGCGAGATAGGATCTTGCTCTGTTGCCTAGGCTGTAGTGCAGTGGTGTGATCATGGCTCACTGCAGCCTCAACCTCTTGGGCTCAAGTGATCTTCCTACCTCAGCCTCTGGAGTAACTGGACTAGAGGCATGCATCACCAAGTTTGGCTATTTTTTTTTACTTTATTTTAATTTTTGTAGAGACAGGGTCTCACTATGTTGCCCCAGCTCGTCTCAAACTCCTAGCCTCAAGCGTTCCTCCTGCCTCAGTCTCCCAAAGTGCAAAAATTACAGGCATGAGCCACTGCATCTGGCCTCAAAGTTTATTTTTTCAGGTAGCAAATAATCCATGAATGGTAGACATTATATTCAAATCAAATAAAAGTAAATAATACTTAAAATTATATTGATAAATATTACTGAGTGATGCTATAGAATCAACATTCTAAAAGCACTTAATGGAAAAAATAAATGAAAGTACTTACTAGATGCTATATGTGCCTTTTATGAATGATTAAATTGGAATAAAAGCATCATGTGGCTGTAATATTAGCAACTGTCATAAAGTATTTCCTTAAGGCATATGTAGGACCCTCTAGCATAATGGTACTATAACAGAAACTTATTCTCAGGGAGAACTGTGGTTACCAGAGAGGCTTAATTTCATTGCATTACAGCACTATAGATGAAGAATGTAAGCAAGGGCAAAAAATTTGTATGTATATCTATTTAAAACATATATTGAATAGCATCTATAATTTTATATATGTACATGTGTAAATAATTTTTCTTCTCTGAGAAGAATAACTTAGGTTAAAGCAATGTCTTCAGCATTTTAGGCTCCAGAAAAGTATACATTTAACATGCTTGTCATAGAGGCCTCCCCCAATGCACCAGGTGAGCCATACAAATCCAGATAATGAAAAATCTGATTTACCTGGCAACTCTATTCTGAATGTCTGACCTGTTACCCATGTGCAAATTTAAAGAAGATTAGAGAAACAGTGAAGGCTTACAGTATGGTCATTATGCTTTGAAACATGTCTTCTTATACATGGCAAGATGACACATTTCAGCTGTCCCCTTCGAAGAAGGTGTTGTGCTAGAGAATAATATGTAAATTTTAGTATGGGCTTAAGCACTGACTTCTTATGTATATGTTTATCTTCCTTATGTTCCCATTTTAAAGTAAAACAGGTTAAAACACCTACCACCATACATTTCAGACATTAGGTAAGGTGTTAATTGGAAAATATATAACAAGAACATGTTTGCTGGAAGCCAGTGACTAGAGTAGGAGCTATAATAGTGGCAATATTACCACTACTGCTGTCCCTGAGAATAATGTCAGTTATTAGCTATCACCATGAATAGAATACTAGGGTAGAAATGTTTTGTCCCAGATAGTAAGTCTTATCTTCTCATAAGTACCCTTGTGTTGTGCATAAATGTAACGAAGAATTCTTTGTTTTTCCTAACTAGTTAGAAATAAGATCGGTTTATTATTCAGTAAAAATCATCCAGTTTGAGAGAATGGATATATTACCCTGATCAGTATACATTATGTGGATCAAAATATCACTATGTACCCCCATGAATATGTACAATTATACTTGTCAAGCAAAATCTTAAATAAATAAAAGATTGGAAAAAAACCATCTAAAACACTTCACAATATCTAAGAAAATCACATGCTACTGAAAAGCCCACCAGGAGAGAATTAGTTTTAACTATGGGATAGATTGATGGAGAGTCAAAATTACACCAAATGAAAGAAGCATGCTCAATATACCTACAATTACTCCAGTAGTCATGAAAAAAAGCATGAACTTTTCATTTCTCTTAGGCAGAAATTATGGCTTAATTTATTTTAGTTTCTTGTGTTCTAAATTTGTGCATCTTAGAGTAAGTTTACTTAATTATAAACATTCAGCATCTCCTGTAAGCCTCTTAGAATCTTTTATAACCAAAGAAAATTGCATATTTATCAGCACCTATGTTTCAGTGCCTCAGTTACCTTATGTACCTTAGAAAGACATTTATTTCTTGACTTTGTTTTTAGAATCTAAGCTGTCCTTTATCTATCACAACCTTCCACTTAATTGAAGCTATGTAGTTGGCTTTTAAAGGTGTTTCAAACATCTATTCAAACCTGAAAATGCTTTATCAGGTTATGAATCTAGATTCCCCCATCTTAGGTCTTGATTCCTTAAGAAACATAACTAGTAGTTAAAACTCCAAAGTTTTGACATCACATTTTCATCATGATTCTGATATTGCTTCTTGCCTACAGTTTTGGTCATTTATTAAGAAAATGAATGTGGATACAAAATATTGGGGATAGTTTTATTGTGGCCTGACAAACAACCAAATTAGTTTGCCTTGAAAATCAACTAATTAGTATATAAATTAGTATCTTAGGATAAATATGTTTATAATTAATACATGACTGTCTTATTAAATTTCTTTGTTACATGCAACCAAAAACATAGTATTGTTGTTCCATTGAAAGCAGAATGTTTCTTCCTTCAGCACATATTTGGGTTGTGGGATATCTGATCTTTGAGTGGGGTTTTATTCATTTATACTGTGTGAATGACAAAGCAAAGCTGAGAGAAACCTTTTCAAAATGAAACAGGTCTCTAAACCAAGTCCCTCTATCCAAGTTGCCTTTCTAACTTTTTTGCGCTGTCTCAGTAAAGTATCATTAGATTAGACGTAATATAATTCACTTAAGTTAGCACAAACAAAGAGAACTTACTGAGAAGATACAGGACTCTTGCTCAGAACCCAAAGTCAGAAAGGAATAGGTGAGTCTCATGAAATATATCTTCCAGTTCCTTCTTCTATCCATTTACTTACCTATTCATTCAGCAAATATTTACTGAGTATCTGCTATGTGTGACATATGGGTTTTACTTGCTAGGGATAAAACAGTAAACAATACAGATTAAAAGAAAATCATTGCTCTCATGAAGGTTACATATTACGAAAAGACATACGGATGGAAAATAACATATCTGAAGGGGAAAAAATCCATTCCATTTTTCTAGAATAGGGCATATGTGTAAAAGGAGGCTAAAGAGCTAAACTGGGACAGGCTTTGCAAATAAGGCTAAAAATTCTGGTCTTAGATTAAGAGGCAGTGAAGGTCCAGTGGAAGTCTTTAAACAGAGTAATGGCATTATCAGTCCAGTTCTTAAGAAAGCACATCTATGAACTGTGGGTAGAACAGACTGGTGAAGCAGCACATGAAGATCAAGAGCAACTGCTATATTCCTGGCGAGAGGACATGTGGGCCTCAACCTAAGCAAGGGCAATGAGAACAGAATGAAGGAGATAAATTTGATGATGTTACATAAGTAGAATGGACATGACTTTAGTTGGATGTGTAAAATGTTACAAGTTATCAAAAGTGACTGATGGTGTCATGAACTGAGATAGTGAAGGCTGTGTGAAGAGGAGGTGGGATGATTAGATGGAATAGAGAATGACTCTTGACTTTTAAGTCATTTAGTTGAAGATGTCATTACATTTCAAATATAGAAATTCAGGCAACAGTTGGAAATACAATTTTGGAGTCCAGGAGACTTGACCAGGAATACATGTTCGGGAATCACTGCATAAAGTGTTGTGGTAGGAATAAAGGTTTACTGAGGCATGGACTATAGGGGGGAAAATGGGACTGAGACAACTCATTGAAAGATGCCTACATTTAAGATATGGGGGGGAAAAGGGGCAAGAAATGATTTGTCAGAGGGTTAAGAAGAACACAAAAAAATCCATCAATCTCAATTTATGTTACTATAATGTATTATTGTACATTACCTGAGGAAAAAGGAAGAAAGAAGAGGAGGTAGGAGCCAGGAGATTATGTATATAAATATACATAAAGTTGATATAAGACAAAAGAGAAGAAAAACGAATGTTTTTAATTTATAAGCTGTTATGTTTTTAGATAACATGCATTTCCCTTTTGCAAGGATATAGAATAGGTGTTACAATTTATCTCACTCAGTAGTACTTAACGGGCTAGTTTGATTACATAGAGATTTTATTTGAATGTACGGCACTGAACTTAAATGAAGAAAGGGTATCTGAGCAAAAGGTTTTCATCATTATTCTTCAGGACTTAATTACCTTACTCCAACACTAAGACCAGCTATTTTTACTCAGAGATATTCTAGCCAAAGATGCTCTAATTACCTTGCCTTGAACAGACTCTTCTCATTCCTATTTATATAGTGCACTGAACATTTAAAATTTGCCAGTAGTTTTTAAAAGATGGTATAATACTATACTACCACAAATTAATTAAATGCAAAATGCAGGGGTGCTGGGTTTTTTTCATTTCTAGCTAAATGAACACAACAGGACTTGCTTATTTTACAGAAATAATACAATAGACATTGTTTGTATATTAGAGTCATAGATCACTAGTCACACAATGTTTTTAATATCATGATTTCCAGGATGAGAAGAAAATAAGTTTACAAATGAAAATATGTGGCACTTGTTCAGAAAGGACAATCATTTCCATGAGATATCCCTGGTCTAGATGTGTCTCACAGATACATTACTATGAATAATTTTTCTAAGGAATTATGCTATAACAATTTCTCTAGCACTTCCATGAGAAAACATCTCTCTCAATTCTACCCAGGGAACTGGGTAGAATACACAATTGCAAATGACATACCAATTCATCAAATGTCATCAGATCTTAGCCACTTTTTCTCTGGCTCTGGTACCATTTAGCTAAAAAGCTAGAGTCTTCCAAAAAGAACATGGCAGAAATGATTGAAAAGCATATTGATAAATAAGAAAATAATCCTGACTTTTAATAACAAAGGAAATTGCAAACTATATTGTTCAGAGAAAAAGAAGAAGACTGAAACAAAAGTATGTAACAGATTTACTAAACCCGTTATCTGAGACACATTGAAGTTTGATTGTATAAAACCACATTAAAAAGATGTTCTCCCACAGGATGGTGGAAAATAGAAAAAATAACAAGGAATAGATAAGAGGTCTCAGGGCTTGTTTTACAGCAATAACAACCTGAAATTGTTTGTAAAGAAGATAAGCATTTCTCTTCCAAGAGTGAAAAACAGAAGGGTCTTTATTATCATTTAGCACGGATCATACACATATGCGAAATTAGGGAAAAGAAATGCTTCCATTTGTTCGAACATTCAAATACTCATATAATTTTTTGTTCACTTACAAATTTAAGACTCTTTTGAAAATAAACTAGAACAAGCTACTCAGTAGTGCAAACCCATTCATATTAAAGCATGCCTTTACTGGGCACCTACTAAGTCCAAACACTACCCTGTAGAGGATACAAAACTAAATAAACCATGGTTTTTACATTTAAAAATCTTGCTTTACATGAAAAGATACCTCTATTTGGTGAATATAAACTATAGTACATTAGAGATACTTAATAGTAAATCAAAATTCAGCAACATTTTATTATCTACCATCAGGTTTTAGGGTTCATTGACCCCCCAGAAGTACTCATCTCATTTAATTTGAGCCAATTCACTACTCTTTTAATTTTTTCTTCGCTGGTTTATTACCATCACCAAAAGAGTGTGACAAGATAGTAAATCAATTTTCTTTGGTTTGATTTTTTTCTTTTTGCTTTTCATTAGCAGCTATGATAAAAAGAAGTTGCTACATGGAAGTTTTGAAACCACTAATAATACTAAAATAAGAGATGGAGGTTTTTTGCATCAATTACCTACTATACTTGTATCAGAAAGCAAATAATAAAAAATTGATACTATAGGGAATAGGGTGTTTGAAGGTACTGATATTTTTTAACATATATTTTTTTCCATGGTATCTCTGATACTTTCTTTTTAAATACAGTATTGGTGAATTATGCATCAGTATAACATTGCAAACCCTACATCAACAAGCCTGATTCTAATGGCTACCTTTTCTTAATTTTCTAAATTTAATTTTTACAAATTTTATTAAAGCAATACATGTATACGGTTTTGAAACAGTACTGTACTATTAGGCTTAAATGAAAAGCTGTCGTATTCTGTCCCACTCCTCTGCACTTCAGACTCTTACTCACCTTAGGTGAACATTGTCAATTTTTTAAGCTACTTCTTCTCATATTTTCAAACATAGTTCCTTAAATTCTTTTTAAATTGACAAGTAAAAATTAAAATTATGGCGTATAAGATAAGTTTCCACCTCCCAGGCTCAAGGGATCCTCCCGCCTCAGCCCCACAAGTAGCTGGGACCACAGGCACGTGCCTCCACATCCGGTTAATTTTTGTATTTTTTGTAGAGATGAGGTTTCGCCATGTTGCCCAGGGTGGACTCGAACTGCTGAGCTCAAGCAATTCAACCACACTGGCCTTTCAAAGTGCTAGGATTACAGGTGTGAGTTTTTTTTGTTTTTTTCTTTTTTAAAATTTCAATAGTGTTTGGGGAACACGTGGTTTTTGGTTATATGAATAAGTTCTTTAGTGGTGATTTTGGAGATTTTGGTGCACCTATAACCCAAGCAGTGTACACTGTACCCAATGTGTAGACAACATGATGTTTTGAAATATGCATACACTGTGAGGTAGATAAATCAAGCCATTTAAAACATGTATTACCTAATATACTTATCATTTTTTTGTTGTATAGAGATCTTTCACCTCCTTGGTTAAAATTATTCCTATTTTTTGTAGCTATTGTAAATGGAATCATTTTTTTAATTTCTTGTTCAAACAGTTCCTTGTTACTATACAGAAACACAACTGTTTTTTTTTCTGTATTTACATATATATTTCTAAATGACATACTGCTATTTCCTGATTTTTTTTTGTTTTAATTATTGTGTATCACAAGGATGTTTTCTGTAAAGGTCCAGACAGTAAATATCTTGGGCTTTGTGGGCCATATAGTCTCCTTCTTGACTCTTCTTCTCTGCCATAGTAGCACCAGAGTGGCTGTACACAATATGTAAATATCAAATATACTCTTAGCAATGTTCAAGTATACAATATATTTTCATTAAGTATAATCACCATGATATACAATAGATCTCTTGAACTTGTTCCTCCTATATAAGTGAAATGGTCCCTTGACCAACATCTTCCCAATCCTCCAGCCTCTGGTAACCACCATTTTACTTTGTTCTATGAGTTCAACTTTTTTAGATTGCACGTTAAGAGATCATGTGGTATTTGTTTTTCTGTGCCTAGTTTATTTCACAGAATGTAACATCTTCCGGGTTCATTCATGTTTTTGTATATGACAGAATTTCTAATTTTTTAAAGGCTAGGCAGTATTCCATTATGTATTCACATTTTCTTTTTCCATTCATCCACTGAGGGACTCAGGTTGATTCCATATCCTGGCTATTGTGATTAGTGCTGCAATGAACATAGGAGCGAAAATATCTCTTTGACATACTGATTTCATTTCCTTTGGATATATACCCAGTACTGGGATTACTGGATCCTAAGGTGGTTCTATTTTTAATTTTTTTAGGAACATACATGCTGTTTTCCATAATGGCTCTACCAATTTATATTCCCACCAACAGTGTGCAAGGGTTCCCTCTTCCCTACATCCTCACTAACACTTATCTTTTGCCTTTTGCTAACAGCCATTCTAACAGGTGTGAAGTGATATTTTGGTTTTGATTTGCATTTCCCTGATGATTAGCGATGTTGAGCATTTTTTAGTATACCACTTTCTGTGTTTATTGCAAATAATTTTCAGTACAAGCAAAAATTCAGAACATATTTTGTACAAAACAAAAGGTCTTCACAAATGCCCATGTGTTTGCTAGATTTTAAAATATGTACCGATATAATGTTTTGGGAATAAAGTTTGGGCCAAAATTTGAAAAAGAACTGGCTAGAGTAAATGAAATATTCTTGACTACCCTGATTCTAGGAAAATAAAATAAAACCTGACACTGTCTGCTGTTTACCAAAAATCACAATCTAACAAACAGCAAATGCCAGATGGATTTTAAATCATATTATAGCTTTTCTCAATCTGAAAGGTAAGGTTCCTCAGGGAGTCAAAGGAGAATTCTGCTTGTTGAGCTTTCCCAGCCGTCTGCTTTGATCACTGCCAAATCTGTACTTAAAGGTATGCAAATTCCTCTTACAGCATTGAACTTTTTTTTAATATACCTGGTGGCCATTTTTATGTCTTCTTTTGAGAAGTGTCTATTCAGGTCTTTTGCCCATTTTTAAATCAGGTTGTTTTCTTACAACTGAATTGATTCCTTATATATTTTGGATATATCAGATGTATGGTTGGCAAATATTTTCACCCATTCTGTAGGATGTCTCCTCACTCTGTCATTTCTTTTGCTGTGCAGAAGCTTTTTCATCTGATTCAATTCTATTTGTCTACCTTTGCTCCTGTTGCCTGTGCTTATGGAGTTATAACCAAAAAATCACCTAGACCAATGTCATGGAGCTTTTCCACTACATTGTCTTCTAGTAGTTTTACAGCTTCAGATTTTACATTTAAGTCTTCAATTCATTTTGACTTGAATTTTTGTATATGGTGTGAAATGAGGCTCTAATTTCATTATTCTATGCAAGGATATCTAGATTTCCTAGGACAATTTATTGAAGAGACTGTCTTTTTCATCTTGTGTGTTCTTGGCATAGTTGTCAAAAATCAATTGACTATAAATGTATTTACTTCTGGGCCCTCTCTTCTGTTTCACTGGTCTATGGTTCTCTTTTGTATTCTGAAGTCAGGTTGTGTGATGCTTCCAGTTTTGTTTTTATTTGTTTGGGTTTTCTTGTTTATTTGTTTTTTCTCAAGTTTGCTTTGGCTAGTCAGGGTCTAAACAGGATTTAAACAAATAAGATTTAAACAATCCTAAAACAAGTTTTAAGGTTATTTTTTCTATTTCTGTGAAAAATTTTATTGGAATTTTGATAAAGGGTGTTGAATCTGGCCAGGCGTGGTGGCTCACCTCTATAATTCTAGCACTTTGGGAGGCCAAGGCAGGCACATCACTTGAGCTCATGAGTTGGAGACCAGCCTGGGCAACATGGTGAAACCCTATCTTTACAAAAAAAAAACACAAAAATTAGCTAGGCATGGTGGTTGATACCTGTAGTCCCAGCTACTCAGGAGGCTAAGTTGAGAGGATGGCTTGAGTTCTGGAGGCAAAGTTTGTGGTGAGCTGAGACTATACTACTGCACTCCAGCATAAGTAAGAGTTATGCACACACATACACACACATACAAAAGAGTCTACTGAATCTGTAGATTGTTTTAGGGTAGTATGGACATTTGTTTTAGGGTAGTATGGACATTTTAACAATATTAATTCTTCGAATCTATGAACACAGGATATATTCCCGTTTGTTGTGTCCTCTTCTATTTATTTCATCAATACTTTATAGTTTTCAGTGTAGAGGTTTTTCACCTCCTTGGTTAAATGTATTCCTAATTTTTTTGTAGCTATTGTAAATGGAATTGTTTTCTTCATTTCTTGTTTAAACAGTTCCTTATTATGGTATAGAACACAACTGATTTTTTTGTACTTTCTTTTTTTTTTTTTTTTTTTTTGACAGAGTCTTGCTCTGTCGCCCAGGCTGGAGTGCAGTGGCGCAATCTCAGCTCACAGCAACCTCCGCCTCCCAGTTTCAAGCAATTCTCCTGCCTCAGCCTCCCCCAGCTAATTTTTTATATTTTTAGTAGAGACGGGGTTTCACCGTGTTAGCCAGGATGGTCTCGATCTCCTGACCTCGTGATCTGCCTGCCTCAGCCTCCCAAAGTGCTGGGATTACAGGCATGAGCCACTGCGCCCAGGCTTACATACATATTTCTAAATGATGTACTGCTATTTCCTGATTTTTAAAATTTAATAATTGTGTAGCCAGATAGTAAATATCTTAGGCTTTGTAGGCCATATGGATTCTTTCTTGACAATTCATCTCTGCCATGGTGGCACCAGAGCAACTGTGGACAATATGTAAATAAATAGGAGTAGCGGTGTTCCAATGAAACTTTATTTTGAAGTAACAGTGGGCAGTTGGATTTGGACCCCAGGTCACAGTTTGCAAACCCCTTATCTACTGACTTCCCAATGTGGAAGATGAGAATATAGCACTTACCCATCCACCAACACATATGCCGATGGTCATGTCTGCACTCATGTATGTATGTATGCACAAGCACATGAATGAACACACATATACTCTCTCTCTGTTCTACTACACCTATTATCCTAATATCATTATATCTCCAATTTAGGTTAATCACTATTTATTGTCTTATGACCACATACCTATTATTCACAGGCCATGTAATGTTCTGTAATTATGTATTCTTGTTCAAGCTTGGTTCTTCTTAGAGTTAGTAACTGTGTCATTTTTGCATTTGAAAAGTTTCACTAATTCATCTCATACTCTCTGAAAGAACTGAAAAGCCTCCTCTGAATGCAGTACACTGTACATATTCATTAGTTCTATTTTCTTCTTGGGGACATATGTCCCACGGCCCTCTGTTCTCCTATGACGATCTATAGTGGTCATTTCTGGATCTGGTATACAACTGTCATCCTGGGATGTCTCTTTACAAGTCTCCTGTGCTGGGCCCTCATTTTTAAAACCTCATGAAGAACATGCTTCAGCAGTTTCCTAAGAAAGGGTATATCAGAAATGATGGATTTTGAGACCCTGCAGGTTTGAAAATATATTTATTCTTCTATCCTCATATTTGATTATTTGAGTGTAGAACTACAAGGCAGAAATAATTTTCCCTTAAAATTTGAAGTTAACGCTCCATTTTCTTCTGTCTAAAGTTATTGTTCAGAAGCCTGGTACCACTCTAATTCCTGAGCCTTTTTATTTGACTGTTTTCCTCTCCAGAAGCTTCTAGATCTTTTCTTAATTCTTACTATTTTTAAATTTCATGATGAGGTATCTTGATATGAGCTTTTTAAATTTTGGTGGTACTTGGTAGGATCTTTCAATATGAAAGTAATAACTTTTGTTTTTAGAAAAATTTGAATTCTTCAATAATTTCTTCCTTTGTACTCCTTTTATAAAATATCAATATTTTAGACTGATATTTTAATTATTTTTTCTAATTTTAATTTTTTTTCTTCCATTGTATTTTTGTCCTACTTTCTGGGAAATTCCTCATTTTATCTCCTTTAAATAATTTTTTAAAAATTTCTGCTCTTACATCTTTAATTTCTTTTTTTTTTTTAATTTTTTTTATTTTTTTATTATACTTTAAGTTCTAGGGTACATGTGCATAACGTGGTTTGTTACATATGTA
>NW_012119487.1:5005977-5060438 GCF_000951035.1 Colobus angolensis palliatus | reverse complement strand
TATATATATTCTGTGTATTTTCTTCTGCATTATCTCTGTTTCTCTTGAGTTGTTTCCTGGGTTTTCTTTTTCTCTGTTTTGTGTTATTTGGTTTTCATTCACAATGAAGGCATTCCTTGAAAATCTAGTAGTTCTAGACTATTTTATATATTAAATGCTAAAGAACTAAAATAACTAAAAATGTTTTTAGAAGCTCTGTGGACCTCAGTGGGGTTTGTTCAAGGGTGCGCCTCATTGTCAGTGGAGTAGTGACTTGGCCAGCTCTTCAGGAGTCTTTTCTTTTGGAATAGTCAGTTTCTCCAGAGAGGAATCTTTCAAATTATTGTCTATGTAATATAAATTTGGTTGCTAATATTCTGCCTGGAGTTCCAGCTGTTTATAATAATCAATGAACTTTTTGCATAGTTGTTGCTTATTAAAAGTTCACTGTTAGCAAATTTATTTTTATATACATTTCAGTAACTATAAAGAGCACCAAGTTGTGACGCATATTTTAATTAATTTTCTTTTTATAATTTTCATGGTTTCTGCCTAATATTTTACATGTTTTTCTTTCTTTTAATTAAGAGTTTCCAAAGATAATAGTAGTTCTAGTAAAACAGCAGAATTTTAGAAATGAAAGAAACCTATAAACCTAGGTCAGCTCTATTTATAAAACTGAAAGTTAAAAAAAATCACGGGTATCCTAAGAATCCCAGAAGGATATTTTGCCCCAGAAAGAGGGCATATATGCCATATCAAATATTCTCTAAATGGGCATTTTTTTCCCCACTGAAAACCTATTTGGAACCAAGAGCAATCAAGTGTTTTAGAAACACTAACACCTACTAAGCTATGGATTTTTTTTAAATGTTAATAAAAAGATACCATCTCTTTTAAAAAAACAGAAAAGGAAAGTGCTTTGCAATGGAAATGTTAAAAAAAAAAAAAATCTTAACTGTTAGTACATGGCAGCTCTTCCAAAAATTATTTTTTTAAACCAGCGATAAAAATGACAACTTACTATTGTCACTGAACAACTAAATCTTCTTATAGTGCCTTAAATGCCCAACAGTGATGCAACTAAAAGATTTTACGAAGGCATAGCGGGAGAAAAGCAAGTAATAAAAGTAAACAGAGTGAGGCTGGGCGCGGTGGCTCATGTCTGTAATTCCAGCACTTTGGGAGGCCGAGACACATGGATCACTTTAGGTCAGGAGTTCGACACCAGCCTGGCCAACCTGGTGAAACCCTGTCTCTGCTTAAGGGGGTCGCCTGTAGTCCCAGCTACGCAGGAGGCTGAGGCAGCAGAATCACTTGAAGCCAGGAGGCAGAGGTTGCAGTGAGCCATGATGGCCCCAGTGCACTCTAGCCTGGGCGATAGAGTGAGATTTCATCTCAAAACAAAAAAAAAAAAGTAAACAAAAATAAAGTGAGAAAATCACATTAACTTTAGAAAATGTAGGGTCTCAGAGGGCATGGAAGATTCTGTGTCTTTCCCAAGCTTTTGGCCTTGCCCTAGATTTTTGACTCCAAAAATATTATGAAAACTGAGAGAAGTACATTTACAACAGGAAATGCCTGTTCCTCAGTTTAGATCACTAAGGTTATTCTGTTAAGAAATTAGAAAATGTTTAGTTTCTCCTACTCAATTAAGGCAATGAATTTGTAAACAACAAATGACAAAAAAGCAACTTGGTGTTTAATGTCAGCTGCAGGTAAAAAGACAGAGTCAATGATTCATCACTCCCATTTAATTATCAACCAATATCTACCAAATATTTTATAGAAGGCCCATGTCCTCATGAGCACTGAATTTTTAACTGGAACGCAGGGATACTGTACCTACTTCCTTCCTTCTCAATCAGGGGCTGAGCTTTGCCATGAAATAAGAAACTATGGATAATAACATCTATATCAGAAGGTTATTGCATTAAATGACAGTGTATGTGAGTTACTTGTCATATAGACACTTAATAAACCACGGTTCCTATCCCTTTGTTTCCTTTTAACTGTATTTACTATACCCTACTTCTATAATACTTCTCACACTTCTGTGATTGTCAATCACTTCCTTTCACTGTGAATATTTGCAGGGTAAGAACTCTCTATTTCTCATTTCATGCATAGTACCCAGTGCATAACAGGGTCTCAAGTGAACCAATCATATTAACAGAGCCTCACACTTTAAATGAATGATACACTGAGGGGGGCAGCATGTGGCACAACGAACCGTGTTCCACTTACAAGAAACCTGCCAGCTGAGCTCGGTGGCTCACGCCTGTAATCCCAGCACTTTGGGAGGCCAAGAAGGGTGGATTACCTGAGGTCAGAAGTTCGAGACCACCCTGGTCAATGTGGTAAAACCCCGTCTCTACTAAAAATACAAAAATTAGCCAGGGGTGGTGGCATGACCTGTATTCTCAGCTACTCTGGAAGCTGAGGCAGGAGAATCACTTGAACCCGGGAGGCGGAGGTTGCAGTGAGTTGAGATCGCGCCATTGCACTCTAGCCTAGGCTACAAGAGCAAAACTCCATCTCAAAAAAGAAAAAAAAGGAAACCTGCTACAAGTAATTTATACTGAGTAAATCACTTCACAACTCCGAAGACAATTTTCTTACTCGTAAAATAAGAGGTTTGGACTAAATGATCCCTAAATTCCCTTCACCTCTAAAAGTTTATGATTACATAACTGTGATTCTAAACAGTTTAGAAGTTAGTAGCATTTAAAATTAATAATATTATAATATATGAACTTAAAAGAGAGTCCCAGGAACAGAGACTGAAAACAGACAGAGAAAGGAAAGTGATGTGATATATGTTTCAGATTTGATTTTATTTACTCACACTAAACAACACTAGAACTGTTATCATCGTTAAAATTACCAACAACTACCATTTACTAACTCTCAACAAGTGCCCGGCACTGTGCTAAACACTTTATCATTTCATCTTCACAATAATTCGTTCTGATAATTGCTATCACTCCCATTTTATAACCAAGGAAACTGAGGCTTGGAGTGGTAGCCCAAGGTAACATTGCTTGAAATGGATGAAGCTCTGACTCAGGCCAATGTGTGTTTGATGCCAAAACCCACCACTAAAAAATCCATGTTTCTAGGTATCTAAGCTTTCTAATACTATATAAAATAACCTCAACACTTGTAATCATCAGATTGAAATCCAACAAAAAAGTAAAAACAATACATTTTGCTATTTTCTATGCCAAAATATACCTGTAATCTTCCTAAATGTTCTAAGTCATATGAACGGTATACACTAATTTGAAAATCTTTGAAGATTACAATAATCTTTCTACTATGCTATTACTTTTAAAATTAATCCACATAAGTGTTTTTAACTTAAATTTCTAAGTTCTGTAAAAGATTTCATCAAGAATATATAAACTATAAGAATATATGAACTGTAAGCCACTCCCCATATCATAATGCATTATATGTGGTAGCAATTTTGCATAAAGAAACTCATTTTTAATTTTCCCCCCAGTTCTACTGGATATGTTCATTGTGATACTTTGACCTTTTTTGTAAGATTGAAAAAAAATGAGGGGGTAAATAATTACAACTTACTAATAATTAGAAAATCTATTCCACTTATTAAAATAATTAATTCTTCATGTTATCCAAAAGGAATTTAGACTATAAACAAAAATTTTCTACTGCAGTATAGTCCACAGCATATCACCAACTAATACCAGCTAGAAGACTGTTCTTCTGGAAGGAAAGACTTCTTGAATTGATAAGACATACAGAAATCAAAGAAAATAATATCAAATTTATTTCACTAGATAACATATCAAAGAGTCAATTCTTGGCTTTTTGAGGAGAAAGTAATGCGAAAAAGTCACAATTAAAATTTTGTTTCAGGTCGGGCGCGGCAGCTCACACCTGTAATCCTAGCATTTTGGGAGGCCAAGGCAGGTAGATCACTTGAGGTCGAAAGTTCAAGACCAGCCTGATCAATACGTTGAAACCCCATCTTTACTAAAAATACAAAAAAAAAAAAAAATTTAGCCGGGCGTGGTGGCATGCACCTGTAATTCCAGCTACTCAGGAAGCTGAGGCAGGAGAATTATCTGAACCCAGGAGGCAGAGGTATCAGTGAGCCGAGATCGCATAACACTGCACTCCAGCCTAGGCAACAAAGCAAAACTCTCTCTCAAAAAATAACATAACATAACATAACATAACATAACATAACATAACATAACATAACATAACATAACAAAACATAAGTTTTGTTTCAGTTTAAATATATGTATTTCCCATTTCCATAAGTTCAATAGACCTGGTTTTTCAAAGTCACACAGTAATAATGACAAATCGTTAAAATGAAGATTGTAAAACCAATTTCAATTCAACAAGACCTTTTTATTAATTAGCATTCCTAAGCAATATGTGACTATCACATACAAAATCATGTATGGTTAATATTTATGGAAGCATATGCATATTTCTATAAATATATATAGTTAGGTTTACATATACATTCATATATTGCCTCACTCTTCCTTTGCTGAATGATTATACTCTTCTCAATTATCATATTTCAAATCTAAATGAAAAATACACTATCAGTGAATTCAAAGCTAAAAGAAACTTAAAGGCCTAAATGATATTATCTTTTCCAAACATAATTTAGATCTTTAAAAATGTGAAATAAAAAAACAGAAGTTGTTTTAAAATAAGTCTCTAAGGTAATGAACTTTCAGGGATTTTATCTTTCCTTTTGGGAGATATTAAGAGTGATCACTCTACAGATAAGACCTCTGAGTTAAAATCAGTCAGTAGAATTAATTTGAAGACAGTCACTGTCAGAGCTACTAATACTGTAACATGTAACTCCCTGACATTAATAGAGATACTCAACAACAGATGAAGTAGCTAATCAGTTTCTTCAGTTAAGCAAATCAAGAACCAACCTACAAAGGGTTCTTGGAATCTTTTGTTCAAATGACAGGGTCACTGCTCTTTATAAGCAGTCTTTGTTGGACTGAGAGAGAGAAGACAAAAAGAGCAAGGGAATCTGTAAGAAGCTGCCAATGACAAAAGGGCAAAGAGTAGGAGGGGAAGAGGAGCATAAGAACAGGCTCAGAGAATCAGTGTGCCAGAAAGACCTCAGGTAATAAAAGGAGGGAAATAGAATTCATGCAACAGAGAAGGACCAGAAAACCAAATGGGACAAGGGAGTGGGGGAGAAGGAATATGGGAAGACAGAATTTACACAAACACAGTAAGGTTTTGAAGGGCAGGGCTGAAAACAAAAATGCAAGGCAGTGGAAGGCAATATAGCTTCCTTATTTAAGAGAATGAACTTCAAAGTATACATAGAAGTTCCTTAACTTGCAGTTCCCTCATATACAGCCCACTGATCCTCACAAAGTATTACACATGGGCACAGTGCTGGACACATAATAAACACTCACTAATGTTAGCTATTACTATACTTGATGAAAGGAAAAGAGTCCATATTTAAGTTATTGTGATATGGTGAAGATACGATGGAATATTTCAGTAAAGATAGCTACAGGCAATCAGAAGTTACTATATACTCACACAGAATTCTATTAATATTAAAGCTAACAGAAAAAATATAGAAACTTGTGTATGTTACAATATGATTTACCCTTGGTTATGCCTTACATGTGGTAGAAGAACCTAGAGAGATACTCCCCAGTAGTGTGTGCACATGTGTGTGTATGCTGGAGAAGGGTGATAAAATTTATATACAATGACTGAGACATTCAAAAAATATATAATTTCATTTCCACATTTTATATCATTTTGCTCTGCAGCATTGATTTCCTCTAACAGTGATGGGTGTGGGAAGGGTCGGGAGTTGTCACAAATTTACCAACTAAACATAACTCCGTCTCCTAGTTTAAAGCAGTCTCTTTCAGGCAAACAATCTTTCCATAAAAAGTCCAACTTCTTTAAGGAATCTCTCCACTCTCTCTTCATTCCTGGGATGGCAACTAGGTACAAGGAGGAGGCTGAGTTGTTTCATGGTCATGATGGAGAGGACACATGTGCTAGTTCACTTGCTGTGGGTCAGGCAATTGGTTGCCTTCAATTGAGATATTTACCACTCAACCTGGTCACTAAGTATCCTGTGCTTGTCGTGTTCACTGAGATTTGGCTGATCTTCTTGGCAACCACTACTGATGCCCTCAAATTTTGCTGTATCCTCTGGTTTAAAGTCCAGGTATTCTGCAGCCTTCATGCTCTGTTTCTAGGCTTTGGCCAGTCTACCAGTGCTCTTAGAAGTTCTCTATCCCTTAGAGGGTCTTCTTTCTCAGACAATCTTGCTGTTCTCAGATTCTCTCCTGAACCTAACTGACTGTTTTCACTATTACTATCACTATCACTGTCACTGTCAACACCTCCCTGTTTCCTACTTTTGAAGTTCAGCTCCTGAAAAGGGTAATAAAGACACTGACCTATGGCTCGTCTTCTCAATATTGGATAGGATTTTCCTTTTAATGTGGCAGAAATTGTCCATGTATCATCTTCAGTCCTTTCTACACCATGGTTTATAATGGAATTATGTACAGATTTTCAAATTTTGTTAATACATATTGAGAAATTTCTAGAATTTAGAACATCTTAATTTGTTTTGGGAAAAAAGCCTAAATTTTCATGTCTACAGTTTGACATAGAAAAAAATTTAAAACTCAAAAGTTAAAAATACTAGTCTTGGCTGGATGTGGTGGCTTATATCTGTAATCCCAGAACATTGCAAGGCTGAGGCAGGAGAAATGCTTGTGTCCAAAGTTTGAGAGCAATCTGGGTAACATAGCAAGATCTCATCTCTAAAAAATAAAGTAAGTCTTTGACCTAGCAATTCTACTCCTGGGAATTTATCCTATCGATAAACTCATATCTGTGCAAAATGATGTGTGGCTAGGGGTTTTCACTGCAGCATCATTTGTTAAAGCATAAGATGAGGAACTGAAATAATATCTACCAGTAAGATATGATTACTATAACTAATTGAAAATAATGAAGTAGTTGAATTTGTACCAATCTAGAACTATAGCAAAGGTATTATTTGAAAAAAGCAAGGTGCACAAGAGTTTAAACTATGTACTGTTTGTGTATATAGAACCGAATGACAAAGAGAAAGAGTGCTGGTGAGTCGGGGGGAAAGAAGGAGGAGATTTATGTACAATTAGATCCTTTTGGATCTTTTTAATTTTTTTCCTGTACAAGTATTTTACATTAAGATAAGAACTTATTTGTATAAAATGTCTCAGAGCTGAGCAATTACTCCTATATTTTAGGTTCTATCTACCTTTCTCCTGAAATAACGAGTGCAGATGATTCCATAGGTGAATCAGGGGGGAAGAGCTGGAACAAGAGGAGCAAGGGAAAACTTGGGGGGAAAAAAAGGATATTATTTTAATAAGCCCTAAAGATTACTTGCATCCCCATAGAAACTAAGCTAAATTTCACTCTCTGACATACTTTCACTCCATGAATTTGTGAGACTAGAAGTTACACTGAAACAGTGAGAGTTCATGATATACATCTTTCAGAGGGAGGCAGTTTCCATCAGACACTCCACTTATGGTAAAAAGAATCCCCAGACTAGGGCAAACACTGTAAGCCTTACAACCCAGGCTGCAGGGTACTACATGCTTTGTGGAAGTTAGAAGCTACTCAGAGGCAATTCAATTCTTCTAAAGGAGGATAAGGGATTGATAAGGTGATCAATGCTGGAAGGTAAGTTATTTCCTTACCAAAGGTGTTTTCCCTGCCCTGTAGAAACTGAGCATCCCTCAGTAGGCAGGACTTGACAAAGACTTATCAACTTGATGCACTCAAGTCTCCCCAACTTTGACTTGTTTGTGTATATACCAACACCCTCTCCCCTTTTTCCTGGCTATGAAAGAATGGGTGCTGGTATTTCCTGCACCAGGTACTTCCTGCAGCCCCTAGTAACCTAGGTTCCAGGGTAAATGAAACCCACAGCGAAAGGTAGAGTTGGAGCAAATATGTATAAGAAGATCAGAGAAAACTGGTTTAAAATGACATTCTAAAAGACCAGAGACTTTGGCTGTTAGGAATTCTTTCTACTGGCCACCTAAAAATTTTACATTAGTAATGAAAATAGAGAAAATAAATTAGCTTTAACTTTAATCATCTAAATAGGAGGCAAAACAATTAATGATTAAGATTCTGAAAACAGATAGTCATAGGCCCAAATCTCCAGAAATAATTTCATATCACATGGAAAACCAAGAAAACTTTGTAAATTATAACTATTTGGTATGAATTATCTCCAAGGAAAATTTTCCCTAATAAAAAAACAACAATAATTCAACTGAGGATGAGATGAATAGAGTGTCAGAGTCTACTAAGCAGGTCTGTGGTGCTTTAAATAGCAGCAAAACGGAACAAATTTCCTTTCCTACCAGATTCTTACCTTACAAGAAACAGCACCTATTGTCCCAAGGGAAAAACAGAACATCAACACAAAGGCAGCATGGCTGAAGACGGCTGTGGCTTTATCTGCAGGAGCCCATCAACAGACATAAACCCATTTACCTCTATATAAACCTTTCCAAACCACCAACAGACTATTATTTTCAAAAGGCAAGAAACAGATCAACGCCATTTTCTTTCTTAGTAAACTGTACACAATGTTCTAAACATATGCTCCCAAAATTACTAGGCTCCAAAGAAGAAAAGTCAGAAAAAATAAAATTATTTGCTTGAAAAACACCATCTAACTTAAAAATGACAACTGCCAAAAAGTATTTAAGTTCAAATATAAATGTGAAACAATGTCAAGATATCAACTTTGAACTTTGGATAAACCTCAAATAGTTTACTTAAAAGTAGATTTGCTGTTAGAGGACATTACATTCTGCTTATACTTTTTTTTTTTGACAGGGTCTCACTCCCATTTGCCAGGCTGGAGTGCACTGACATGATCTCGGCTCACTGCAGCCTCAACCTCATGGAGCCAGGTGATTCTCCCACCTCAGCCTCCCAAGTAGCTGGAACTACAGGTGCACACCACCATGCCTGGCTGATTTTTTGTATTTTCAGTAGAGACAAAGTTTTGCCACGTTGCCCAGGCTGGTCTTGAACTCGTGGACTCAAGCAATCCGCCCACTTCAGTCTCCCAAAGTGCCAGGATTACAGGCATGAGCCAACACACTGGGCTGAGTCTATAAAATTATCATCAACTTCAATATTGGGAAGGGTTATGAACTTCAACAAATGAGCTAATAAAGAACTTGAAAACAATATTTATATCTACCTAGACTGAGAGTATTATTTTGGACACATCTGAGATTACTAGTAAATTTCATGAATGTTAGTCTAGATATAAATGTTCTTATTTATTTATTTTTCTCTGCTCTGTTGCCTAGGCTGGAGTACAGTAGTGTGATTCTAGCTCACTGCAGCCTCAAACTCCTAAGCTCAAGCACCTCCCCACCTCAGTCTCCCAAGTAGCTAGGACTACAGGCATGTACCAACACACCTGGCTAAAATTTTTTTTAAACTTTTTGCAGTGACAGGATCTAGCATGTTACCTAGGCTGGTCTCAAACTCCTGGGCTAAGGCAAGCCTCCTGCCTCAGCCTCCCAAAGTAAGGGATTACAGGTGTGAGTCACTGCGCCTGATCTAAATATTTATTAAATATACATTATGCCAAGCCTGGCAATGCAATAATGATGAAAAAGAGACATAGTCCCTAACCTCATGGAGCTTACAGTCTAATGAAAAAGACAATTAAATGGACAATAATGCTGCAATATATTAAGGCTACGGTGGAAGTACAAGGTGCTATGGAAACAAAAAGCTGGTATACCTGTTTATAAATATGGAAGAGGGGAAGGAAAGGCAGTGAGTGATGAAGGAAGAAACCCTTCACAGAAGGCTTAAGATTTAAACCAAAATTTTAAAAATCGCTAGGACTTATTCAAAGGGAAGGAGAACAAAGCCTTATGGTAATGGAAGTATAATTTGTATAAGAGAGGAGGAATAGGGAGAGTACAGTTGAGGCAAGGTGGGTGGAGATAAGAATACAGTGCATTTAAAGAATTAAAAGTAGACCAGGCACAGCGGCTCATGCCTTTAATCCCAGCACTTTGGGAGGCTGAGGCAGGTGGACCGCCTGAGGTCAGGAGTTCAAGACCAGCCTGGCTAATGCAGTGAAACCCTGTCTCAACTAAAAACACAAAATAATTAGCCAGGTGTGGTGGCATGTGCCTGTAATCCTAGCTACTTGGGAGGCTGAAATGGAGAATCGCTTGAACCTGCAAGGTGGAGGTTGCAGTGAACTGAGATCGTGCCACTGCACTCCAGCCTGGGTGACAACAGCAAGACACCATTTCAAAAAAAGAAAGAAAAAAAAAATTCGACGTGGTGGCGTATGCCTGTAATCCCAGCTACTCGGGAGGCTGAGGCAGGAGAATCGCTTGAACCTGGGAGGCGGAGGTTGCAGGAAGCCCAAGGTTATGCCACGGTACTCCAGCCTGAGCAATAAGAGTGAAATTCTGTCTCAAAAAAATAAATAAAATAAAAGTAATTCGACATAGAGGGTGGAGCAAGATGGTGGAATAGAAGGCTCCACTGATCGTCTTCCCAAGAGGAATACCAAATTTATTAACTACACCAAAAAAGCACCTTCTAAGAACCAAAAATAAGGTAAGCATTCACACTACCTGGTTTTAACTGAATATCACAGAAAGAGACATTGGATAGTGCAGGAAAAAGTCTTGAACTGACAATACAATCATTCCCTCATCCCCCAGCAGTGGCTGCATGGCAAGAAGAATCTGTGCAACTGGGGAGAAAGAATGCAGTGATTGTGACACTCTGCACTTAATTCAGTGCTGTCCTGTCATAGCAAAAGCAGAACCAGGTGTACTTAGCTGACACCCACTCATGGAAGGAGCATATGGACTGGCTCTAGCCAGATGGGAATCACCCATCTGAGCAGTCAAAATTTGAGTTCCAGTAAGCCTTGCCACTGCAGGCTGGAGTGCTCTGGGCACCTAAATAAACTTGAAAGGCAATCTAGGCCATAAGGACTCTAAGTCCTAAGTGAGTCCTTGTGCTGGGCCAGTGTCAGAGCCAGTGGACTGGGGGGACATGTAACTTATTGAGACACTAGACACAATGGTTAATACAGTGCTTTCACCACCCTCCTCCAGCCCCAGGCTGCAAAAGAGACCCCTTGTGGCTCCAAAAGGGACCCCTTGCTTCTGCTTGAAGAGAGGAAAGGGAAGAGTAAAGAGGATTTTAACTTGCATCTTGGATACCAGCTCAGCCACAGTAGGAAAGGGTATCAGGCAATGTCATGAGGCCCCCATTTCAGGCCTTAGCTCCCAGAAAATATTTTGAGAAACTCCCTCAGTCAGAAGGGACCCATTGACTTGAAAGGAAGTACCCAGTCATGGCAGATCCCATCACCTGTGGACTAAAGAACGCTTTGGCCCTGAATAACCAATGAGATACCCATGGAGTATGTCATGGGTTTTGGGTGAGACTCTGAGACATATTGGCTTCAGGTGAGACACAGCACTTTCCCAGCTGTGGTACCTACGATGAGAGACCCCATCTACTTGAGGAAAGCAGAGGAAAAGTAAAGAGGACTTTAAGGTCTTGCACCTTAGGTACCAGCTAGGCCACAGGGTGATAGACCATAAGGCAGGTTCTTGGGGTCCCTGATTCCAGGCCTTGGTTTTTAGATGGCATTTCTGAGTCTGCCATGGGCCAGAGGGGAGCCCACCCCCCTGAAGAGTGAGTCTCAGGTCTGGCAACATTCACCATAAGCTGATTAAAGAGCCCTCGGACTTTAACTGAACATTGGTGGAAGCCTGGCAGTACTCCCCATGGGCCTGTGTTGGTGGTGGCTATGGGCTGAGGCTTCTGTGCCTGTGGGAAGGGGAGGGAAGAAGGGGAAAAACTGTGACTCGTGGCTTGAGCTCAGCCACAGTACAATGGAACATCAGGTAGATTTCAAAGGTTTTTCACCCTAGTCCCTAGCACCTGGACAGCTTTTCTAGACCCATTTGGGCCTGAGGGACCTCACTACCCTGAAGGGAAAAACACAAGACTTTCTGGCATTGTCACTTGCTGACTGTAGAGCCCTAGGGCCTTCAGAAAACATAGGCGATAACCTGGTAGTGGTTATAGTGGGCCTTGGGTGAGGCACAATGCTATGCTGGCTTCAGGTGTGACCCAGTGCAATCCCAATGGTGGTAACCACAGGGGCACCTGTGTCATCCCAAAGCTCCAGGCAGCTCAACATAGAGAGAATTCTGATGGTTTGGAAGAAAGTAAGGGAAGAGAACAAGTGTCTCTGCCTGGTAATCCAGAGAATTCTTCCAGATTTTATCTAAGACCACCAAGGCAGCATATCTATGAGTGTGTAAGAACCACAGTGTTACCGGGCTTGGGGTGCCCCTTCATGCAGGCAGTGCTTAGATCACAACACCCAAGTCCTTGAGAATTCCTGGAAAGCCTTCCCAAGAAAGACTGTTACAAATAAGCCCAGAATGAGAAGACTACAATAAATACCTAACCGTTCAATGTCCAGACACCAAAGAATATCTACAACCATCAACACAATCCAGTAGAGCATGACCTCACCAAACAAACTAAATAGGGAACCTGGGACCACTCTTGGAGAAAGAGATACATAGTATCTTTCAGAGACAGAATTCAAAATACCTGTTTTGAGAAAACACAAAGAAATTCCTCGGAGAAGGAATTCAGAATTCTATCACATAAACTGAACAAAGAGATTGAAATAATTAAAAAGAATCAAGCAGAAATTCTGGATTTGAAAAATACAATTGACATAATGAAGAACATATCAATCTCTTTTAATAGTAGAATTGATCAAGCAGAAGAAAGAATTAGTGACCTTTAAGATAAACTATTTGCCAGTGAAACCCCGTCTCTACTAAAAAAATACAAAAATTTAGCCGGGCGAGGTGGCGGGAGCCTGTAGTCCCAGCTACTCGGGAGGTTGAGGCAGGAGAATGGCGTAAACCCAGGAGGCGGAGCTTGCAGTGAGCTGAGATCCGGCCACTGCACTGCACTCCAGCCTGGGTGACAGAGCGAGACTCCGTCTCAAAAAAAAAAAAAAAAAAGATAAACTATTTGCATAGTATTCCATGGTGTATATGTGCCACATTTTCTTAATCCAGTCTATCATTGATGGACATTTGGGTTGGTTCCAAGTCTTTGCTATTGTGAATAGTGCTGCAATAAACATAGTGTCTTTATAGCAGCATGATTTATAATCCTTTGGGTGTATACCCAGTAATGGGATGGCTGGGTCAAATGGTATTTCTAGATCTAGATCCTTGAGGAATCACCACACTGTCTTCCACAATGGTTGAACTAGTTTACAGTCCCACCGGAAGTGTAAAAGTGTTCCTATTTCTCCACATCCTCTCCAGCACCTGTTCTTTCCTGACTTTTTAATGATTGCCATTCTAAATGGCATGAGATGGTATCTCCTTGTGGGTTTGATTTGCATTTCTCTGATGACCAGTGATGATGAGCATTTTTTCATGTGTCTGTTGGCTGCATAAATGTCTTCTTTTGAGAAGTGTCTGTTCATATCCTTCATCCACTTTTTGATGGGGTTGTTTGACTTTTTTCTTGTAAATTTGTTTAAATTCTTTGTAGATTCTGGATATTGGCCCTTTGTCAGATGGGTAGATTGCAAAAATTTTCTCCCATTTTGTAGGCTGCCTGTTCACTCTGACGGTAGTTTCTTTAGTTGTGTAGAAGTTCTTTAGTTTAATCAGATCCATTTGTCTATTTTGGCTTTTGTTGCCATTGCTTTTGGTATTTTAGTCATGAAGTCCTTGCCCATGCCTATGCCCTGAATGGAATCATGTCCTTTGTAGGCACATGGATGAAGCTGGAAACCATCATTCTGAGCAAACTATCCCAAGGACAGAAAACAAAACACTGCACGTTCTCACTCATAGGTGGGAACTGAACAACGAGAACACTTGGACACAGGGTGGGGAACATCACACACTGGGACGTGTTGTAGGGTAGGGGAAGGGGTGAGGGATAACATTAGGAAAAATACCTAGTGTAAATGATGAGTTAATGGGTGCAGCACACTAACATGACACATGTATACATACGTAACAAACCTACACGCTGTGCACATGTATCCTAGAACTTAGAGTATAATAATAAAAAATAGACAAAAAAAGATAAACTATTTGAAAATATACACTCAAAGGACACAATAGAAAAAAAAAACCATGAAGCACACCTAGAATATCTACAGAATAGCCTCAAAAAAGCAAAGCTATGAGTTATTGGCCTTAAAAAAAAAGTACAGAAAGAGATAAGGTTAGAAAGTTTATCCAAAGAGATAATAACAGAGAATTTCACAAACCTAGAGAAAGATATCAAAATCCAAGTACAAGAAGCTTATAGAACACCAAACAGATTTAACCAAAAGAAGACTACCTCAAAACATTTAATAGTTAAACTCTCAAAGGTAAAGGATAAAGAAAGTATACTAAAAGCAGCAAGAGAAGAGAAAAAAATAACATACAATGGAGCTCTAATATGTCAGACAGTAAGCTCAGTGGAAACCTTATGGGCCAGGAGAGAGTGGCATGACATATGTAAACTGCTAAAGAAAAAAAAAAAAAAAAAAAAAACTTTTATCCTGGAATAGCAAATCCAGTGAAAACATCCTTCAAACATAAGGGAGAAATACAGACATTCTCAGACAAACAAAAGCCGAAGGCCTTCATCAACACTAGACCTGTTACAAGAAGTGCTAAAGGGAGTACTTCAATCAGAAAGAAAAGGACATTAATAAGCAATAAGAAATAAACTGCAGGCCGGGCGCAGTGGCTCAAGCCTGTAATCCCAGCACTTTGGGAGGCCGAGACAGGTGGATCACGAGGTCAGGAGATAGAGACCATCCTGGCTAACACGGTGAAACCCTGTCTCTACTAAAAATACAAAAACTAGCCGGGCAAGGTGGCAGGTGCCTGTAGTCCCAGCTACTCCGGAGGCTGAGGCAGGAGAATGGCGTAAACCCGGGAGGCGGAGCTTGCAGTGAGCTGAGATCGGCCACTGCACTCCAGTCTGGGCGACAGAGCGAGACTCCGCCTCAAAAAAAAAAAAAAAAAGAAAAAAAGAAATAAACTGCAGATAACAACTCACTAGCAACAGTAAATACACAGAAAAAAAAAAAACCCTTAGAATGTTACAAAACTGTAACTGTGGTGTATAAACTACTCTTATATAAAATTGAAAGATTAAAATACGAGCCAAAAGAAACTACAATTTTTGAGGACAGGCAGTATAATAAGATACAAATAGAAGCAACAAAACGTTAACTAGCTGGGGGATCAAGTTGACATGTAGAGTTTTTAATCAGTTTTCTTTTAGCTTGCTTGTTTATACAAACAGTGTGAAGTTGTTAAGCTTAAAATAATGGGTTATAAGATATTGTTTGCAAGTCTCATGGTAACCTCAAATCAGAAAACATACAACAGATACACAAAAAATAAAAAGCAAGACATTAAATCATACCAACAGAGAAAATCACCTTAACCAAAAGGAAGACAGGAAGGAAGGAAAGTGGGATAAGAAGACCACAAAACAACCAAAACCAAATAGGCAGTAGTAAGTCCTTAATTATCAATAATAACATTGAATGTAAATGAACTAAACTCTCCAATAAAAAGACACAAAGTGGCTGAATGGATAAAGAAACAAGACCGAATGATCTGTTGCCTACAAGAAAAACACTTTACCTAAAAAGACATACATAGACTAAAACCAAAGGAATGGAAAAAGATATTTCATCCCAATGGAAACCAAAAAAGAGTAGTAGTTATAGCTCCAATAGACAAAATAGATTTCAAGACAAAACTATAAGAAGAGACAAAGAAGGTCACTATATAAGGGTCAGTTCTGCAAAAGAATATGACAATTGTAAGTATCTATGGACCCAACACTGGAAAACCCTGATATATAAAGCAAATATTATTAGAGTTAAAGAGAAAGATAAAACCCAATGGAATAATAGCTGGAGACTTAAACACCCCACTTTCAGCATTACACAGATCTTCCAGACAGAAAATCAACAAAGAAACATCAGTTTAATCTGCACTATAGAACAAATGGACCTACTAAATATTTACAGAACATTTCATCCAACAGTTGAAGAATACACATTCTTTTCCTCAGCACATGGATCTTTTTCAAGAACAGACCATATATTAGGTCACAAAATAAGTCTTAAAACATTAAAAAGAACTGAAAAAGTATCAAGTGTCTAACCACAATGGAATAAAACTAGAAACTAGTAACAAGGAATTTTGAATACTATACAAGTACATGAAATTAAACAATAGGTTTCTGAATGATGAGTGGGTCAAATGAGGAAATTAAGAAGGAAATTGAAAAATATCTTATGAAAAAAGATAATAAAACTACAACATACCAAAACCTATAGGGCACAGTACTAAGAGGAAAGTTTATAGACGGAAGTGCTTACATCAAAAAAGAAGAAAAACTTCATATAAACAACCTAACAATGTATCTTAAAGAACTAGAAAACCAAGAGTAAACCAAACTCAAAATTAGCAGAAAAGATGTAATAAAGATCAGAGCAGAGGCTAGACACGGTGGTTCATGCCTGTAATCCCAGCACTTTGGGAGGCCAAGGTGGGCTACAGGCCAATATCATTGATGAATAGATGCAAAAATCGTCAGCACAGTACTGGTAAACAAAATTCAATAACACATTAGAAAGATCATTCATCATGGCCAAGTAGGATTTATCCCTAGAATGCAAGGATGATTCAACACATGCAAATCAATCAATGTGATACATCATATCAACAGAGTAAAGGACACAAACCATATAATCATTTCCATTAATGCTGAAAAAGCATTTCACAAAATTCCACATCCCTTCATGGTAACAACCTTCCAAAACCTGGGGATAGAGGGAACATACTGCAACATAATAAAAACCACATACAACAGACCAACAACTAGTATTATACTGAATTGGGAAAAACTGAAAGTCTTTCCTCTAAGATCTAGAACATGACAAGAATGTCCACTGTCACCACAATTATTCAACATAGTACTGGAAGTTCTAGCTAGAGCAGTCAGACAAGAGGAAGATATAAAGAGCATCAAATTGGAAAGGAAGCAAATTATCCTTGTTTGCAAACGATATAATCTTACATTTGAAAAAACTAAAGACTTCACCAAAAAAACTACTAAAACTGATAAAACTGATAAACAAATTCAATAAAGCTGTAGCACACAAAATCAACATACAAAAACCATTTTTATGGCCCGGCACGGTGGCTCAAGCCTGTAATCCCAGCACTTTGGGAGGCCGAGACGGGCGGATCACGAGATCAGGAGATCAAGACCATCCAGGAGGCTAACATGGCAAAACCCCGTATCTACTACAAAATACAAAAATCTAGCGGTGGCGGGCGCCTGTAGTCCCAGCTACTTGGGAGGCTGAGACAGGAGAATGGCGTAAACCCAGGAGGCGGAGCTTGCAGTGAGCTGAGATCTGGCCACTGCACTCCAGCCTGGGCAACAGAGCGAGACTCCGTCTCAAAAAAAAAAAAAAAAAACTATTTTTATAACAGCAAACAATCTGAAAAAGAAATTTTAAAAGTAATCCTATTTACAATAGCTGCAAATAATACCTGCAAATTATCAAAGAAGTAAATGATCTCTACAATGAAAACTATGAAACACTTTTGAAAGAAATTAAAGAGCACACACACACAAATGGATAGATATTTCATGTCCATGCACTGGAAGAATCAATCTTTTAAAATGTCCATACTACACAAAGCAATCAACAGATTCAGTGCAATCCCTATCAAAATACCAAAGACATTCTTCACAGAAATAGGAAAAACAATCCTGAAATCTACATAACAGCACAGAAATGCAGAACACCAAAGTTACCCTAAGCAAAAAGAACAAAACTGGAGGAATCACATTATTGACTGAATTATATGACAGAGCTATAGTAACCAAAACGGCCAGTTACTGGCATAACAACAGACACACAGACCAGTGGAACAGAATAGAGAACCTAGAAATAAACCCACACATCTACAATGAATTTCTTTTTGACAAAGTTGCTCAGAAAATACACTGGGGAAAGGACAGTCTCTTCAATAAATGTTAGGAAAACTGATTATCCATATGCAAAAGAACCCTATCTCTCACCATACACAAGTACCAAATCAAAATGGATTAAAGACTTAAATCTAAGATCTCAAATTATAAAACCACTACAAGAAAATAATGGGGAAACTTTTAAGGACATTAGCCTGGGCAAACATTTCTTGAGTAATACCACTCAAGCACAGGCAACCAAAGCAAACATGGACAAATGGGATCACATCAAGGTAAATATCTTCTGCATAGCAAAGGAAACAATGAAGAAAGTCAAGAGAAAACCCACAAAATGGGAGAAAATATTTGCAAACTACCCATCTGACAAGGGATTAATAATAACAATCTATAAGGTTCTCAAACAACTCTAAAGGAGAAAAATCTAACAATCTTATTAAAAAATGGGAAAACATCTGAATAGACATTTCTCAAAAGATGACATACAGATGACAAACAGGTATATATAAAGGTAATCAATATCACTGATCATCAGAGAAGTGCAAATCAAAATTACGAGGTATCTTTTCACCCCAGTTAAAATAGCTTTTATCCAAGGCAGGCAATAACAGATGCTGGTGAGGATATGGAGAAAAGGGAAACTTCTACACTGCTGGTGTGAATATAAATTAGTATAACCACTATGGAGAATAGTTTCGAGGCTCCTCAAAAAAATAAACATTGAGCTACCATATGATCCAGCAATTCCACTATTGAGTATATACCCAAAAGAAAGGATATCAGAATATCAAAGAGATATCTGCACTCCAATGTTTATTGCAGCACTATTTACAATAACCAAGATTTTTTTTTTTCTTTTTGAGATGGAGTTGTCGCTCAGGCTGGTGTGCAGTGGTACGATCGTGGCTCACTAGAACCTCCACCTTATGAATACAAGTGATTCTCCTGCCTCAGTCTCCTGACTAGCTGGGATTACAGGTACCTGACACAATGCCTGGCTAGTTTTTGTATTTTTAGTAAAGACGAGGTTTCACCATGTTGGCCATGCTGTTCTCGAACTTCTGACCACCTCGGCCTCCCAAAGTGCTGAGATTACAGGAGTACAATAGCCAAGATTTGAAAGCAACTTAAGTGTCCATCAACAGGTGAACGAATAAATAAAATGTGATACATATCCACAATGAAGTACTATTCAGCCATAAAAAAGAATGAGATACTGTCATTTGCAACAACATGGCTGGAACGTGAAGTCACTATGTTAAGTGAAATAAGCCAGGCACAGAAAGACAAACATCACATGTTCTCACTTAACTGTGAGAGCTAAAAATTAAAACAATTGACTCAGGAAGATAGAGAGTAGAAGGATGGTTACCAGAGGTTGAGAGGGGAAGTTGTGGCAGGGGGTGGAAGAGAAGTGGGGATAGTTAATGGGTACAAAAATAGAAAGAATGAGTAAGACCTAGTATTTGCTATCATAACAGGGTAATTATAGTAAAACAAAAATAAATTCTACATTTTAAAATAACTAAAAAGGGTATAATTATATTGTTTGAAATATAAAGGATAAATGCTTGAGGTAATGGATACCTTCACTTTCCCTGATGTGATTATTATGCATTGCATGCTTATATCAAAATATCTCATGTAACCCATAAATATAGAACTACCATGTATCCACAAAAAATTAAAAATTAAAAAATGCTAAAAGGGTAATTTGCTTCTTAGAATGAATAAAAACATTTTCTCTTTATTCATCAATTTTATTTTTTCATTCATTCAATACTTATTGAGCTCCTACTATGTAGCAGCCCCATTGAACAATAGAGGTATCTTTTTCTTTTTCAAATTATGAAGCTCAAATAAAAAGAAATCAGAAAGCTGTGTATATGTACCAACCAATTTCTTCTTGTTTGAGAGCATGGTGACTCACACCTGCAATCCTGGCACTTTGGGAGGTCAAGGAGGGAGGATAGCTTGAGCCCAGCAGTTTGAGACCTGGGCAACATGATGAAACCCCATCGATACAAAAATACAAAAATTAGGTAGCACACTTGTAATTCCCAGCTACTAGAGGCTAAGGTGGGAGTATCTCTTGAGCTTCAGTGAGGCTGCAGTGAGCCCAGATTGTGCCACTGCACTCCAGTATGGGAAACAGAGCAAGACTCTGTTTTTTTACGACATAAAAAGAAAGAAAGAAAAATAAATCAATATATCTTATCAGGGCTCCTTCTTCATTGAGATAACTACATTATATAGAATTCCTTTGTAAAACAACCAAAAAACAGTGTAATAATGAACAAATTACCTCTAAAGGGAATTAAGCAAGTCTTGGAATATTGAGTTTTATTTTCCTATTTTACTTATACCATCGTCTCTGAATTTTTAGTATGTATTTTACAATTTGGTAAGTCATAAGTCTGACATAGGTCTCACTAGACTAAAATCAACGTGTCAGCTGCATTCCTTTTGGAGGTTCTGGGGGGAAATCTATTTTCTTGCCTTTTATTTGCCTTTCCTAGTTTTTAAGGGCTTCCCAAATTCCTTGCTCATGGTTCTTTTCTTCCATCTTTAAAGCAAGGGCTGAGATCTCACATGGTATCACTCTGACTCTCTCTCTTCTGCCTCCCTCTTTTATTTTTAAAGATGTTTGTGATTACAATGGGCCCACTAGCATAATCCAGATTAATCTCCACATTTTAAGATCAACTGATTAACAGCTTTAATTCCAACTTAATTTGACTTTGCCATGTAACCTAACATATTCAGTGGTTTCAAATAATAAGACATGGGCATTCTGGAGTGCCATTATTCTGCCTACCACAGTATATTAAGGAAATCTTTAAATATTTCTGATAATGCACTGGTGAAGGTACAGTGATGATCTCTCTCATCCTTTTTTATTTTTTTAACATCTGCTAGAGTAGATAAGAAATGTGTACAAAATCATATTCTCAAGGAAACACTCATCCTAAAAGTGCTCCAAGTAAAAATTAGATTAAAAACTACAGAACTGAGGAAACATTTTGGCTCAAATATTTAAAGGGAAGATGGCCTATGAAACAGGCCTTAGAGCATAGGTAGGATCTGTTAATAGGCAGAGACGAGTATAGAGGGTCGGGGCTTTGTGCAACTAAATGGAAGGAAAGTAGAAAAGGAAGACATTTAACAAGTACCACTGAGGTAGCGTGAGAAGCACTCAACAGAAAGCAGTATGAGCTGAGAATTTCAAGCAAAAAGTGGTCAACGATTCAATTGTGGCAGAGATGAAGGAAGGCAAAGCCAGAGAAGTCACTGGAGTTTTAATTAGTGTATCACTGATGATCTTCAAATAAGCATTCACAGTCAAGTGCTGGTGGCAGAAGCTAGATTGCAGCTGTTTCGGAGTGGGCTGGCATCAAGTGTAAATGACTGTTTTGATAAATTTGTAGTTAAATAAAGTAAAATAAAAAGTTTGAGAGGACATACGGTTAAAGCTTTGGTAGAACACAAAGGTAACTGGACAGAAAAAGAAGGGTAAGAGTAAAAAATCAGGTCAAAGACACATGTAGTGCAAATTGTTTAGGTCTACTTTAAAAATCAGTAGAGTCTTTTCCCTCCCTAAGTACCTTGGTTTTGAGAGGTATGAATATTATGAACTACAAGACCCAGTTCTTAAGTTATTAATAAACTAGAAAATTCACAACAGAAAGGCACCCCAAAAAGGTCATTTGGTCCAGTATCCTCACCCATGGAAGGGTTATATGTTAATTGCCCCTATGAAATGTTTTTCATCATCTCCCCTTTCCTTCAGACAGAACTAATCTCTCTGTGACCATAAAGCATTTTGTGTGACAGATATCCTTCTCACATAGCACTAACTACATTTAGTCATGATGATCTTCAAATCTATTTTTGATACAAAACTTTAAATCCCCATGGGCAAGAGAGACCTCACAGCGAAGGGGGTGGAACCAAACCATCCAGGGATAGGATAAAGAAGCTTGCTCTTAAAGGTGGAGGAGCAGAAAAGCAGTGATGTAAACACAGCTCACTAATCCCAGGTTTCTGTCCAGAGCTGGCCTTGATTGCACTGCAGTTTGCTTTACTTCAGTTTATCCTGTAATCCATTTTTGGGTATACCACTGTTTGCTTAAAATTTCTGAATTGCAAAGTCATATGCAAATTAGTGAATACATGAGATAATAAATTTAAGCAGATGATGGATTAATCCTAAATAAAGCTTTTAAATCACTTTGGCTGACATTAAACAGTTTGCTGAACCAAGTATTCTAAATGGCACTGTTTCTGACAAGATTATCTAATAACTATAACCTCTGTATAACCCTTTTGTTTAAAATACTTTGTATAGAATCAATTAGGAATTATATAAATACCACCCACATCGTTAAAACAGAGTCATGAATAGATGAAGAATCAATCTTAAAGTTATTAAAAGATATAATTTTTTAAAATTCACTTTGAGTGACATACTTTTAGAATTTAACTTCTGTCTTAAATGAAAATGACAAACAACTCATGAGTTATCTGAATTCCCTTTAACAAAAAACATGAGAACCAACTCTGTATTTTATATGTGGAATAGGCTATTCTTGTGACAGTTAGTAAATATAATAGCAAGTAATCTTAAAGATACAGATGTTTCCGAGAGATAGAGTAAATATCCTGGTCAGAATCCAAGAGAAGAATCAATACTGACCATCCATTCAACATTTAATATACCTAGTAATCTACTATTTCTAACCAATTATCCAATTAAGACTCCTCTAGGGTTAATTAGGGAGTGAATGAGCTATGGTCTTCACCACTGATATATTACAATAAATTATACACCTAGTAAATTATATTGCCTGAGGCAAGGGAATAGAAAAGAAAAGCACGCAAAATTATACTACTGCTTCCCCATTAACCAAATACTGCACTGGCATTCAAAGCAATCTCCTTTCAGATGGGCTTTTCACTGTATCCTTGCTTGGCTTTAACAAGCTGTCATTCCAGAAGGGACCATGAATTTCTATAGCAATTCCAAACTTTAAAGTATGAGTTTCTCAAATTGTGGTGTTAGTCCATATGCATCAAAATCTGAGGAGTTTTCAAAAGTGCAAATTCCTGGGTCCCAAAGTCCCACCAAAATAGACTCTGAGGAGTGGAGCCCAAGCATGTAAATTTAGAGCCAACATTCTCCCAAGTGATTCTCATGCATGCTAAAGTTTGAGAACCACTGCCTAAGAACAAGTTAGACCTGTAACACTTGGCAAATGCACTAGGAAGCACTAGACATATAGACGTAACCCATACTTTCTCCCTAAGGTATGGTACCTAGACCAGGAACAGTGGCATCACAAGGGAGCTTGTCAGAAATGCAGGATCTCAGGCCCATGCCAACCCTGCTTAATCAGAACTTACATTTTAACAAGATCCCCAAGTGATTGCTATTTGCATTAAAGCCTTAAACACACTGATCGACAGCAGTTATTCTTGGATGCAGGTGTTTCTGGGGTATGACTTTACATCGGTCAAACAGCAAAGCATATCAAAGGATATCGTGGCAAACATGTGAAATACACTTTATAGTAAAATAAGCAATCGAAGCTAAGGCCCTGTTGAAATGCAGACAGAAGATTCCAAATATCTTTTGGAAATTTAAAAACACTCAGGCTAATAACATTTCCATTCTACTCTTTCCAGTATTATATTAATGATAATGATGGAAGATGGAAGTTATTCAGAATACAATTGACAAGAGACAAAAGTTCAAAAAGGTTTCATAGTAGCAATGGTTTGTGAGTTGTATTGGTCTCTAAGATCCACTTAAGATATAAATAATAACCAAGAACTTATTCACTTATAAATTCAACACATTCAAAAAGTTACATTTTCCCCATGTATGAAAGCATTTGAGGTTGGGATATAGTTTTGTATTTAATAAAAAGACTTCCTGAAAAGAATTTAAAAACCAAGGCTGAATGTGACGCCTGGTTTTTAAATAATCCCAGCACTCTGGGAGGCCAAGCCAGAGGATTAGTTGAGGTCAGGACTTCAAGATTAGCCTGGGCAATACAGTGAGACATCATTTCTAATAAATAAATAAATAAATAAATAATTAGCCAGGCATAGCAGTGTGCCCCTATACTAGTAGCTACTAAGGAGACTAAGGCAGGTAGATTGCTTGAGCCCGAGGTCTAGGTTACAGTGAGCTATGACTGTACCACTGCACTCTAATCTGGGCAACAGAGTGATATCCTGTCTCAACCACACCCCTCCGCTCAAAACAAATAACAACAACAACAAAAACGGGAAAAAAAGTTAAGAGAAAGTTCCCTTGAATTTCTTCGAAACAAGGTGGGGTACAAATCAATCACAGAGGGGACTAAAGTTCAAAAAGATATACTTGAAAACTAGACAGGGAAAATAGAAGGTAATATGCATATCTTTGACAAAATATGCTGCCTCATAAATAATACTTTATGTACACATTACAAACTTATTTTTTAACCACAGAGTCACATTAAAGTAATTATAAAACTTATTACTAGTTTATGACATTAGTACCACTCAGCTATGAGAATCCTATCTATATTAGCAGCCTATTTATAAAATATACTATGCAGGTTTTTATATATACTTGAAAAAATCTCTAAAGGACTGATCTCTAAACACTCATTTAAGCACTAATTGATCTCAAAGCACTTACTGGAGATCTTATTAATGTAGATACAGTAAAAACTTATTTTGTATAGAGTCAAATACAAAATAAATGTCAATATCCTCTTAAATATAATTGTACTATTTCACACATTATATAAGTGTTTCTATTGCACACTACAATGTTGCCTGATTACATTAGTTTTAAACATAAAATAGTTATCACAGCTTATGACAATGCTCTCAGAAAAGATGTCCAGTACTTCTCCCATCTGAGGACCCTGACTTTGAAAAAATGTTCCAGAAAGCAAATACCAGAAAATTATGTGAAATAGCCATCACCTATTTGTTGACTTTGAATCAACACTAAACTGAAAATTTTCTCTACTTCCTTTCCTACTTTCTACACTAGAATAAGAAAAAAAATCAATGCTTACTTGATTGCTCAGAAGTCCTAAATGTTAAACATTGATGATTACTATATACGAACATCCTAACAGTAGCCACAACCAAGAAGAGAACAACTCCAAGATGCTAAGAAGCACAGTGGAGGTTATTTGCTTATGAAAAGCATAATGTTAGCTTGCAATGCTATTTGTTCACATACTTTAATTGTCTGGCTGCCATTTAAACATATAGATTAGCTAAGGAGCCTACCCAGTATTAACTTCCAGCATTTTATCTGATACCCAAATAATATTTAATTATAACAATCTGGCTGAGATTACATGCATAACTTTGATATCTCAGCACACTCAGTTCTGCTCCTGGGAATATGGTACACGAGCAGTACCACCCTTAGGTCTAATCAAGAGGGGACCCTGCCACAAACCCTATGTTTCAGAGGGCCCTAGCTATCACAAATAACCCAAATTAAATTTGCTGAAGAACACATGAATGTCCTCTGCCACTGGGATCTGGCCCTCAGACCGACACTGTGTGATCTGTACCCTTGAACATCTACTCTCACAAATAACATCTTCAAGCCCCAAGGAAATGCTTCTGCACATCTCTTGCCCTATGTCCTCAAAATAAAAGGGGATCATGTGTCAGAATGCTCTCAAGGTTTGGTTTGTGCTGCTGCTGAAGACAGAGATAGATACTGCTTTGGAACTTCTGGAGGATTTGAGTGATGAAATCACTTAGGTAACAGAAAAGACTAATTAACTTGTCAAATCCTTCCTCTCAAATATCATGTACGCAATAAAGCACTGCTTAACCAAGTACCATTACCCAATAGTGCCAAATGTCCATTTCCTTACTTTATGTTCCTTACTTCATGTGGTTGTGGAGGTACTCACAAATTAACATGGTATTTGAAAGAGTTACACATAGTGGCTGAAGAATATAATATTAAAGAATTCATAAATCTCTTGTGTTTTGTCTTTTACTTTAATAGATAATTTTGCATATATTAGAAAAAAACCTGAAATTATAGTTTAAAATATTTTACAAATGCTTTACTTATATTTTTATAAAAATATATTTACATTTTAATGAAATATCTTAGATATTCAACTAGCCAGTAAATTGCTCCAAAATTTACTATTAAAATCTTATTAACAAAATTAATACAATTAAAATAAAAATACCATAGGCAACATTAATTTTTCAGAGCACTTGATAGTTTTACATTTAAACTTTGAATGCTAAAGGTTAGAAAATTATTATAGGTAAGATATTTTCTTACATAGAAGACTGAGAACTTTGTTGAAAAGTTATTTTTATGAAGTATCATGAATGCATGAAAAAGTGAGAATTAACTCTCACCTTTCCAAGGTCACTCTGCTAAGCTTTGTTGGAGCCAAACCCAGAATTTACATCTCCTGACTCTCACCCTAGTGTTCTTTCAACTTTTTTACAATCTTTCTAAACAATAAGTTATAATGTTATATACTGGTATAATGTTAATTATACATATATAATGTTCTAATAAGTTATAATATTCATCTAACATTGAGGATTTAGGTTTATACTTTTAATTATTGGCCTGTAAATAATTACACAGCAGAAGCAAATGGCCAAAGATCTGATCTTTTTTTTTTTAAAGACACGGCGTCTCAGTCTGTCACTCAGGCTGGAATGCAGTAGCACAATCATAACTCACTGCAGCCTCGAACTCCTGGGCTCAAGCATCTTCCCACCTCAGCCTCCCAAAGAGCTGGGATTAAATGTGTCAGCCACCATTCCTGGCTTGACCTGCCTTAATATGCCATAAATCCTTGCTTGGCATCCTTTCAAAATCAATAAATCTATTTACCTACAAAAGTAGATAAGATCATCATGTTTGCCTTAATTGTTTGCCCCTAATATTAGGATATACAGCTCTACAAAACATTTTCAAAAATATTGTGTACCTGGCATTGTAACAAAAAAGAAGTTTTCAAAACAAAGCACTGGATGAGTCCAAAATATTATTGTTAACTACCTTAAAAACAGTCACAATATCTGAGAAGATACAAAATAACTGCCAAAGACAGTCCAACCAATCATTCAACATATGTCAAAAGGAGAAAAACATAACATGGTAATCTTGAATACTCCAGTGCTTGCTACACCAAGTGTGGTCTGTAAACTACAGCATCAGCAGCACCTAGGAGTTTATCAGAAATGAAGAATTACAGGTCCTAACTCAGACCTACTAAATCTGAAACTGCAATTGAACAGGCTCCGAAGGTGATCTTTACTCATGTTAAAATTTAAACACCACTAGCAGGTTCATCACACCTGCTTGTATATGACATCAGCTATCATTTAAATATTTATTAATAAATGATATTTATTGACATTTAAATATTTATTGTAACATACATTACATTTAATATAATCATACATTATAACACATAATATGTTATTTCATTTACTTATCATAAGGCAGATACTACTTTCCCTGCTTTACAGATGACAGAAATAAGAATCAGAAGGACAGGTGCAGTGGCTCACGCCTGTAATCCCAGCACTTTGGGACGCAGAGGCGGGTGGATCAGAGGGTTAAGAGATCGAGACCATCCTGGCCAACATGGTGAAACCCCGTCTCTACTAAAAATAAAAAAATCAGCTGGGTGTGGTGACGCACGCCTGTAGTCCCAGCTACTCCGGAGGCTGAGGCAAGAGAATTGCTTGAACCCGGGAGGCAGAGGTTGCAGTGAGCTAAGATCGCACCACTGCACTCCAGCCTGGTGACAGAGCAAGACTCCATCTCTCAAATAATAATAATAATCAGAGAGGTTCAATATTGTGACCATGGTCAACAGGTAATAAGTGGTAGATCCTGGAGACAAATTCGTGTCATTTCAGTTAGACACTGCTTTTTTACATACTGGCCTCATAAAAGAAAGAGCAGAGCACTGTTACTAGTCGACGTCAGGAATATTTTGAGAAGTACTGAGAAGGAAGTAAAGCTACAGTTATCATGCCATTTTCTATGGAATTCTCTTTGGTTAACCAAAATCTTCCTATTATTTGGGTTTCATGCTGGGGAGTAGGCAATAAAGATTTTAAAAGAGCTGACAATATAGTTGAAGAAATAAACAATCTCAGAAATTAACAAGAGAACCATTCGAAATTAAGACTTCAAGAATGCAAAATGATGCTACAAATTGAATAATTTCCAAGGAAAGGATTGAATAAATTTATTCATTTTAATGCAGTGTTTATTAACTACCTACTACATACTAGGATTACATTAAGCACTGAGGATCTAAAATTAATTTTTAAAAATAGACTGAGGTTAGGGACTCTGAGGGAGACAACACAAACATTTATGTATAAAACAAAATGATAAGCACTATGTTTATATAAAATGTTACAGGAACAGCTACAGGAGAAAATGGGGTTAGTCAAAGAAGGTCTAGAAAAGGGTTTGTAAGGACGTGAAAGAACTAATTGATATAGATTAATTTCCTGATCACTCATTTTCTCATCTCTCCTACAAGGGAGTTAGAGAGGAGAAGCAATCTCCAAGAGCTTGTAACATTCTCTGCAGGAGCTTTAGAGGTGAATGATTGCAGGACTCCTCAGCCTGCTTCAGCTCAACCTGCTCAGCAGCTCAGCTTTTACATGTTTTACATATGTGGATTCTAAACAAGATTTGGTGGGCATTAAAAGAAAGTTTGAAAACTTTTAAAATTTAACATAATGTAATTATATGTGCCAGATGATGCTTACCTCAAACCATAATTAGGAATTTGTGGTCTGCCCCAAAACTATCTTTCTATTAACTAGCAAGAGAAACCTCTAAGGTAACATCCTAAGGAAAGAAAGGACCATACGTAGTATAGGAGAGGAAAACACTGTCAGGGCATCCTGTTTTCTGGAAGCTCCTGAACCTATGTTATTTCTACTTCCCACTTCTAACTGAGACTCATCTAGTGCTCTGGGCAGTAGATGCTATACCAAAATCAAGAAAATAAGATGCTGCTTTGAAAATCTCTTTTCACCTGAAGTACAAAGTAGGAAAGCTTTGGGATTGTGCACCTGACATATGAGGAATTCTGCACACCAGCAAGGTTTACAGAGATCCTATGTCATCAAGAGATGGTGCTTTCAACAAAGACATCTTACCTCTTTGAGCTCTCTAGGTATTTATTACTAAAGATACTGTGTATACAACTCTTACTCTATAGGAGAATATAACCTAAAATTCTGTTCCACGGTTGACTTTAAAGGCATGGCAACATTTCATTTTATTCAGAGTTGTTTTTCTCTTCCTAACACTTCTCAAAAATATCCTTCTGTGTGGCCAACTGAAGACAATAATTAGAGTTAAAATTTGTTTCCATTATGCATAAACTTCATTAAGAAAAACAGAGTGACATATATTTAATGTTCCTTTTCTAGTTTAAAATATTACTGTGCAAAAAACAGTTAACATTGCAGGTCTGAGACTGCTATTCTTAGAACGAAATGATTGAAAGGTTGGCCCTTTGATGGCATCTGGAAACTTGAATTTCAGGAGAGTTGCCATTATTCCCTGATAAGTGTGGTTTATTGTACCTAAACTGTTGTACAAACAATGTGATTCATGCTAAACTCCTTCTGAAAGTCTGAAATTTTGGTACATTCTAGGCAAAGGGTGCCTATGTGATGGGCTCTTGATAAAAACCCTGAACTCCTAGGCTCAGGCAAGCTTCTCTGGCACATAATACTTTACCTACCACACTTTCACAACTTGATACTGGAGTAATTAAGCTCATCCTGTGCAACTAAACTGGGAGAAGATTCGGAAGTGTGTGCCTGGTTTCCTCCAGACTTTGCTCCATGTGCCTTTTCCCTTTACTGATTTTGCTTCGTATCTTTTCACTGTAATAAATATAGTAGTGAGGACTATATGCTGAGTCCTGTTAGTCTTAGCAAATCGCCAAACCTGGGGACCTGGAAGGCAAAACTCTCAATAAAATTAGACCTAAAAAATTTTTCCCCACTTTAGGAAATACAGATAATACACGTCATCCTTTGTCCCCACATGCTGTCAGCCACTAGGTCTCATGGACTCTTCTCTTATACCACTTTCTTTCCTTTCCCACCATACCCGTCTCATTGCTGTCTTTCCTGATGCCACTCCCCTTACCACCTCAAGTGTAGATTATGACAGTGTTCTCTGTCTCAGTCTCAGTCTGCCCTAGCTGCAACAAAAACATACAGCTGGGTGTCTTAAACAACAGAAATGTATTTCTCACAGTTTTGGAAGCTAGGAAGTCCAAGATCAAGGTGTTGGCTGATTCCGTTCCTGGTGAGGACTCTTCCTGGCTTGCAGACGGCTACTTTCTCTAGCATGGTGGCTTATACATAGCATGCATTACACACTTCTCCATTGTGTCTTCACATTGCAGAGAAAGAGAGCTCTGATGTCTCTTCCTCTTCGTATAATGGAATCAGCTCTATCCGATTAAGGCCCCACACTTATGACTCCATCTAACCTTTATCACCTTCTCACAGGCCCTGTTTTCAAATATAGTCACATTGGGATTATGGGTTCAATATATGAACACCAGGAGAGGGGGACACACAAACATTCACCGTAACAGTCTCCTATCTGGTCTGACTCCTGTAATAAATTCTGTACTCTGTAACCAGATTAAGTAAGATTCCTAAGAGAATGCAATCATTATGAGTTTCTACTGTTTCAAAGTCCAGCAAGGAGGGGCCTCCAACACCTACAGTATACAGAACAACTACTTCAGAGCCAATAGCTAACACCTGAATGTGGTTTGCTTGAAGATGAAAAAATTAGAGCTATTTATGACAGTATTTAGCTCCGATTTGGATATGTTCAATTCCTTTAAAAAACAATTTCCTAATATTAAATTCTGATAAATATTGACTTTTCTAAGATTTTGTTTAATGTGGCAAAATTTCTAATATATGAAGAGACCATTACCTTCCTAAATAAATTACTAACAGGTATACTGGGTATTCAAAAGCAAGTTGAATAGTTTTACTTTCCCTGTTGAAGGGGATGAACATTGTCTTAATACTATCACTGTATCACCAGCCTGAGTCACATCATAGACTTGAATTAGAAAGAAATACTAATTCTTCAAAACAACTAATACACTATCAATGCAATAACCACATTCAATCAAAAGGGATCTTCAGCAAGAAAATGGGTAAGTGATAAATATGACTGAACTCAAACACAAAAACATACAAGAATATATAAATAGAAATCATAGTAAATCCTTCCCAAAGAAATCCATGCAAAGTAGCTGAGCTGCCCTTGTATTGAAACATAATCAATATCAATAAAGCAAAGTGTTTTTTTTTTCTAACTACCTGCTATGTATAAGCCACCATGCTAGTTAGTTACCCCAGGGGATACAAAAAAGCTTAATACATAATGTCAGTACTCTTAATTCTTGACTAATTAAATGAAACAAACACAGAGGCAAAATCTAACTTCTTAGGCTAATTTGGCTAGGGCAAAATGCCAGTCAGGCAATGGATTTAATTTATGTAAAAATTAATTGGTATGATCTCTTCTCTAACTAAACACTGTATTTTGTTTTATTTTTGATTTTGATTTTTTTTTTCCCCAGACAGCAAAGTCTTGCTCTGTCCACCCAGGCTGGAGTGCAATGCCGCCATCTTGGCTCACTGTAACCTCCATCTCCCAGGTTCAAGCTATTCTCCTGCCTCAGCCTCCCAAGTAGTTGGGACTACAGGCATCTACTACCACATCCAGCTAATTTTTGTACTTTTAGTAGAGACGGGGTTTCACCATATTGGCCAGGAAGGTCTCAAACTCCTGACCTCAGGTGATCCACCCGTCTCGGCTTCCCAAAGTGCTGGGATTACAGGCCTGAGCCACTGTGCCAGGCCAAAACACTGCATTTTAGAATGCCTCTGAATTCAAGGAAGGCCAGAGATTACAACATGCATGCATGAATAAAAACTCATCATTACTTCTGGAAATTTAATTCAGTATCATCATTTTTGTATATAAAAAGTAGCATTACCACCTCTCTGATACAAACAAATTTACATAGAATGTACATATGTAAAATTAAATTTTTTCTAAACTGGCTTTTGAGTGACTAGAAAGTAAGGGTTCCTGATTTAAACCCTGAAATTCAAAATCAGTTTATAGCTGATGATAGAGAAGTGAGAAAAACATGGATCAATACATGGAATGATATCTATTCTGTGAGATGGGGAGATGCATTCGGTACCCTGCCAAATGCAGTAGCAGCCCTGTGCAAGCGGTAAAATATTCAAGACGGGTCATGGCTGTAGAGAGGATTTGATCATATAGTCAAGATCTCACATACAAAGAATTTTTAGGCTGAAATTCTCATAGTACCAGAGAAAGCTCTGCTCTTGTAGACCTGAAAAAAGTAGAACTTTTTTTTTTTCCTCCCTCCAGTCAGCTGAGTTCTGGAGTGCCTAGTTCCCCATTAGGCTTTAAAGGGGTAAAGCGTTTTTGGCAGTGACAATCCCCAGTGAAGGCAGCTGAGACATTTCCTGGGATGTTGTCAGGAACTGGAACTGAGTGCAATTTTGTCTGCTTTCAGTATTGGTCTAGTGAGCAATTTTGATGTTCCTGTTTTGTTCCAGTCCAACAGCTTTTGGGAATAATGTACATTTGGTTGTAATTCAAACTGACACAATCAGTGTCTCAAGACTGACTATTTTGGAACTTAAATGGGCAGAGAGCTTATAGTGAGGGATTCTTTCTGTAGAGCTTCCAGGATGGAACCCCTCCCAAGGGCAAAGACACTTCCAGGAAAGTTTCATACTATGATTCTCAAACTTCTGAGTGCACAGAAATCACCTGCAGAGCGTGTCACAAATTCAGAGACTCACATTCTAGATATTCTGATTTAGGGGAACTAAGGTAGTTGCTGAAAATCTGTAATTTTAATAAGCACTACCAGTGAATCTGATGTAAACTGTCCACAGTTTATATTTCCGAGAAATGTTGGATTAGTGGCTTAAAGGATTAATTCACATCAGAGAAAATACCTGATTTAATAGAAAGTAGTGCCCTTATTACCAGAAAGATACAGGCAATAATATGAAACTTTCTGATATTTGACAACCAAAATAATTTCTCTTATCAGCAATATATTCATATACAATGATATATAAGCACAAAGATTTGAACCTATTATCTGGGACTACAAATCAAAGCAACACTTACTTAACCCTTAGCAATTGATGAGAGACAAAACACAGTAACAGCTGCATTTTTCTATCACTAGATAAAAAGACATGAACATAAATATACATAAGCATATACTTACCACAAATATAAACATTCTGTTCTTAACTTTTGTATAAAACATTCTGCTAATGGCATCTGGAAATTCAGAGGGGGAAAAAACATAAACCCTCAGAAATATTCAAGCAAAACTCTGAAATGATTACCAGTATAATCTACTCAAAAGCAAAAACATTTCCCTCATTTTTAGTATAACACTTATCTGAAAAGCCAACACAGTCTGCCCCCATATATTTACTGAACATCTACCATGTATGGCATCCTGCACTAGGTGGTAGAAACAGTGGGGAATGTGACAAACCCCCTGCCCCATGGAACTTACTGTTCTAAGCAGAAGAAACTGGAATGATTTTACAGACAGACAGACAGACAGAGAGACAGAGACAGAGACAGAGACAGAGAGAGGTAGAGGTAGATATAGATGTAGTGTCTATGATTTCTTCTCTGGGTTTAAAATTTTTTGTCTTTAGGGATATTATGCTCAACACTAGTTTAAGAAATTAACTACTATTTGAAATTCACTGTTTCATATTACACAAAAATGTCTGCCCACGGTGTCATGTGAAATGCTTAATTTTACCTCATCAATAACATTTAAATTTGAAGTGGAAAATAACTATAATTTATACTACAACACCAGTACAATCACAAAAACAAGGAAGAATGTGAATCCATTATTGAACAATGATCAGGATGAATTCTTATAATAAAGAAGAATTGTTTAATATGAAATCAGCCTACTTGTATACATGTTTTGCAAGCAAAACTCTCTTCTAGTATTTCAGTATAAGCCATAACAATCCCTCTGTTATAAACTAGAGCACTAGGGCATCTCTTATATGTGGAATAATTCTGAAATCTCTATTTGTTTACCCTAATTCACATATATCATATTTGTGTAACCATTAGACTATACAACATAAAAGAAACTTTTAAAATACAAAGTGTTATAAAGAAGTAAATAAGGTAAATAAATAAGTAAACAAAAGCAACAATTTATCTTAAATCTCAATCAAAATATTACAGATACAGCAATAATAAAATTAATTCTTTATAATATAATCCCACATATATAATTGCTATGTGGCCAGGAAACAAAACTCTTAATCAGGAAGGTTTCTTCCAACCTTAAGATTTCATGATTTTATAATATTTCTAAAATGTTAACGTTTTCCTACTGAGGGAAATTTGCTGAGTTCACTCATGGATCCTCATCAATTCTCTGACTCTAGAAGTATATTCTAGAGTCAAAAGAAAAAAATCCTTTATTAGCTTCTCTTTATTAGTTTCAGTTTAATACATGTCAGTATAATGTTAACTACCAAATAGTAGGGGAGGTAGCATATATTAGGTAGAAAAGACATGGTTTGGTGTCAGACAAAACTGGATGCAAATTCTATAGATTCTGCCACTTAGTAAAAGTGTGATAACCAAGATATTTAAATACTGATGCTCAATTTTCTCACCTATGAAAAAGAGTTGCTAAAAGGATTAAACATATTATATAATATGAATATATAATATATATTTACAGTACTTGTCATACAGTAGCTTTGTTATTTACTATTTATTAGTGATTACTTTTACATTTATTTAGTAGAAATGTTATTTCTCTTCCCTGGTAGAGATAATTTTACTCTTTGTATAACAAAGACCTGAGAATCATGGCTAATTGAAATACCCAGGCAATTCTCAACTTTATTTTCAGCCTCTCATGCCCATGTCTTATTTTTAACCAGGCTCAAACAAAGAGATATCAAAGAAGCTACTAGAAGATCTGGTAGTATTATTAATCTTTGAGAAATTGTAGACCTCTGAAAAGATGATAAATGACTAGAGAGAAGACAAATTTTAAGCTTTCAATAAGAACATATGGATTTCAGAGATGGTAACATTGATGCTTCATCTAGTAAAACTCTAGACAGATGGCATATAAGACTTAAAAAATAAAGATGTTTTTACTGTGTCCATCCCTAAGAATAAATAGCAAAAAAACTAGCTATGTATATATTTGTGTGTGTGCACATGCATTTAAAGAGTTTTTAGATCTAGAAAGTCCAAAATAGACTATATTTAATTTCTGTGGACCAGGAACAACAATGACTACAGCTGCTATTGCTGACATGTATTGGACTTTTCTATATGCCAGACACTGACGGACAATTTATATATCATTATTTTACAAACCCCTATAAAGCCAATACAATTACTAGGAAACCAATGGTCAGAGATGTTAGGTAACATGCCCAGTATTACACAGGTAACAAGTGACAGAATAAAAAATTTCAATTTGACTCTAGAGAGCAGGCTAAACCATTATGCTTCTCTCTCTCTCTCTTTCTTTCTTTTTTTTTGAGACAAAGTCTCACTCTCTCGCCCAGGCTAAAGTGCAGTGGTGCGATCTTGGCTCACTGCAGCCTCTGCCTTCCAAGTTAAAGCAATTCTCCTACCTCAGCCTGCTGAGTAGCTGGGATTACAAGGGTGTGCCACTACACCTGGCTAGTTTTTGTATTTTTAGTAGAGACGCGGTTTCACCATGTTGCCCAGGCTGGTCTCAAACTCCTGACCTCAAGTGATCCACCTGCCTCGGCCTCCCAAAGTGCTGGGATTACAGGCGTCAGCCACTATGCCCAGCCTATGCTTCAGTCTCTTTAGCAAACATTTCATAAAATATTTTAAACAAAAGGGAAAAAATGGGAACTAGATATTAACATGTTTAGGTAGAGTTTGAGGTAGACATACGGCCTTGCTCAAAATGTGCTAATTAAATAAAGAAAAATCAACTTAGAAGAAAGCTTTTTACTAAGTTCTGCCTAGGTACTCTTCTGTTTATATCATTTTTGCTAACTTTAAAGACAACAGAGAACGTAAGCTTCCCAAATCTACTAAAAACATTAGAAAAGATCACATTAAAGTAAAAGGAAGTGCTGAGTAAGTAAGGAATGACTGCAAAGCCCTGCAACTATGTTCAATAAACTGATTTTCCAAGTTCCAAACAGGTGAGATCTAGACCTAAAAAAGTTCACTACAAAGCTAGGGTGACCTGTTGTTGAAACAGCTGCACTAAGGGAAGTGGGGAGCTGCACTAAGGGAAGCACATTGTCCAAATATGGCAACTACTCATCCCACTGTAAGAAGAGCACACTGACAAAGAGAATACTGCGTCTAACAGTAACTGCAAAAGGTCTACATTTTTGTGTCTCCTTCTTTAATAGTTCCCTCACTGATGTAGTTCAGACAGCTTCATTCATCTTCCACGTAACTAAGAAGCTCCATACTTTCCTATGTACATAGAGGACATTAGGAGATCAGAAGTCTTTCATCATAAGAATGTTAAAAGTGCTAAGTTCATTCATGTTGCGGTGGAAGGCAAACAAAATGATGAGATATTTGTAAATCAAGGTTCATGGACAAGCTGCCTCCCATCTCTATTACCTCTCTATCCTAATATCCTGTTCTATTCTTTTCATGGCATTCATCATAATCTTTTTTTTTTTTTTTTTTGAGATGGAGTCTCGCTCTGTCGCCCGGGCTGGAGTGCAGTGGCCGGATCTCAGCTCACTGCAAGCTCCGCCTCCCGGGTTTACACCATTCTCCTGCCTCAGGCTCCCGAGTAGCTGGGACTACAGACGCCCGCCACCTCGCCCGGCTAGTTTTTTGTATTTTTTAGTAGAGACGGGGTTTCACCGTGTTAGCCAGGATGGTCTCGATCTCCTGACCTCGTGATCCGCCCGTCTCGGCCTCCCAAAGTGCTGGGATTACAGGCTTGAGCCACCGCGCCCGGCCATCTTATTTTTTTTTACTTGCTGACATCTTAATCTAGAATACTTTTTATCTCTATTTGGATGTAAGCTCTATGAGAAAAGAGTTTACCATTCCTGTTCACCATATTCCAAATACCTAAACAGTGACTTGCACATAAAACATGCTCAACAGGCTGGGCATGGTGGCCATGCCTGTAATTCCACCACTTTGGGAGGCCAAGGCAGGTGAATCGCCTGAGGTGAGGAGTTCGAGACCAGTCTGGCCAACATGTTGAAACCCAGAACCTACTAAAAATATAAAAATTACCCAGGCATGGTGGCGCACACTTGTAGTCCTAGCTACTCTGGAGGCTGAGGCAAGAGAATTGCTCAAACCCGGGAGGCAGAGGTCACAGTGAGCTGAGATTGCGCCATTGCAGTCCAGCCTGGGTGACAGAGCCAGACTCTGCCTCAAAAAAAAAATGCTCAATAAATATTTGCTGAATGAATGAATTAGCAATGTGTTAAAGAAATAAAGATGCTTAAACTGAGAAGAGAAGGCAGATATAACAGTAGCTTTCATATGCCATAAGAGCTACATCATAAAGGGAGACTTATTTCTGTGTTTCCACAGAGATATGGTGGACATTTGATCCTATGTCAATAGGATCAAAAGGAAGATTTTGGGCTCATAATTAAGAAGTATCTTCTAAGTCACAGAACTTTATAATAATTGAAGAGGCTACCTTGATAGTTATGAAAGGAATTTTAGCCATGGTAGGAGGCTGTATCCATAAGTTATCAGTTAACCAAAAGTTCCTATGATCCAAAGTACACAGAGAATATAATAAAACTACACATAAAGATTAAAAAAAAATAAGGTAATCTTTCTATGGAAGAAGGGAAAAAAAGTGATCTGGTTACCCAGAGAAGGTATCTTAAAAGACAGTGAAGAACGAAGTGTACAAACTGGATTCTAAATGAAATAGTGATTAAGGTAGAAGAAAAAATCTGGATAGTCTTTTTTTTCAATTAACATTTATTAAACAGACAGGGCTATGAAGTGGAAATATAAGAAGGCAGTGGCACCAATGACATTAACAATAACAGCAACAACAAAAAGAGATGAGCAGTACAAGGAACAAGAAACGGTAATAATGATTTTCCTTTGAAATTGTTCAGGTTTCAATTTTTATGAAAAATCCAGAATAAGAAGGCTCATTGAAGGCAGCATAGTACATGTTCCTGAAAAAAAGGTACAAGGCCAGATTTGGAGAGTTCTATTTTGGAATACTTGGCAAAAGGATGATAGTTTAATCCCAGAGAGTAGATGGGCTTTCTGTGAAAGTAATTAAAGAGAACAATTAATTAAGGATGGGGAGAGCATCACAAAATTATAACTCTGTAAGGATTATTTTGAAAAGTCATCCATTCATTCATTTGTCCTTGGGCAGAACTACATTAAACCCCAAAGGTTATTATCTTTCATTTTACAAATCTCCACTAAAAGGCATTCTTGAAAACCTTTCTGCAAAATATGTCCCAAACGCTAAAGGTATCTATATTAAAATTTTCCTGTATTTTAAGTGTAGTTATGGAATACAAATGGTAACATTCCTCATAGTAAATGCTATCAAATAATCATACATCAAATTATACTTTGGTTGCTTAATGGGTAAATGGAAGGACTTAAAAAAATTTAAAATCCAATATGTAGTATAAGCTTAGGAAATAAATAATTCTCACCTGACAAATCCAAATATCTGGATTATATCAAATTAGATGTTATAAAATAAGCACTAACAATATATAAGTGTTCCCTTTTCTTTGCAACCTTACCAACATCTGTTATTATTACTATTTTTTTATCTTTTAGTAACAGACACTCTGACTGGTGTGAGATGGTATCTCATTGTGGTTTTGATTTGCATTTCTCTAATGATAACTGATGTTGAGTATTTTTTCATATCTTTGCTGGCCACACATATGTCTTCTTTTGAGAAGCATCTGTTCACGTTCTCAGATGTAGGTAGAGGCCATTATCCTAAGCAAATTAACTCAGGAGCAGAAAACCAAACACCACATACTTTCACTTACAAGAGAGAACTAAACATAGGTACACATGATATAAAGATTGGAACAACAGACACTGGGGACCACTAGAGGGAGGAGGGAAGGGGAGGAGGGTTGAAAAACTACCTATTGGGTACTATGCTCACTACCTGGGTGATGGAATCATTCCTACCTCAAAGCTCAGTGTCTTGAAATTTCCCCAAGTAATAAACTTGCACATGTAGCCCCTTAACCTACAATAAAAGTTGAAAAAAAAAAAAAAAGTACGTCACATTTGCAGAAGTCAAAAGTTTAATGACTGTATTAGAAATGGAACAAAGGTTTCAGAAATGCTGGAAAAAGTGAGCCAACTCTAACAAGATGAAGTTGAAGGGAAATAACAATGTAAAATTAGTTTTAAAAAACGAAAACCATTGTACGTATATGGAGAAGGAATATAAATTAAGCAGGTGTAAAGCAGACATATGGATTTATTGAAAATAAACTCAATAAATTAAAGGACAAAATGTAACTACCAGAAATATGTAACTTATTTCTGGCCTGAGTAAATCGCAGAATAGTTATATAAACCAAGGGAAAACGATAGTCTCGCTCTGATCTGTTACTAGTCCCATCACACACGTAACATTTTATTCAGCTCTGAGCACCATTAAAAGAAGTATTATCAGAGCATATTCAGGGAAAAGTTGGTGATGAATTTCAAAACCATATTTTACGAGAATGGTTCAAGACCAGGAAAAGCCTGGACAGAAACAACGGTTCTACTAAGGTATATAGAAGGTTCTTGGGTAAAACGAAAATTCTCATTCTTCCTATATAATCACAATGGGAAAAAGCCAAAAATACATTCATTTCAGCTGAATATAAAAAAACATTATGGAAAAAGCCTGAGCTACCCCAAAGTGCATTCACCCCCCTTTAAGACACATATTCAAGAAGAGTCTATAAGTTCACTGAATGTCAATTTTGGAAGGAAAAATTCAATTAAAGTGGGAAGTTATATTAAAAGATAGGTATATTAAATCATCATTCAACTCTCCTAAAATATTCTTTTCCATAACTCCCCCAGTCGGTAACAGCAAAGCACTGGGGAAAAGAATCTTGAAGTAATCTTCAGTCCAACCACATCCTCAAGTGAGTTGGAGATGAAAGAACTACAGGAAGACACCCAAGAAATACTGTTAACCCTAACAAATTCAATTCGGCTCAAGAAATAGATGACTTACTATATACAGAGCACTCTGTACTCGGCTCAATAAATAATTCAGTAGCCACTATACACAAAGCACTCTGAGGAACCAGAGAGATGTAAAAGACATAATGAAGAGAAACAGTACGGACCTGCAAGCATGCTTGCTTGTTAGACAACCATACCAGGTGTGACTTTTCTAATGTGAAAGCTGATTTGCTTACCACGGCTCTACCACTATATGGGAATACATACTATTCCCATGGTTCTGCAGGTTAGGGAAATCCTAAGTATCAATACCAGGCCTGGGGTCAGCGCTTAACTACTGAAATCTTCATGTTCACAAACTCTCCAAGGACACAGGCCTCAAAATTTTCTGCTTAGGAAAACATCCTCCCCTACCTTGAAAGGCTGGTAGAGATATCACTGCAACAAAGGCAGAAGAACAGAAAAAAATTTTGAAACCTTTCTCAAACCCATTATCTACATGGCTGTGTGGCACACACAAGACACAACAAAACAGATAATGCTGAAGATAGCAGTAATACTGGGAGAACAGCACTGACAGAATTCAGTGTTCTTAAAATAACGCATGGCCTTAAACAACAAAGCAGCAGCAGCACAAAGTAAATGGTGAGATAACAATAGTGAGAAGATTATCTGAGCTTAAAGACTTCTGGAATACATAATTTGAGACAATTTGGTTTAAAAGAGGCTCAGGAGATCCATCCTGGTTCGTCCATCTGTCCATCCATCCACCCATCTACCTACCTACCCACCTACCTACCTACCTATATATTTTAGTGTAGGGAAGAAAAAAAAATTGCAAAGAAGTAAACAAATTCCCTATGGGGCTGGGAAGATATAAGTAAAAAATCAAATTCCTCTAATTTATTTATTAATTTAGAATTGCTGATAGCAATTTTGCAATGAATCATCATAGTTTGATACATTATTAGTGTGAAGATAAACTGAATCACTCCTTTGGGAAACCAATTTGGCAATATATATAATTAATCGTAAAATACCTTCATACTGTTTGCTTCAGTATTTCTCCCTTAAAAGTTGTAAGAAAATAATACTAAATGTGGAAAGGCCTAATGTATAAAAATGTTCATAAACAATATGCAATAATATGGAAAAATGTTTAAGTTATAAATACCCACATTTAAAAATCCTTTAGAAAAAGCTCTAATCCGGCCGGGCGCGGTGGCTCAAGCCTGTAATCCCAGCACTTTGGGAGGCCAAGATGGGTGGATCACGAGGTTAGGAGATCGAGACCATCCTGGCTAACACGGTGAAACCCCGTCTCTACTAAAAAATACAAAAAACTAGCTGGGCGAGGTGGCGGGCGCCTGTAGTCCCAGCTACTCGGGAGGCTGAGGCAGGAGAATGGTGTGAACCCGGGAGGCGGAGCTTGCAGTGAGCTGAGATCCAGCCACTGCACTCCAGCATGGGCGAGAGAGCGAGACTCCGTCTCAAAAAAAGAAAAAGCTCTAATCCACAGGGGGGAAATGGAAGAAAAGAAAACCAAAATCAACTGTCATTATCATCACACCTAATTATGTCTGGGTAAGAGAACTATGTGTAATTTAGTCTCTTTTTATCATTTCAAACATTCCCTAAATTTCCTTTATGAGCAAATATTTCTTTGACAATTAAAAATAAAAATAACTAAAATGAATGAGGAGGAATAAAAGGAAGTTAATTATGTGGAAGGGATGAGAATTAGAAACATTTGAGATAACTTAATAGTGATTTGCTATAACTCATCCTTTTACAACATTGTCAGAAATTAAAAGGTGCCAATTATGGAAGGGCAAGCTGGTGGGTACATAAAAAAGTGGAAACAATACTTTGTCACTCAAATTATCTCTATAAGAAATCCCTGAGGTCTTCTCTTAAGACCCTTCAGTCCATTGATTGTTCTAAAAAAGGCAGAAGGACCTAATGATTCTCTGAATTCTTTCTCTCAAAATTAAACTAATGGAAACCTGACCATTTACAATCTTTTAATACACAATTTTACATAAAATTATTCTATTCATTTGTTTGGGAAAACATACAATAAACATTATTAAGGTATTCACTCTGACTATATGGGTTATAATGATGGCTCTACTATGTCAATGACTTTAAACAGTACTGAAAGCACAAAAGCACATACAGTCAGTCCTCCATATTCATAGGTTCAACTAACCACTGCTTGAAAATATTCAGGGGAAAAAAAATGCATGGTTGCATCTGTGTTCAACATATACAGACTTGTATATGTACTTGAAATGTATTTGTACATTTCTTGTCACTATTCCCTAAACAATACAACTAATTATATTGCATTTACATTGTATTAGATACTATAAGTAATTCAGAGATAATTTAAAGTATACGGGAGGGTGTGTGTAGGTTATAGTATACGATTTTACAAAAGGGACTTGAGCATCTGTGGATTTTGGTATCCTTGGGATGTCCTGGAACCAATCCCACACAGACAATGACAGACAACTGTGTAAGTGTCTCCTTTATTCGAACAGACTCAGTGAACTGTATTTTCAAGAAAAACATCAAGATCGTTTATTCATTTTCTTACTGATTTACTAAACCTGAAGAAAACCAAAACTTCCCAATGGATTATTAATAGTTTAAAACAATATTACTGCCAAGGCAAATATTATTAAATAATGTATCAAATACCTGTGATTAACTGAAACATCAAGATTTTTAAAATGGCTTTTGTGTAAATATACATCGTGGCTCATTTAAAACTGCTTTGTATCTTCATTCATTAGTTGACAATGACAAAAAACATAAAACTCCTAGCACTGCAATACATCTTAGCCAAGTGTAGGACTATATCCATTTATCTTCTAACTTATATATTATCAAGAGCCTATTAAAAATGTCACACATTGGTGCTGAATTATAAATTCTCTTAAGTCGTATATGTTTTAGAGTTGCATGTAAATTTGGCTCTTTTACAGCTAGATCTTCTGTTTTGTAGTTTTTTGTTTTACTGCCTATCAGAGTACTACAAAAAAGGCATGCTTACTTATAAGTAAATTAACTCTTTTAGACTATGAGATTATCATTTATTGATGAGAAGTTTAACAAATGCTTCTGAAGTTTGAAGACTACATCCAATGTTAATAATTACTGACTCCATGCTTAAAGGTAAAATATGATTATGCTATATTAGTAGTTAAGAAACTAGACACTAAGTTTGATATGCAAAGAACTTTACCTGAGACTAATTATATAATAGTAAGAACTAATTAGAAAAAGTAGATCTGTGTTTCATTTACAGACAGGTATACAATTGACAAACCACTGGAATCATAGAGGAGGAATCAATATCTAGGTTTTTACTCATATGCTAGAAATTTTCCTGATGTCTGACTGAATTAGGTTGAAATCACTCCTTCGTATGAGATGCTTTAGCAAACATAAAAGCACAACATTCTATTGCGAATAGCATACAAAAGGCATTATAATGTCTCATACCAGGGAGTCGGCAAATTTTTTTCTGTAAAGGTCCAGACAGTAAATATTTAGGCTTTGTAGGACATAACATCTCCATCACAACTACTCTCTACCATTGTAGCACAAAAGCACCCATGGGTAATATATAAATGAATGAGTGCTGCTATGGTCCAGTAAAATTGTATCTACAATAGTCAGTGGACTATAATTTGTCAACTCCTATCTTGCCCTATAGTTATCCATGTAAAGTCCATACAGCCCCTTGCAGTCTAAGTGCTCTTAGAGAACTGAAAATCTGTTTTACTTAGAAATTTCCTTATCTTACGTAGCATAAGAATAGTCCCCAGCACACAGTAACGACCTGATAAATACTTAAACGAAAGAATGAGTGATTCTATTATTCAAAAAATATTAGGCCTACATCATATGATTAACTTGACTGACAGAGAAGTTAAAACCTGCCTGTCATAATAGCCTGCATATAGTGACATACACTTGTAATCACAAGACAAATATTAGGAAAACAACTCTAGAAAAAGTGGTCTAAGAAGATGCCTGAAGCCAGGCATGGTGGCTCACACCTGTAGTCCCATCACTTGAAGACCACGGCAGCTGGATCACTTGAGTTCAGGAGTTTGAGATCAGCCTGGCCAACATGGTGAAACCCAGTCTCTACTACAAATACAAAAATCAGCTGGGTGTGGTGGTGCACACCTGTAGTCCCAGCTACTTGGGAGGCTGAGGCAGGAGAATCACTTGAACCCGGGAGGCGGACACTGCAGTAAGCCAAGATCACTCCACTGCCTGGCTGACACTGGTGATCACTCTCTAGTCTGGGTGACAAAGCAAGACTCCATCTCAAAAAAAAAAAGATGATGCCTGAGTTGGTATAACATGTCCTATGTGCAATTCCTCAAGCTACTTCTACTCATGTTAATATTCCTGTCCTAATCTCACAGCTTATGATTTATACCTAAAGTGATGATTTTACTCTAATCAGATACAATCCACATAAAGGATATTTTCTTTTTCTTACACTGCATTCCAAAGTTATGGTGTATTTCTCCCCACAACACTTTTGTACTACTCTGAACACTGAACATTTCCTCTCCTTTCACTTTAATAATTTCTCAAATATCCTGTGGTATCCTTTAGAACTATAACATCCAAACACATGGCTAAATACTGAAGCCAATTCATATTGTAAAATGCATTAATCCCTCTAATGCTACAATGTATTGCATAGTTCCTATGACTTTTCTGCAATCTCTCCCTCAAGTTCTAGACATTAATCTTCCTGCTTATTGGATTCACACAATTCAATGAGTTACTCTTAAGAATCCAAGACTACTATAGAACCACAATGTATGCCCTTAACATAGCATAATCGATAAATATTTACTGCCCTAATTTGTTGATTTGAAATGCAAAAATATCTGGTTAATTCAGATTAAAATCCAAATTTGGACTTTGCAATGATTCATCCTGCAAACTCTTTAAATAAGTAGCATAAATTAAGTAGTTATAAAATTGTTATGGAAATTTTACATATTTAAGAAAATAAACTTTTCAAATAACTCAATGGAACTCATTTTTATTCAACTGATACAGATACTAGAAACTATTTAAAGATTTCCTCTAAGGACATTTATAAGGCAATCGTGTGTTTGCCTAATTTGAGTCCCTTTAATTTTTCTGTAACTACATTTATTTCATTGAAATAAAACTGAATTATTTATTTAAAAGGTTTTATTTAATATATCACTAATTCAAACTAATCACTGATTCCATGACTGATATGTTAGATCACAAACATACAAAAGCACTATAGCCTGAAACATCAAAATCTTTTCCATCATAATGCTTGAGAAAAATCCAACCTATAGTGACTCAACAACATTGCAAATCTATTACAAAAAAATTCAAAACATAAAGTACATGACTATGAAATTAGTACTTTCCAAAAGTAAGTACATTAATATAATGTGATTTTGATGTCTTCATCTTTTATTATTATACTTTAAGTTCTAGGGTACATGATGTCTTCATCTTTAAGGTTATAGTTTTTAGAATACACAGCAAACACTGTTCAATTTATTCTACATATCTCAATATATTCAGTAGATGACTGCTGTGTTTTTAAAAGGAGAAGTAAATTTTTTGTTACCCTCTATAGATAAAAAACTGTTTCAAGAAATATTAAAACACCGATCAAGGCTGATAATACATCGCATCAAAATTTTCTATGATATCAAAAATCACATCTCCAACATAAAGTTAATTTTAAAATAATTTTTCCTGCGTCACGAATTAAAAGAAAAAATTTCACATAGAATTTCTTCTATATCAAATAAGTAAGTCTTCATTTTCTTCTCAAGAAAGAAAGATCAGGTCACTCTATTACCAGTCATCTATAAATACATTATTCAAGAACTTTATCACAGGCAACATTATTGTCACACAAAACATGTGGTCAGTAGTATCTTTGTCAAACGACATGATCTTGTTAGGGTCACTTAAAATCAGATTTCTATATGTGAAATGAGATAGTGTTTACTCACAGAAGCTTTTAGAATAGACCTGGTTTATAATGTCAACAGCATTATATATTTTCAAAAGCATTGTAAGCATTTCCAAATTACAACTTGCAGTGTTTTCCAATAATTTCTTACCAATTTAGCATTTTTAATTATATAATTCCTGAAAAAGTAAATGAGTAATTGTGAAGAGTTTATTTGTATAAAAATGTGCCATCCACTAATAATTATATTAAACTTCAAACTCTATTAATAACATAAGTAAACGTCTTAAAGCTATACTTTACAGGTATGTATATAAACATTCTTTGTGTCATGTATAATCTCAGACAAAATTACTGCACATACCTTGCTACAATCCACATTTTATTCAAAAATAAATTACAAAATTTTAAAGAACAGGTCGTACAACTCTGTACCTTGTTTGTGCCTTGCAATTAAAATAATTACATTTATAATATATATTTTGCCATTTTTTAACTGGCATCAACCTTATTTACAATTGCTTAAGTAGAAAATAAAATAAAAGTGGGGTCAAATGTTTAAGTCAATGATAGGTATTTCTTTTGTATAAAGTATTATTTTTGGAAGTTTTCAAATTTTTGCAAATTATTTTCATTTCATGAATTCTATTATTATGTACTATTTATCACTTTAACCCTTAGAATTTTAGAATCTCAAAAACTAATTTGGCTCCATTTACCATAATGAAGGTGGTGATATGTGCCTTTCGTGTTAAATATTTATCAGATATAACAGACTCCTGCTAAATTTATTACTGTTATTTTCTTCACCTTTGTAGAAAGTCATACATAAAAGCAGAAAAAAAGTTACCCTTAAAAATTATAAATATGTTCTTTGGAGAATTCTGCCTATGTAGGAAATGCAGGTAATGTACAAGCTAGAGCCTATTTCCTAATGCAGGGGCCATCTTTTTGTTGTTTAAAGATGTGAAAAATGCAGAAAGGTGCCATCAATGATGCATTTAAAAATCTACTGTGGGCCTAGCGCAGTCGCTCATGCCTGCAATCCCAGCACTTTGGGAGACCGAGGCGGGCAGATCACGAGGTCAGGAGATCGAGACCATCCTGGCTAACAAGGTGGAACCCCATTTCTACTAAAAATACAAAAAATTATCTGGGAATGGTGGTGGGCGCCTGTAGTCCCAGCTACTTGGGAGACTGAGGCAGGAGAATGGCATGAACCCAGGAGGCAGAGCTCACAGGGAACAGAGCGCCACTGCACTCCAGCCTGGGAAACAGAGTGAGAATCTTGTCTCAAAAAAAAAAAAAAGAAAATCCTACAGTGATTGAGAACCATTTCAGATTCATCAAGTAACACCTCAAACTGTTTACATTAAAACAAAAATAAGTCAAGAACATCTCATATTGCAAGGAGAAAGTTGTCAAGTTTATTGGAAAAACCTACTTGAAAAAAAAATATTACAGAACTCAGAAAAACTATATAGCCTATCTTTATAAGACAATATTGAGACATTATTGGATAGTGTTATTTGTAGGATCAACATAAGCTATTTCGTGAAATGTTAAAATATTTTTAAAATATTCAGCATTCTTCTTCTTTTTATCCCCCCTCCGAGAAGGAATCTCGCTCTGTCGCCAGGCTGGAGTGCAGAGGTGCAATCTCAGTTCACTGCAACCTCCACCTCCTGCGTTCAAGTGATTCTCCTGGCTCAACCTCCCAAGTATCTGGGACTACAGGTGCGCGTCACCACACCCAACTAATTTTTGTATTTTTAGTAGGGACGGGATTTCACCATTTTGGCAGGGATGGTTTCAATCTCCTGACCTCGTGATCCACCCACCTCGGCCTCCCAAAGTGCTGGGATTACAGGCGTGAGCCACCACGTCCAGCTTTCAGCATTCTTTTAAACCAAATATTAATTATCCTGATTACAAAAGAAATTTTACCAATGCTCACTGTAAAAATTAAAACAAAATAGTCATGAAGGAAAAACTTAATTACATCATGTTAATATTTTAAAAAACACTTTTACTACTAAAAAAAGTTATTAATATTTTAAAATACAGAGCAAGACTAACACTGAATCAAACTTCCATTTATGAGAAATCATAAAATGGGAACTGTGTTTTCTATTCTAGCCATTTTGTTTTCCTCAATATCTATATATTTGGTTACAGGACGTACCACTTTCTACATATTCCTCTTAATCTAAAATAAAGTTAAGTTCTGCTCAAGGAAAAGAGCATCTTTTGGAACCTACACATCAGAGTATAGCACTGACTCAGTAACACATACATGCTCCTATGCACCAAAATGGCCCTACCTGCACATACATGATACTCTTCATGCTCAGAATGTTACACCAGCAGATTTCTCACATCTAAATCTTTTTTATCTACTTATTATATAATTGTATCTTTTTCACATCTAATGATTACCTTCTAGGGTGGGAAGGAAAAGAGGAAAGGTCCTTTAAGGCAACTTCATTTATCTTTAAATTCACATAATTTATGGTATCTATGGAGCAAATCAGCTTATTAATCATTGTTTCTCCCAAGAAATAGATACATGACAAAATACTTCAAATCCCATTTTAATAAATGAGGAAAATTAAAGTGCAAAGACAAATGACAAGACATCCCTGGATAATCCTTCCTATTATTACTTCCCTAATGAGAATAAAATGTTTAAGTGTATTTAGTGTAATAAAGTAAGAGGTAGGTTAACCTCTGAATCATGCCTGACTGTCTCATCTCAACATCCGCTTGCTGGATATCTTTAATCTCAAACGATGTGTTCATGAATAACCATTCCTGGGAAATGAGCTTTCAGAAATACACTTGAAATCTCTGAGTTTAACCCAAAATTTGAGTTTAAATTGATTTACAAAAAGAAATGCTATCTTAGAAAACCCTAACGCTCAATGGATTATTTCTGTTTGAATTGGGATTAGTGACCTTCAAGTTGTGATGTTAATAAATATGGCACTCACAAAGATAATAAAACAGCAGCTACAGGCCAGGCACAGTGGCTCACGCCTGTAATCCCAGCACTTTGGGAGGCCGAGGTGGGCGGATCACGAGGTCAGGAAATCGAGACCATCCTGGCTAACACGGTGAAACTCCGTCTCTACTAAAAATACAAAAAATTAGCCGGGTGTGGTGGCAGGCGCCTGTAGTCCCAGGTACTCAGGAGGCTGAGGCAGGAGAATGGCATGAACCCGGGAGGCAGAGCTTGCAGTGAGCTGAGATCGCACCACTGCCCTCCAGCCTGGGCGACAGAGCAAGACTCCGCCTCAAACAAACAAACAAAAAACAAACAAACAAACAAAAACAGCAGCTACCATATTCTGAACATTTTTTTTGTGCCAGGTGCTGTTCTGGGCACACATACTACAAATTTTCATTTAATTCTCAAATTCAGCTGAACAGGGAGCTACAAGTCTCTGACTTAATATTTTTTAATCAATGCCAAAACTAAGGTTTTAGAGCATTTGGTATCTTACCTAAGGCCAAGCAGTTTATGAGGGCCTGGATCTCAGCCCAAGTTTCATATACTAATAGTGTAAATTATGAAGTTTTCCAATACTCTATAACTCTAGAAACAGCTATGCAAATAATAGAACCCTTAGGAAAGAGAATACAGAATGCATTATTTTTGGGCTGTCTTTTACAACCAAGCCAGATAACTACCACAAAATACAATATAATGATGAGAAAAATGGTTATGCTTCCTATTCTTAAAACACATTACCTAAAAAGAGAGGTTTCAAAATAAGTATTATCTTATTATATAAACACATTAAATATGACAAAAGGAAGTTAAGTGGTTTGCCCTAGAGTTGTATATAAAAACTATAGTAAATTTAAAAACTAAACTTAGAACTTGCCTCATTCAGCCTATGATAAAGCTTTTCTTTTCTACTCTTCCTCTTCAAAACAATTTTTTTTCAAAAAGAAATTGATAGAGATTTCAAAAAGTTATTCAAGGGAAATAACAAAAGTAAACCAAAGTAATATTAAGAATTTCAGTTTGATTACAGACTAAACTGGTAAGTTTGAGCTTATCAGATTGCTGTTTTAATAAAAGAAACTTGTAAGATCAAAGAAAAAGATCACAAGACAAGAAAAGAACTCAAGCAAAAGACTTATGATGAGAAAAAAAGAAATAAAACTCAGAGAAATATTGTAGGGAAAAGGTATAGACAGAGGTACAAAAATTTAAAGTCTTTTGAAATGAAAGCAGTGTAGCCTACTGGTGAAGTAGGCAGGCTTTGGCCCAGGCCTACTGGATGGGCGGGAACCTCTGCCATTGACTAGTTAACTGACGAATAATCATTTTTCTTTCGTTTCCTTATCTTTGGAGTGGGAATAATAACTATTATCTCAAAAGGCTGTAGTGAGGATTAAATGTATAACACATGTAAAACTGAACAGTGAGCCTGGCACATAATAAGGATAAAATGCAGCAAGCATGGCCTCAGGCTTTCTGTACACAGAATCCACTGGGTCTTTTCTAACTATATTTATTCCTTAAAGAAATTAAGATACGATTACCAAATAATATGTACAATTTTGAAGATCTTCTATGTGATATCTGAAATGTTAGCAGTACTATATTTCCTTGAACTTTATGTTTTCCTTGAACTGGTCTGAATTTAAAAGGCACATTTAAACCAAGATGCCACTGGCAAACAGGGGACAAGAATAAATATAAACCCAAGCTACAGAAGTATAAAACAATCATTTTTTGATTCCCAAAAAAGTAAACTCTTGTCCTAAGTGTTTTATTAAACTGAAGCAAAGTCTGATTTTGATATATAGAATATTGTTTTATTCTTTATTTTAAATTTTTCTTACATGTTTAAAAATATACAGGGGTTCAGAACAACCTCAATAAAATGACAACATTTCTACTAAAAGACCTTTGAAGCCAAACCACCAGGGTGCAAACATGGTTGGCTTCTAATTTGAAGAGTCATAGGCACATTTTATTAAATGCATTTCATAAAACAAAGAAATCAAAAATGCTGAGAAGAAAAATACTCAGTAGTTTGATATAAATTTTAAAATATCTTTCAGGCAAGAAACTTATGGTAAAAAAGTAATATTTAGATGTTTTACTGCTCATACCTGCTTCACTAATTCCCCAAAATGCTACTTTGCTACATCTAAACCCCTGACAATTTATTACACAATCCCATGTAGCACGCAAAAAAATAAGTTAATCTCTGCATTTGAAAACAGATCATTACAAAAGAAAATACTGTCAGCTCTTACCTGTATTTGATAATTAAGTATATTATATTCTCAGCAGCACTAAAAATGCAGCTTTGTCTAATATAAATATCTAAATAACAGTTACACAAAAGTATTTTTCTCTTAAAATAAGTTTTTGTATATACTTTTTCCAATGTTGACAAGTTAAACAACATTGATCTATATATTTTGCTAAGAAAACATTAGGCACAGATAATATAATTTACATTTTCTTTGCTGTAAAAAATATAATATGTGCAAACGCATATTACACAAATGACTGACTAGTGGACACAACAGTAAGCTATCGTAGACCTAACACAAAAAAGATTCATGTTTTATTTTATTTACTTATTTTTTAAAAGGGCATTCTAAGTACCCTTAAGAGTAATGCCTCATTGCTAGGTGAGTATCCTGCATCTGCATTAGAATTACTGGTGGGTTTTCTTAAAGAAAAACAAAGCTTTACTATAGCAAAAAAAAGACATCACTTTTAAGCAGATGAACTAATTTAAAAGGAACCAGATAAAGATGTTTCAAAAAGCCATTAAAAATATTTAATAAGCTACCAGATTGCTTTGCTGGAAGAAATACATTATTTAACATTATGGATGCTTTATACAGTAGATTCTTTCAATAGCTAAGACACTTCTAAAGTAAAGTAGCAATGGACGCAGATCAAGAAAAAGAGACAAAAAAAAAACAGGAGACTGTTAGGAAAAGGGGGAAAAGCAAATGTCATTTCACCCAGAAGAAACAAAAATACTGTTGCTATTTGTTTGTAGCAGAAAAATTGTGCTGCAGAGAAGATTATAAAAACACAAGCAAAGGGGTTGTTTGGCAAGTAATAAAATGCAATGCTTACTGTGCATCCTCCATGAAGAGATCACTTATGGATTGTAGATTAGTGTGATTAAAGATACACTTTGATGCAAAAGATTATACTTTGCCACATATATAATATGTAGCATTTTTCTATAAAGGGCAATTTATGTAAGTAATAACTTCCACAAAGAGTGAGAGAAACAGACAAAGTGAGAAAGACAGAGGCACGGTACAGTCAGACAGAAAGACAGAAATGCCAAGCCAAGGAGCTTGCTCATGTCCTGCAGAAGATTTGAGATATTATTTTTCATCTCAGTGCTTAATTTTTCCTATTACTGCACACAAATACTCACATGCTGTAATTATTTCATGAGATAACCCTCTATACATCCTTCCCTTTAGTTTCTTCCATGAAAAAGAAAAAAAAAAGAGAAACCTTTAGTCTCATACTTCATTTTATAGTCAACTATTCAAGTAAATATTTCTCTGATGGCAAATTTCCAGATGAATCTAGAATATGATCCAAAACCACTGTCAGATTACATTTGATTTACTATGTAGCTCTCTTCAAATGGAGCAAGAATTAGCCCGTTTCCTAGGTTTGGGGTCTTGTGCTTCCTGATCCTTCACACACATACAGGATGTGCACATTGTCTCAGACAGTCTTCGGAGGCCTAGCCGGAAAACGCTGTTGGAGAGGCTGTATATTACACAGTTACAAAAACTATTACTTATTGCAAGCCAGGTTGTTAAGAAGGACAGAGTTGGATTGTCCAAGACCCGGGAGCTTTCTAGAAGAAAGTAAATTATATAGGGAAGCCACAGCATATAAAATACACTGGTTATCCTAAACAAAACCATGGCATAGCGACGGTCAGGGCTGTGTCCAGTCTCTCTGGAAGAATCTACCTCATGGCTAGGGAATCGGGCTCTTCGGTCATTTATCTCTTTGGTGTGCTGACGGCAAATTTTGAAAATGTGGAAGTAAGTGAAGCAGACAACAAAGGCAGCAGGAGCATAAAGTAAACAAACAATAAAGCCAGTAAAATAGGCACTGGTGAGCCAAGAGGTGGCACACCATTCAAAAATATCACCGTGGTAACCAGGTTTCCCCCAGCCAAAAAAGGAAGGCAAGAAAATTAGGCAGGAGTAGATCCAGATCAAAATAATGCAAATTCTCAGGCGACAAGGGGTGACCAGTTGATTGTAGGAAAGAGGCTTGGTTATTGCAAGATAACGATCCACACTGATGCAAGCAAGACATGCCATAGAAACACTTTTTAGAACTGAGATGATATATCCAAAAACCTGGCAAGTCAATGACTCGTGGACACCTGTGGAGTAGTGGAGAAGTGAGAGAGTAGGAACCAAGCAGCTAACTCCAACGAAAAGATCAGCATATGCCATCGTCTGAATGAAATAGCTGGTAGTATAATGATGTAACAGTGGAGCACAATGAAAGACAAAGATAACTGTTAGATTCCCAGCAATGATCAGAAATGTCAGCAACACAATAACCACTGTCTCGAAGATGCAGACATCCACCACACTGTAGTGGCCAAATCCAAGTGGGCAGGAGTGATGCTCGGACACATTCACAATGCCACTGCTCATGTTCAGGATCCTCCATTCAGTCCACCTGGATTCATTCATGGCTTGGAAATTTAAAGATACCTGCAGACTTGGCCACCGCAAGCAGGTGCCCTGTCCAGCATCTGTTAAACACCGCACACGAGTGTTTCAGAACCTGCTTCAGTAGACAATGTCAGTGCTTCTGTCACAGCTGAGAGTCCCAGAGAGTGATCAAGTCTCTTCATCAGCCTCAGTTCAGCAGTGACACACCTCAGCTTTCAGGCG
>NW_012119487.1:4991300-5005927 GCF_000951035.1 Colobus angolensis palliatus | reverse complement strand
AGAAGGGGGTAAGCTAGAAAGGAGGTGAAAAGAGGTCACTAATTAGTTTCCTTTGCCCTCAAAGAACTTTTTGCAGGCATAAGGCACTTCTAGAGAAAATAGACTTATTATCTTGCACTATGAAAAATTAAAACTGTAAAAAGAAAAAAAAAATGAATTGCCAAAGGAAGAAAAGCTTCTGTGGGCTGTTCTCCAAGAGAGGCAGTTTCTTAGGGAGCAACTAGAAAGAATGAGAAAGGAAAAGTCTTAAACCGTCTCAGGCTTCCTGCTTTATCTATGATGAAAAATGCATTCGTATTTTAGATTTTAAATAATTAAGACCTCAAATTTGGTTGAAAAGCTGAGAAAAAGTTCATTGTGGAAAAGAGGGTCTTTGGGCTTAGTTCAGGGATTGATGTTGGGGGGTCAAATTTATAATCTATTTCTCATTTTTCAAAAATCTAAGACAAACAACTCTATCAAAGTTAATTTGAAGATTCATCTCTACATGGGCAGAATAGAGGTAACAGACTACAGATTGCCCTATAACTCTCATGAGAAAAAAGTATTTTCCAATAGAAAAGATAATATACAATGAACTAATGAATTAACACCTGGCAAAATATAATGAACTTCTAAAGTTTTAATTCTGCATGCATTTTTAAAGCATTTAGATGAAAGCAGTTTTAGTTCATTACAGTTACTGGTGATACTAACAGCAATGTAACTTATACCTCTTCCTTTTCAAAATGAAATCTTTTTAATATTAATTTGGCATCTGTAACTTAAAATAACATTTGTTATTTGATATACCACCTTCCTTACAATAGAGCATGAAAATAAAATATGTAACTCACAGTTACTTTTCACCTTTGCAACTGTACACCCATATTTCACATATATATGTAAATATAAAGTTAGACAATAATAAAACTTTCCAATACACTCTGAGCTTATTTGACCAGAAATGCTGCCATTATTTATTACTTAGGTATTTCTAATAGGCTTCATATTCTATTTTGCTATACCTTTTCTATTTTTGGTAGATGATTAACACATTAAATCATTACTTCAACTGTATCTTCTGAAAGTGGAAAATTACCTTGTTTATTACATTTGCAGTTATGTAGCAGCCATATGTTAAAAAATGCCTCTTCTATTTCTGTATTCTATTTTGAGCAACTGCTCAATTAACACAGGGGCCATTAGGTAGGTTGCAAGTTAGTCTTATTTTAAAATACCTCTAAAGTATCAAGATGAGTTTAAATCCTAGAGTTTGAAATATTGCAAGGCTGACAGGATAGAATCCATCCAAAATGCTTCCAAGGTCATTTTGATATCAGGTTAACATTTGCCAAAGTATTTTTTAAAAGTAAAGTCATTTCAGAGAGTCTCTTGTCATTCTTTGTTATCCTATCTTTTGAAGAAATAATATGCATTAGAAATAATGTTTCCTCCAGGAACAATGCAGCAGCTTAATAGAAAGCATTCTTCTGAAAGTTATTTTCTGGTGCACCACCAAGTCATTCAGGCAAGTCCTTCTTCTTTTATAATAGCCACAGGATATTTCTTCTTGTACATTCCTAGTTTCACTTATCACAAAACAGTTCTCTTGTTACAGGAATAAGGTAATGCTTCTCACCTACATTCACTCTTATCAGCTGCTAGGCTGGGCTGCTTGATTCAGAAGTCCGATTTACTGTGATGCAGTTACAAGGATGCTCTCAGTATATTCTTCACAATCTCTCAGCATCAATGCCTCCACCTGAGCCCAAGCCCTCCTCCTCCTCCTCATCCTGGGCTGATGCAGAAAAACTCACCATCAGAAAGGTGACTCGGCCCTCCTGCCCCAATCAACAGCACAGCCAATGGCTACTGCAGCTGAAACTGTCACTAGGTAACAGTTGCCAGGCACATGCAGGCTTATAGACTTACTCGGCAAGCTCCGATCAAGACTGACAAAAGAAGACAATGGAACTGACCGATCTTTATAATATATTAAGGTATTTATGAACTTCTCAAGGTATTCTCCTTATAGCATTTGTAAAGATTATTTTGCATGGACAGGACAGAAAAAATAAGCTGGCATACTCCTGTAAACCCTGTAAAGAAACTACCACAAGGTACTATGACACTAAAAAAAGTCAGCAGTAATCTAATGCTCATTGGCAGAAAAAACTTATTAATTATTAAAAATCTGCCAAGTCTTCATGAACTAAAGTGATCTGACTACTAATTTCTCTCTAAAATATATAGTTATATTTGAATTAACAGAAATTATAAATCATTTACTAATCTCTCCAATCCCTACCACATCCACAAAAAATTGCTGAGTTTGATGTATGTAACTGCACAAACAAATCAACAGAACTAGCACTACTGTACCAAAATCTATTCAGAGAAATAATGAAGGTCAAATATGATCTCAAAAGAGCACAGAAATTAGAATAAATAGAAACATTGCTTATCCACTTTTTATCCTAATATGAAAAAAAGGTCAAATGGTCAAAGAAATTTGTTCTAAGTGCTCGAGCTACACATACCTAAACTAGAACAATGCAAATTAAACTCAAATATTTGATGGACATTAAAAACATTTCTGATTATTTTGACTTACTACAGACAAACATTCACTATTTTAAACATACTTCTTATGGGATCAGCACTTTTCTTAAAAGTGACTTAGAACTAATTTACAAATTATTTCAGAATTAAAATACACCAGGAAAATTAAGATAAAAATGGAAGATAACTAACATTTGTTATTTTCTATATGTCAAGCATTGTGCTGTGTGCATTATATACTTCTCCTTTATAAAAATCTTAAAACTCTATGAAGTAGGTATCATCATTATCCTTTTCCAAACAAAGAAAGCAGATACTAGAGATAGTAAGTATAACTTGCCTATAATTACAGACTTGTGACACTGGGACTGAAATAGGTTATTATTCTTAAGACTAAAAATTACAAATCAAAACCACAATGAGATACCATCTCACACCAGTCAGAATGGTTATTCAAAAGTGAAAAAATTACAGATGTTTGCAAGGTGGTGGAATTAGTTCAGCCACTGTGAAATGCAGTTTGACAATTTCTCAAAAATGTAAAACAGAACTACCATTCAACCCAGAGGAATAGAAATCATTCCACCAAAAAGATACATGCAGTCATGTGTTCAATGCCGCACTATTCACAATAGCAAACATGGATCAATCTAGATGCCTATCAACAATGGACTGAATAAAGAAAACATGGTATATATACACCATGAAGTACTACGCAGCCATAAAAAGAACAAAATCATGTCCTTTGCAGAAAGACAGATGCAGCTAGAGGCCATTATCCTAAGTAAATCAACGCAAAAACAGAAAACCAAATACTGCATATTCTCACTTATAAGTGGGAGCTAAACACTGAGTACATATGGACACAAAGAGGGGAATAATAGATTCTGGGCCTGACTCCACAGGAAAGGTGGAGGGTGAGAGGACTAAAAAACTACCTATTAGGTACTATGCTCACTATGCTCACTACCTGGGTGATGAAATCATCTGTATACCAAACCAGTGACACACAATTTATCCATGTAACAAACCTGTACGTGTACTCCCTGAACCATAAATAAGCAAAAATACAAGAATAAAACAAATAAAACCCCCACTCTCTTCTTTCTTCTGATGGCTGCTGGTCAGAAAATGTCTTAGAATAATTTCAAATTTTATAAAAATGATTTCTATCATATCAAGTATCTTTTCCTACTGCAATGGAATAAAACTAAAAATCACAAGAGGAGCTTTGGAAACTGTGCAAATATATGGAAATTAAACAATATGCTCTTGAATGACCAATGGGTCAATGAAGAAATTAAGAGGAGAATTTTAAAAGTTCTTAAACAAATAAAAATGGAAACGCAGCATACCAACACCTATGAGATACAGCAAAAGCAATAATAACACAGAAACTTATAGAAATAAATGCCTAATCAAAGAAATAGAAAGACTTCAAATAAATAACCTAATGACACACCTCAAAAAACTATAAAAGTAAGAACAAACCAACCCAATATTAGTAGAATGAAAGGAATAATAAAGAGCAGAGCAGAAGTAAATGAAATTGAGACCTAAAAAACATACAAAAGATCAAGAAAACAAAAACTTGATTTTTGAAAAGATAAACAAAATCAACAAACCCTTAGCTAGACTAAGCAAAAAAAGAAGACCCAAATAAATAAAATCAAAGATGAAAAAAAGACATTACAATTGACTCCATGGAAATACAAAGGATGACTGGAGACTATTGTGAAAAATATATATGCCAAAAAACTAGAAAACCTAGAAAAACTGGCTACAATTCCTGGACACATATAATCTACCAAGATTGAACCATGAAGAAATAGAAAATCTGAACAGTCCAATAATGAGTAAAGAGACTGAAGCAATAATAAAAAGTCTCCCATCAAAGACATGCCCAGAACTTGATGGCTTCACTGCTGAATTCTACCAAACACTTAAAGAAGAACTAATATCAACTCTACTCAAACTACTCTTAAAAAGTTAAGAGGAGAAAATACTTCCAAACTCATTCTATGAGGCCAGCATTATCTTGATACCAAAAGCATACATGGACACATACAACAAAGAAAATTATAGGAGACCAATATCCCTGAGGAACATAGATGCAAAAATCTTTAACAAAACACTAGCAAACCAAACAACACATTAAAAAGATATGCCATGTTCATGGATTGGAAGAATTAATATTGTTAAAAGGACAATACCACCCAAAGCAACATACAGATTTACTGCAATCCCTTTCAAAATACCAAAGACATTCAAATAAATAGAAAAAAGAAAACTAAAATTTGTATGGAACTACAAAAGACCCTGAATAGCTAAAGCAATCCTGAGAAAAAAGAACAAAGCTAGAGGCATCACTCTACCTGACTCCAAATATACTACAAAGTTATAGTAACCAAAACAGCATGATATTAGCATAAAAACACATAGACCAATGGAACAGAACAGAGAACCCAGAAATAAATCTACACATTTATAGTCAACCTAAATTCAGTAAAGGCACCAAGAAAATACACTGTTGAAAAGACAGTGTCTTCCATCAATGCTGCTGGAAAAACTGGATATCCATATGCAGAAAAATAAAACTAGACTCCTGTCTCTCACCATATACAAAAATCAAGTCAAAGTTGATTAAAAACTTAAAGATAAGACCTGAAACTATGCAGCTAATACAAGAAAACACGGGGAAATGCTTCAGGACATTGGTTTTGGCAATGATTATTTCAGTAAGACCTCAAAAGCACAGGCAACAAAACAAAAATAGACAAACAGGATGATATTAAGCTAAAAAGCTGCTGCACAGCAAAGAAAATAATCAACAAAGTGAACAAGCAACCTATAAAATGTGAAAATATTAGCAAACTATCCACCTGACAAGGGATTAATAATGAGAAAAAAAAACAATTAAAAAGTCCGCAAAAGATAGGAATAGACATTTCTCACAGGAGGACAAACAAATTGCCAAGAAGTATATGAAAAATTACTCAATTTGCATCTGGCAAATGCACATCAAAACTACAATGAGATATAGTCTCACCTAGTTAATATGGCTATTATCAAAAAGACAAAAAGTAACAAGCACTGGTGAGGATGCAGAGAAAACAGAACACTCATACACCATTGGGGGACTGTAAAACTAAAATAGTCATTATGGAAAACAATATGGAATTTCCTCAAAAATTTAAAAATAGAACTATCATATGATCCAGCAATCCCACTGCTGGGTATATATCCAAAAGAAAGGAAATCAGCAATATCAAACAGATATATGCACTACCATGTTATTATAACACTATTCACAATAGCCAAGATATGGAAACAACCCAAGTCTCCATCAAGATATGAATAGGTGGGGGACAAAAGCAATATGTATATACAATAAAATATTATTCAACTATAAAAAATAATGAAATCCTTACATTTGCAGCAACATTATTGGAACTGGAGGACATTATGTTCAATGAAATAAACCAGGCACAGAAAGACAAACATTGAATACTCTCACTCATATGTGTGAGTTTAAAGAGTTGATTTTACCAAAGTAGTGAGTAATATGATAGTTGCCAGAGGCTGGGAAGGGTAGGGAAGAAGGAATGAAAAGAGGTTGGCTAATGGTTACAAAAATGCAGTCAAATAGAAGGAATAAGTTCTAGTGCTTGTAGTAAGGAGATTATAGTTAACAATTTACTATATACTTCAAAATAGCTGAAGAGAAGTTAGAATGTTACCAACACCGTAGTCATAAATGTTTGAGATGATGGATGTCCCAATTTTCCTGATTTGATCATTACACACTGTATGCACGTATCAAAATATCACATGTACCCCATATATAACTCTTATGTATCATTAATTGTAAAAATGATTTCTACTCCCTGATTCTAAAATAAAAGTTTGAAAAAAATTATTTCTAAAGAGTAGAAGGCCCTATCCTTTCCTCCATGTTGAATTGCCTTTCAGAGAAAACCATGTTACTGCCAAAATCTTTGGAGGTTTAGGTGAATATAGAATGGTAAGTATATTTCTCATTACCAGAAATGAGATGTTTGTAAGACACATTAGAATAACAATTTTCACATGAATACTATGTTTAAGGATGAAAAGGCAATATTTAAATTTTATACAAAAGGCTAGAAAGTCCTATTTTATAGGGAAATTTTTTTTTTTTTTTTGAGACGGAGTCTCGCTCTGTAGCCCGGGCTGGAGTGCAGTGGCCGGATCTCAGCTCACTGCAAGCTCCGCCTCCCGAGTTTACGCCCTTCTCCTGCCTCAGCCTCCCGAGTAACTGGGACTACAGGCGCCCGCCACATGGCCCGGCTAGTTTTTTTTGTATTTTTTTAGTAGAGACGGGGTTTCACCGTGTTAGCCAGGATGGTCTCCATCTCCTGACCTCGTGATCCACCCGTCTCGGCCTCCCAAAGTGCTGGGATTACAGGCTTGAGCCACCACGCCCGGCCTATAGGGAAATATTTTGACTTTTAGAGATAAAAGTATTAAAATCAAATTCAGATCTAATATTCTCTAGTACAAGAAAAATAAATATTTAAAATAAAATTATATTTGATAAATATTCATGAATGTAGATAGGCTCACATTCCTTGTAAAGAAAAGTTAAATGCTAAGATTCACTACCAAACCATTGAAAAAGTATAGCCATTACACATATTTGAAACAGTTTTGAATCATAATATTTCTAAAATTAGGAAAATGGCAAAAAATACCATTCAGAAAATTTCACATACTAAATCCCTTTAGTTTGTTTCCAAAAAATAATCACTGGTAACTATTTGAATCTAGAAATACTGTAAATAATCCATAACTGCACATGCTTCTAAAGGGAGATGAAAACATGAGATAAAGTTTCAGAAGCAGTGCCTTTGACCCAGTAAGCCTCCCTCTTTCTTTCCACCAACTTAAAAAAAAAAAAAAAAAAGCTTCAGCAGCTCAAACAAAGTAGTTTTTTTCTTTTTAGCAACTGACTGTACTAGCTCCTTGTTTTTTTGTTTGTTTGTTTTTGTTTTTGTTTTTGTTTTTTTGAGACACAGTTTCAATCTTGTTGCCCAGGTAGGAGTGCAATGGCATGATCTCGGCTCACTGCAACCTCTGCCTCCCAGGTTAAGCAGTTCTCCTGCTTCAGCCTCCCAAGTAGCTGGGATTATAGGAACGCACCACCACGACTGGCTAATTTTGTATTTTTAGTAGAGATGGGGTTTCACCATGTTGGTCAGGCTGGTCTCGAACTCCTGACCTCAAGTAATCCACCCGCCTTGGCCTCCCAAAGTGCTGGGATTACGAAATAGACATGAGACACTGCGCCCAGCTGACTGACTGTACTAGCTTCCTTACTTTTCTTCCTTTCCATACTTTTTTCCAATCGGATTATAGTATGAACACATTTATAACATGAAGCTTTACTGACAAAAGAGTACTAATATATATTTACACAGTTTCCTATATAAAGCATTCTTTGTTTTCAAATTAGGCATAATTCTTTTCATTTTCAGGGTCATTAGGTGTCTTATTATTGCCATTTTTTTCCACAATCATCAACTGCCTCCTCCTGCTTTCAACTGATGAATGCTAATCGGAAAATATCTAGGAGGAATCATTATACGGAATTACTTGTAACAGCCCAAACTGTGTAGCTGTATTACATGACACTTCACAGGCATTTGATTTTTTATTTATACATTAGATATGTTTTATTCTTTTATATTTATCAATATTTCATTATTAAAACATCCAGTCAATTAAAACTACTCCTCAAAAGAACTTAAGTAGCAAAGCAAGAAAGGACCATTAGTCATCAATGGCAAATAGGATAAATAGTAGGCAATGCCTATCAAAGAGAACTATACAAGCAATATAGTATCAAAGAAAGTAAACAAATCGAGGCCGGTCAAGGTGGCTCACACCTGTAATCCCAGAACTTTGGAAGGCCAAGGGGGGCTGATCAACTTGAGGTCAGGAGTTCAAGACCAGCCTGGCCAATATGGTGAAGCCCTGTCTCTACTAAAAATACAAAAAATTAGCCAGGCATGGTGGTGCATGCCTATAATCTCAGCTACTCAGGAGGCTGAGGCATAAGAATTGCTTACAGTGAGCAGAGATAGCACCATTGTGCACTCCAGCCTGAGCAACAGAGTGAGACTGTCTCACAAAAAAAAAAGAAAAAAAAAGTAAACAAATACAGACTAAAGTAAACCTGTTGTACTTTAATAAATTTAAAAACGTACCAAAAGGCAAATGCATTCAAAATTTACCTATTTCCTCTACTACTTCTCCTACCTGGTAACTTTTCTCGATCTTCCCTATCATTACCCTAGCAAACCAGCATCATCTTGTGCTTAGACACCTGTAGTGTCTTCCAATGTGGCCTTTTTGAGTTGTTTGTAGTCTCTCTTCAATTCATTACTCACAAAAGAGACAAAGTATTTTTTTCCACAATGCAAACCAGATCACATTACTTCTGTTTTAAAATACTTCACTGGTTTTATATTGCCCTTATGATAAGATCCTAACAGGTGCTATAAAAACTGATCTCCATGCATCCACCCAGTCTCATTTCTCTTCTATGTTGTTTAGGATTAACTAAACTACCTCTATCTCCCCACCAACTCATATCCCTCACCCAACAGTCGCAAATATACTTGCTATGTTCCCTACGGTCTCAGGATATTTATAACTGCTGCTTACTAAGCCATCACACTTCTTTTTATTTAATTCAGATGCAATCTTTAGGTCTCAGTTTTAATAACACTTCCTCTGGGAAATCTTCTTGAGTTCCCACAGGGAACCAGACCAGATTCTACACTTATTATGGTTTATAATTATTTACTTCATTCAGCTTTGTCTTCTTGACTAGACTGCAAGTCTCATGAGGGGAGCAACATCTGCTTTGTTTGATGTTGCATCTCAAGTGCCTACACTGTGGTGCTAGACACAGAATAGGTGTTGAACAAATAAGTATTTAACATAATTTTAATATAAAGCACATAAAATAGCTAAAAGAGTCTATCAAAGGACTGAAAAACACTAACATCCAGTCTATGTGAAGCTCAGAATCCACAAACTTCACAAGAAAAAGCTAGAAAATGTATTTCCCAATTGTGGGAGGGGGGAATTAACCTCCTAATATATTCAAATGAAGGGCAGTGTTAGTCATCTATAAATCTCCCTACACTAAACTAAATATGAGTATTTCACTAGCGCTTTGAAAAGTCCTATCTAGCGGCCAGGCGCGGTGGCTCAAGCCTGTAATCCCAGCACTTTGGGAGGCCGAGACTGGCGGATCACGAGGTCAGGAGATCGAGACCATCCTGGCTAACAGTGAAACCCCGTCTCTACTAAAAAATACAAAAAACTAGCTGGGCGAGGTGGCGGGCGCCTGTAGTCCCAGCTACTTGGGAGGCTGAGGCAGGAGAATGGCGTAAACCTGGGAGGCAGAGCTTGCAGTGAGCTGAGATCTGGCCACTGCACTCCAGCCTGGGCGATAGAGCGAGACTCCATCTCAAAAAAAAAAGAAAAGTCCTATCTAGCAAGACAATGATTACTTATCATCTAAACAATGCCAAATGGTGCAAAATACAGTATCAATGCACTGTAAACGTACTATCAAATGTAGTATTAAAGCAACTTGATCTAAGTGCCAAGAATCAAATAAACCTCTGAAGTGATACATATCACAATCTACTGATTTAGTTACCTCTCAAGGGCAGAAAAGAATTTCATGTTGTCAATTTCATTTCATTATGAGACAAATTATTAGCAACTAAGAATATTTAAGAATAAGTTAATTTAGTGGCAAAAGACAGAAAACTTCCTCAACCTGACAAAGACACTTTATGGGAAAACCTACATCTAGCATAATATTTAATGGTGAAAGAGTAAATGCTTTTTTCCCAAGACTAGGAAAAAGGGAAGGATATCTGCTCTTACACATCTATATACATTGTACTAGAGGTCCCAGCCAGTATAACAGGTGAGGAAAAAAGAAAAAGCCATACAAGTAAAGGAAGATATAATTGTGCACATAAGAAATACTAAAATGTCTTTCCAAGAGCCCACTAGAATGAATGAGTAAATTTTGTCGGAACACAGGTCAACATATAAAAATCATTGCATTTCAATATACTTGCAAGAAACAGTAGGAAACAAAATTTAAAAACAATAAATCATTTAAAATAGCCTTGAAAAACAGAAAGAGGTGAAAATGTAAAAAACCTCTACTCTGAAAACTATAAAATGTCATTTGAGAAAAATTAAAAGGTCCTATATAAATGGAGATATATATATGCACTATCTTTTTTTTTTTTTTTTTTGACAGTCTTGTGTCTCCCAGGCTGGAGAGCAGTGGCGTGATCTCGGCTCACTGCAAACTCCACCTCCTGGGTTCAAGCGATTCTCCTGCTTCAGACTCCCGAGTAGCTGGGATTACAGGTGGCCACCACCATGCCCAGCTAATTTTTGTATTTTTAGTAGAGACGAGGTTTCACCATGTTGACCAGGCTGGTCTCGAACTCCTGAACTCAAAAGTGATCCACCTGCCTCAGCCTCCCAAAATGCTGGGATTACAGGCATGAGCCACTGTGCCCGGCCTACTATCTTTACGGAATGGAAGAATCAATATTGTTAAGAACGTCAATTTTTCTCAAATTGATCTTTAGATTCAAGGCTATTGCAATTAAAATCCAGGCAGTTTTTTGTAGAACTGACAGGCTACTAATTCTAACACCTATATGTAAACATAAAGGATCTAGGATAGCTAAAACAATCTCGGGAAAGAGAAAAAAAAAACAGAAAACAAAAAACAAAGTTGAAAGGCACAATCTGATTTCAAGACATATTATAAAGCCTTAAGAGTTAAGATCTTGCATAAAGGATATACAAAATGATCAGTGAGAAGAAGAAAGTCTAAAAATAAACCCACACCTATATGGTCAACTGAATTTCAATTAAAAATTCTAAGACAAACCAAGGAAAAAGGAAAATTTTCTCAGTAAATGGTACTAGAAAAATCTGAATAATCTCCTGGGGAAAAATTAACTTAGACCAAGTCCTCACAACATATAGAAAAATTTAAATGAGATGGATCATAGATCTAAACAAAAAAAAAAACTGAAACTGCAAATATATAGCTTCTAAAGGAAAACATTCTAGAAGAAGAATATCTTCAAAACTTAAGAATAGACAAAGATGAACAGGTGTAGTGGTTCACACTTACAATCCCAACACTTTGGGAGGCCTAACCAGGAGGATCACTTGAGTCCAGGAGTTCAAGACAAGCCTGGGCAACATAGCAAAACCTTGCTCATACCAAAAACAAAATTTAGCTGGGTGTGGTGGTGCACACCTGTAGTCTCAGCTACCTGCAAGCTGAGGCAAGAGGACTGCTTCAGTCCAGAGTGCTAAGCTACAGTGAGCTATGATCATGCCAACACACTCCAGCCTAGGTGACACAGCAAGACTGTGTCTCTTAAAAAATAGACAAAGACTTATTAGGATACTGGAAGCAATAACTATAAAAAAGTTTAATAAATTATACTTTAAATGTTCTGCTTAGCAAAAGACAACATTAAGAAAATCAGCAAGCTGAAGACAGTATTAGCAAAACATATATCTAACAAAGCACTTGCATCCAAAATACATAACTGACACCTACAATTTGTTAATATGAATACAAATAATCCGATGAAAAATGGTGAAAAAACTGGAAGACACTTCACAAAAGAAGATATACAAATAATCATTAAGAAAATGAAAAAGTGCTCAGCATCCACCGTCATCAGGAAAAGGCAAAGTAGATGAGATACCAATATACACCCACAATGAGATACCAATATATACCCACTAGAATGGCTAAAACTAAAAGACTGACAGAACAATGTTGGTAGGGATATAGAACAACTGAAACCATACACTGTTGGTAGTAGTGTAAAATGGCTCAACTTTGAAAACTTTGACAAACAGTTTGGAATTTTCTTATGACATTTAAAAAAACTACCCTATCTCTCCCATCAATTCCATCCAATAGAAAGGAAAACACATTGTCCACAAAAGACTTGCATTAAAATGTTCACAGCAGTATGTATAAAAATGAAATAGCCAAAATCAGAAACAGCCCACACACATCCATCAACAGGGGAATGAATAAACAAACCGTGATATTTCCATACAATGAAATACAGCAATGAAAAGGAACAAAACTAAAGACACACATAACATGGATGAATCTTAAAACTAAAGGAAAGAAGCCATACATTGAAGAATACACATTGCATGATTTTATATGAGGTTCTGAAATGGGAAACACTAATTTTTGCTGAAAGAAATCAGAACCCTAGTTGCCTCAGCAGGGTGTGTGTGTGTGTGTGTGTGTGTGTATGCATGCACTCATGTGCACACATGTATCAGTCAAGACTGGCAAGAGGTATGAGGGAACTTTCAGGAATGAGGGAAGCATTCTGTATCTTGATACATGTGGTTACACACATGCATGCATGTCAAAGCTCATTAAAATGTAATATTTAAGACCTGTGTAAGTTATAGCTGAAGAGCCTGAAAAGGCTGTGATGGCATTTGCATGTAATCAAGTGTTCGACTTCTGTGTAAAGCCACGAAATGAGAGCCCTAAATAATTTGAGTGAATTTTGAGGCATTGCCAGGAAATTATATAGTATAATGATATTTAAAAAGAAACATACCAGAATCCTTTGTAGCAATGTGCCATAAAGAAGGAGAGCTACTAAAATGTCTAAAAGAACAGATACTGGTGGATGGAGTAAGTATATCCAGCCTGCGCGTACTTTCACACTCAATCAGCATATCTGACTCATGGCTCAGTGTTTGTACTCAAGACACAACAGCCCAGCTGCAAGTGAGACACTGAGAAAAGACATATTAAATGCCAGTTATACAACATTTTGAGACTGCCCTAGCTAGCTAAGATCTAAGACAATGGGCTAAGTAAGCAAAACCTTTGAGAGGTTCCATTATGTTTCATCGATCATAAAGAAAAATGGAGGAAAAAAATACCAATTTACATGTATATTTACCACCTTCTTAGTGAGAGAAAGTCTCAAACACAAAATATGTGTTTAAAACTCAATTAATAGGTCAAAACAGTATGCAGAGCAATAAAATAAAACCATACACAGTATGATCTTTCTTCTCATATTTTCCCCTAGGTATGTTATTACCTTTAATAAACATTTATTAAGTTTGAAGACAAGGAGATACTATGACTTAAAGGAAAGACTGTAGGCTTTACAATCAGACAGACTTGGGTTGGCATGATGGCTGTACCAGTCATTAACTATGAGGCCTTGGGTATATCTTTCCATGTATCTCAGCTTCCATCTTTAAAATGGAGATAGTAAATACTTACCTTTAAAAGTTGGTTATGAAAACTAAAACCTTAAAAACAAAGCATGTAAAGCATACAGTGGCTATTCATTCAAAGCTCACTGATAGTAAGATAAGCATATTATTTTACCATCAGTAAGCTTTTTGTTCAATCGTTTTTCCTTCAGAAACTACATCCACAGGTAACATGCTGAGTTTTGGAAATTAATAATAACACTTTCTCATTTCTATTGACTGCCAACTCCCTCATCATTCCTTTTTTTAAAGTACATTAAAGAAAAGAAATATCGGCCTGGCACAGTGGCTCATGCCTGTAATCCCAGCACTCTGGGAGGCCAAGGCGGGCAGATCATGAGGTCAAGAGATCGAGACCATCCTGGCCAACATGGTGAAACCCTGGCTCTACTAAAAATACAAAAATTAGCTGGGCATGGAGGTGAACGCCTGTAATCCCAGCTACTTGGGAGGCTGAGGCAGGAGAATTGCTTGAACCTGGGAGGCAGAGGTTGCAGTGAGCGGAGATCGCGCCATTGCACTCCAGCCTGGGCAACGAGAGTGAAACTCCATCACAAAAAAAAAAAAGAAAGAAAAAGAAAGCCATCTAAATGACCACACAGTAGGAATGTTATAGCTGCATTAGAAAATGGAATAGCTGTTTGGAATATTGCATCACTTTTGAAGAGATAAGATGAAACTAAAGACTGAAC
>NW_012119487.1:4964821-4991250 GCF_000951035.1 Colobus angolensis palliatus | reverse complement strand
TGTAATCCCAGCTACTTGGGAGGCTGAGGCAGGAGAATTGCTTGAACCTGGGAGACAGAGGTTGCAGTGAGCCGAGATCGCACCACTGCACTCAGCCTGGTGACAGTGAGAGACTCCTTCTCAAAAAAAAAAAAGAAAAGAAAAGAAAGAAAAGAAAAATCATTGTCTGAACTTGACCATGCTTTTTAGGAAAACCCTGTGATTAGTAATAAAATAACACAAAAATTACCAAGCCTTAGTCTATGAAAACCTAAGGTACGTGGATCTTACATTTCCCAGATAAATGAGGGGTTTTTTAAATTGTTTTTTAATATTATGTTTTATGCTAGTGGACTGGATAAAGAAAATGTGGTACACAGACAACATGGGATAGTACATAGCCATAAAAAAATGAAATCACATCTTTTGCAGCAGAATGGATGCGACCAGAGGCTATTATCCTAAGCAAATTAATGCAAGAGTAGAAAACCAAAAACCCATGTTCTCGCTTGTAAGTAGGAACTAAACATTGGGTACTCATGGACATAAAGATAGCAACAATAGATGCTGGGAACTACTAGAGTTGGAAGGGAGGGAGGAAGGTAAGGCTTAAAAACTATTAGTACAATGCTCACTACCTGGGTGAAGGGATCAACCATACCCCAAACCTCAGCATCATGCAGTATTCTGATATGGCAAACCTGCATGTGTATCCCTGAATCGAAAATAAAAGTTGAAATTATTTCTTTAAAAGAGAAAAAGAAAAATGATCCCAAGTTTTAAAAAAATTTTGTTTTACCTATTACATTAGGCATCTCAATTCTTATAAGATGTATTATCTATTCCTCTGTCTTTTTAAACCAAGAATTCTGACATAATTTAATATTTGGTAGCCTAAGATCATCACTATTAACATCAATTTGAATACTGTCTTCCGATACAATCATACCTTTGTAGCTGCTGGATTTGTTTGATTTCCATAAGAATTAGGTACCTTAAAAAAAATACTCAGCTCTCTATATTTTATGAATCTATTTGCATAGCAAACATAGCAGTAGCCCCTCCTTCCTGTTCTAATTTGCTGTGCTTATTTTCTAGAGGCTTCAGTATCAGAAACTAAGCTTATAACAACTTTTTCTCAAAGAGAGTAAATAAAGGTAACTGCTCTATGAGTAAAGTGCCATAGCTCAGGCCTAAGCTGTCAGTTATTTCTAGGTAAGTGAGGAGGTACTGTTTTAGTATGCAGCAGGTATGAAAATACACTTAAAAATAACATAGGAGAAAAGGAAATTTCAGGGTTTCTTACATCTCCCATGACTTACAACTATCCATCAATCATGATCTTTTCCTGCTTTATAAACTAACAGATCTGGAAGTTAAATTTTTTATATCATTTCATTTTTATATCAATGAAATCTGATAAAAATTAGAATTATCTCATAGAATTTGGTTCAAAACAGCTGTATCCCTTCAACTTTTGTACAGTAAAAACAGAGAAAGAAAAGTTGAACCTTAAGACATTTCCTACAAAAGTTTGTTAAAATTAGATGAAAACAGAAGAGCACAAACCTATTTTAAATAATGGGTTCACATTATAGGAAAGAAATGTTGGTTCATATTCATTTTTAATTAAAAGAAAATTTTCTCTTATAAAAGAAAATTGCTGTTTTTTAGGATATCTTATTGTTATGGCAACTGAAGTGCTAAAAATAATAAAGAAATATCAAAGTTGTTATAGCAACTAGAATTTTAAAAAGCCATGAAGTATAGAATGATCAAACCTTGGCTTGAAATGCAACATCTATGACTCAGTTTTCAAAAGAAAACTTGAAATACTCATGCTCCTCTCTTTATAAGTTGTCTCTGCAGTCCAAGTTAAAAAACAAAAAACAAAACCTTAATCATGAGTTGTTTTTTATATCACTTATATCTTTCATCATTCTACACATATTCAACAATGTGGCTTTGACAACCCTACATATTACTGACTTCCAAGAATAGTGGGAAATGTTGAGCACTCAATAAATGTCTGTTAAACTGAATTCTAACTATTTGGTTTGTGTGAAATTTGGATTTCCTGCTCTTCTAAGTTGCTTCCATACCTCCAATCTTGAATGCTCTGTCCTAGACTACACTAAAAATGGAAAAGATTTACTTACTGCCAACATGTGGTGCCCAGATTCGTGCAATTAGAGTTCAATTAAATTAAAATGTTAATGAAGGTCTATTGCATGCTAGGTATTGTTTGAGGTCTGGAACCCTACTCTCACAGAAAAATAAAATCAAGAAGGTGCTATAAGAAGTGGTAAGGCCTTTGAAAATTTTTTTTTCTTTCAGACAGGGTCTGGCTCTGTCATCCAGGCAGGAGTGCAGTCGTGCGATCTTGCCTCCTCCGGGCTCGTGCAATCCTCCCACCTGAGCCTCTGGGACTACAGGCATGTACCACCTCACCCAGTTAATTTTTGTATTTTTTGTAGAGATGGAGTTTTGACATGTTGCCCAGGCTGGTCTCACCCTGAGCTCAAGCAATCTGCCTGCCTCGGCCTCCCAAGGTGCTGGAATTACAAGGGTGAGCCACTGCATGCAGCCCTTTGAAGGACTTAAGCTGAAAAGTAACACAAATTAATTTATTTTCCCCAAAGATGCCTTATTGGAAAATACAATTTTAAATTTACATGCTTTGTATCAAAAAATCAAGAAGCGTCTTTAGTTTCATATGTTCCTTGCTAATAACTAGTAACCAAAATTCAATAACAAATGTAACATACGTTGCTAACATAGCACATTTCCCCAGCATTTATAGACAAACCTGGCTGGAAACAGACCCCTATGTATGTCTCTCCATACCTTTCTGCTTTATTTATACCCTCTATCTGTCTGCTTTGTTTCCCCCTAAATCCACTGGTGTATCCTTTTTTTTTTTTTTTTTTTTTTTCAGATGGAGTCTTTCTCTTGTAACCCAGGCTGGAGTGCAATGGCACAATCTCGGCTCACTGCAACCTCCGCCTCCCAGGTTGAGGCAATTCTCCTGCCTCAGCCTTCCGAGTAGCTGTGATTACAGGCGCCCACCATGTCTGGCTAATTTTTGTACTCTTAGTAGAGACAGGGTTTCACCATGTTGGCCAGGCTGGTCTCGAGCTCCTGACCTCGTGATCCGCCCGCCTCGGCCTCCAAAAGTGCTGGGATTACAGGCATCAGCCACCGTGCCCGGCCCTCCACATTGGTTTATCTCATGAGCTAGTAAAGAAGCCTTGAGAAGCTGGGCTTGGTGGGAAAGAGTGCCATGGATTTTCCTTAGACCTAGAAAGGGACTTGCTGGTTAGAGAAAGCCTGTTATATATATATTATAGATCCTCATAACTCCGTAGAAATACAATGCCTTCAAAAAACACAAATGCCCTTCCTTTAACTATCTTATCCAGTAAAGAAGATGACTAGTGATGATCACTACTATTTTAAAGCTAGCCTAATATAACTATATTGCCTTTCATTAAAATAAATATTACTATCCTTTAGATTAATGATTTACAATACTTTGCTTTATTCTACTCCATGCTTACCTGCATCATAAAACAAAATCTTAATTGTCCCAGTTTTTAAAAAAGGAATTGCGAGCACTGAAAAAGCACCAGAAAAGGAACCTAATATAATTTTACATAGCTCTAATAGTGCTTTTTAAAAAAAAGCTCAAAAAAAAAATCTGTATTGTAGCTCTCAGTATCATATTCACACTGTCAGCAGTAATTTATTTTCTGGAAGACAACCTAATTTATAACATTAGATTAATATGGCAAATAAACATTTTCATTGATTTTATAGTTTGCTTCTAATAGATTATGGTCATGAGAGTTAAGGGTATAGTTTGTATTTAATTGTATATCTCCATATATTTAGATAACACTGAATAAAATACAGACACACAAACACACACACCCAACACTGGTGAAAAGAAGGTCTGTGAGGACTTTTTTTCTCCCATGAAATGGTTTGGCATGTTATTCAAAGTTGAAAACCCTGACACAAATAGTAGAAATGTTAAAAAAAAATCTCTTAATAATGATTAATTACTCTGGCAATATAGGTGAAAGTGAAGGCAGCTAAAGAACACTATTTAAACAAGTTGATAATAAACTAACTTAATTTTTTAGTTTACAGTGCCCATTAAGCTTTGGAAAATCTCCAGCTACAAATCATTATTAACAGATAAAGAGTTACAGAGAATACAGTTAATAATAAGATTCTCATTTAAACATACATTTGCTCTTTACAAGAAAGCACTAAAGAAATGTCTTAACTGTTATGCCCTCCTCTATACTACCCCCATACCTCATTTCCATCCAATACACTGCACTGTCAGCTCCTAGACCTAGATAATTGCCTCACTTATCTCTGTATCACTCAGGGAGCCTAACACATAGTGCTTCAATCATAGGTACTCAGTGCATGTTTGTTGAAAGGATAATGTTTCTGTTGACTCTGCATTTCTGTCCCAAAGATCTCACAATATGTTGTAACAGACATTACTAACTTTATAAAAATGAGGTAAGATGAAAGATGAAATGCCAGCAGAAAGAAATGGTATGAAAACCTTCTAACTCTCAGACCAGGGATGTATTCACTAGAAGATCAATACGATCCTACTGCAGGGACCTGAAATAATTTACTAAGCAATCCAATTGACTAATCCACAAAGGTCTCAGTGTGCTTGATCATCTTCTTCACTAGGCAATGGAGCTCCTCTGATAAAATACTTCATTACTATTATCCTCGGTGGCAAGCACAGTGCCTGGCACACAGTAGAAGGTAACAATACTTGCTAAATAAATCAGGTGGACTGATTAGTGTCCCTTTCCTGTTGAACATCAACAAAAAATATTATTTTATATAGCAGGTGTCTTATCTAGAATAAACATCAGGATTCTTTTAAATTATCAGAAATTGGGGTGACTTAAAACCACCCAGAATATAAAGCTGTTTAAAAGAAAGCTAAAAATATTAAACTTTCTCATCATTCTATGTGGGGGAATAAGAAAAATGAGAAATCAAAGGAATTGACCTATATATGCCAGTACAACTTCCTTTTTCATCAGGCAGTTTCAAAGCTAAGTGGCTAAAGTGATTAGGTAGCATAGGGAACAACTCAGAACACTGAACCTTTCACAGAAATCCCTTTTTAAGAGACAGAAATTGGGAAAGTAAAGAATAAATATATTAGGCTGTTTCTAAGGCATGCTTAAGAGAGAAATGAATGTTGCTAAACTGGCAGAAACCCAGTAAGTAATATCTCTATTGAGAAGGAGTCAAAATCAAAACAAGAAAATCTGATTAAAAACTGAATTAAAAGATTGAAGTTGGGATCAGCAATCATCTTGGGTAATTTCTGGCCCACTAAGCAGCACAATGCAATAATGTTTATAAACTACAGACTTTAGAAGTAAAATCAATGTTCACACATACACACACACACACACACAAACACAAACACACAGAGGTTTATGTTAAACAGAGGTTTCATAAAGGTTTATATTACAGAGGTTAAATGTTACTGTTAATCTAACACTAACATCTCCACCATGCCAGCTTCAAACCAGCAATGCTCTAGATTTTTTTAGTGATGACCATAACACAGGCTAAAGCTTTGATAAGTGTGGCTCTGCAACATAGACCCATATTACATATTGTTATGATTCACTGATCTTCCCCATTCACTTTCTGTTCCGTATCTGTACTTTCAGATGCTGACATAACTAAGTACACACACAGCATAAAATAGAAAATGACTCATAGCAATACTTATTCAAATAGTAAAGCTTTTTTTGAATAAACATAATTTTTTTTCAGAGAAAAATACGACTTGGGTTAAAAGTAGATTCTCATAGGATCAAAATGTACTAATAAAATGGTAAACTGGGTATTTAAAAATCAGAACACTAACACCAAGTAACTTATAGTCAACATTTACTCCAGGAAAAAAGTGCTCATAAAATTTTATTCACTATCCAATATTCTGATGTTGCTTATAAGATAGATTGACTTCTAGTCCTTTTCTTCTTTCATTATATATAAAGTATTTCCAGTGCTATGCTTTTTGAATAATATCAAGATCTTGGGGTCTCAACTCCCCAGTATTTTATCAGTTTTCATACCGCAAAGACATATATTAAGACGTATTTGTAATAGAAAAGTTTTGGAAAATTTTAGGAAACCATTTATCTAATATCTATATTATGTTTTTATACTTGTAGACTTGATAGCCTTAATAGTTTAAATGCTTACATATGCAAATATTATTGGGCTACCAAAAGACAGCTTCAGAAATGTGAGAGAATCTAGTTATAGTAATGAGTTGAAATGACATTTTCCTTAATAACTCCTTTTATAAATGTACCGCCCAAGCTGAATGTCATTATGGGACTATTTATAATTTAAATCTTTCTGTCAAGATAATTTTATGTCCTGACATGGTACTGAGTAGGCTGGAAACAGCTGTATGCCCTGAAGGGAAACAAAATTATTGGTGGTGTTCAAGTGTAAAGGTATTCAATAGGCAGTATTTCCTACAGAATTTAATGAGAACAATGACGATTGATTGTAACACAGCAAAATTATATCACTCAAGTAATTACAACAACGATATTCAACAAATGACTTTTCTTCCCTCTAAATAGAAGAAGCTTATTTATAAATATAGTTCAAATGCTTTAAACTTCCTAATAAATTAGATGTATGGTGGTTACAACTAACATTTGTTTATATGTGTACAAAATGGGTATTTAAAAAGTTTTGGAAATTTTTGGAATAACCATTTACCCAAAATCCCTGGAATGTCTTTATATCTGTAAATTTTAACTTTACATAAAAAATGGTTTTAACCACCACAAACAGAGGTAAAAGAAACTTCAATTATTAAGTAACACAGGCATACACTGTATTCATGGAAAATACATCTAAACTTCATCATTAATAAAAGATAACAGACAAGACAGTGAAACTAAGGTGTTTGTTTCTGTCTTGTTTTACTTATCCGGTTTTAGAAAACTCTGTTAGTATAAAGACCATTAAGTTATGTCTAATTTGTTCCTTACATTTTGGGGGATTTCATGAGAATCTCAGTTTGTGACAAATTCTAAATTCACTTGTTGCAAATATTCTCCATGTCTTAGCCAAACACTACTGGAAATAACAGAATTAAGTTCTAATCCACTTATTCACTGGATGACAGGGAGAAACTCATGACTTCTCCCAGTCCTAAATGCCTATCTGTCTCATTTTTTAAAATGACACGCTTACCACCTGAAGCATGCAATAGCAGGATTAGATGTCTTTAAGTTCTTGAGAGCTCTGAAATGTTTACATTCAAAAGAGTGCCTGTTAATATGTAAAGATATCATAAATGTAGGCTGAGACACAAAGACTGTATACATAATAGTTACAGAAAACTACTGGTAAAGCATAACATCCTACACTATCTGTTGGTTATACAGATCAAACCCACTTACAGCAAATGCTACAACAAATTCCAATGGAAAACCTTGGCATGACCAAAAGATTCCCAATGCTGTAGTTTATGATCTACACATCTCAAATAGTATTTGTTATATAATGATGTTCTATACCAACCAAAACCAGCAACAAAATAAAATGTAGAAAATCCTATTATTTGGTTGTTCTGATCAATAACGACAGTTTAACCCATTCTGCTCTAAATGCTTAATGATAATCTTATTGTCGGCTTATTTTTAATTCCACAAAAATTTGGATCCAATTGTATATTACAATCTTGTAATAGTAATAATGCCAATAAAGTGTTAATCATGTGCACAAATAAAATATGAATTTGTGTCATGAATGATGTGATATACAAGTCAATGAAATGTGTTAAATTCAGCTTCAATCTTTCTCTGGAAAAAAAAGAATAAAGGTGTTAACAACTAAAATTTATTCCTGTTTTTCATAGTAGCAATAAGACAATTCAGAAAGTGTGTGATTTCCAGGTGATTACTACATTGCATGTGGTTAAAATTACTCAGCACCTTCTTATAGCACCTTTTCAATTTCTATAAAGAAAACAAAAAGCCAACTGCTGCCCAACTTTGTTTTAAAATATGGTTATTGTTAGAGGTCCTAATTAAAGTTTGAAATATATATGACGAAAATGTTCCTAAAAACCAATGCAATGTATATTTTCATCATATTATCAAAAAGCATTTAATAACTACAGAAATACAGAAATGACTTACATTCGAGGGAAGAAATAAAAGTCTGCATTTCACTAATTTTGAACATCACACTGAGAACAGAAAAGTAGCAAGACTTAAAGCTATTAGCCAATATCTCTACTTAACCTAAAGGCACGAAGTCTGAGAATAAGGCACGTAAAGCTTGATATCGTCATACCACAGTATGTCTTATTTTAGGTCAACACGACTAAAGACAGGAATTTTATAACTCTTCTTTGGCAGTGGGTCAGAAAAAAAGAAGATACATCCTATATTCTAGGTAGGCCATAAAAACCATAGATACATACTTTCCTTCATCATTCAGTAAACTTCTTTCTTGAAAGTCTAGTGTATGCTATGCTTTCTTTGTGATCTCCTTTGGTCTTGGTCAACTTCTTGGCCTTTATACCCCTCTTACAAACTGTGGTAATTTTTCCTTTAGAAACAAGGGGGCTAACTTGTCAGATCATTTGCCTCTGGCCTACATATCCCAAAATAATTTTTTTCTCCGTTTCTAAAAACAGAGAAAATTTGGTTCCAAACAGATGTCATATATAAATCAAAAGTAAAATGAACATTAAATCTATCTTCTGTACTTAAATTACCTACAGAAGTTGTTGTTCCAAAATTAGATTTGAGGGTTTGGCAGAAGATAGAATATAGCTTTTACAGAATAGCATTCCCTATAAGAAAGGGAGGAAAGAAGGGAGGGAGAAAGGGAGCTAGGAAGTAGCAAACAAAGAAACCTTCAAAAGACCTCCAAAAGGGTTTATAAAAAATTGGTTAAATATAAATATTTATAATGTGTTTTCATCCCAAGGCATATTACTTAGCATTTAAATAGCCCTTTTGGCCCAGAAGTCTTTTAATTTTTTTTATTAGTTGATTCATAATTCAAAATACAGGTATATGGCATTTTGGAAATATTATGCAGTTCATTTTGAGATTAGAGATAAGGCAGTTTTACTCATAGTACATTTTCCAGAAGAGAAAAAAGAAGCAAAAGTCCAAAGGACATCAGATATTGCCCAAAGATATTTTTCACATTCATTATTTGTTGATTCAATAAAGTGTTGAGTCCTTCCTACATCAGATGCAATCTGAAGACACAAAGTAAAAATATTGGTGAGCTGATAATAAATGTATATTGTATATTGTTGAATTCATCTCTAAACAACAAAAAATAGTGCAATATTTAAAAAATGGACACAAAATTTAGAGTTAGAGATTTGGACTATAGCTTTAGATCTTACATTATTACTTAAGTAACCCATACAAATAGTATTTTGTACCTTGAGATTTTTTCATTTCAGAAAAGGGAAATACACCGACGATATTGCTTATATCAGATGGCTACCTGAAAGGTTAAATGAGATTATATTTATGAAACATTTTGGGAAAAAAATTATAAAGTGTGCTAAAAAATGTCACTATTCACTATTTTTAGCTATAATGGTTCAAGGAAAAAAAATCTTTTTTTTTTTTAGACAGAATCTCACTCTATCACCCAAGCTAGAGTGCAGTGGCTTGATCTCGGCTCACTGCAACCTCCACCTCCCAGGTTCAAGCGATTCTCGTGCCTCAGTCTCCCAAGTAGCTGGGATTACAGATGTGTGCCATCACATCAGCTAATTTTTGTATTTTTAGTAGAGACAGGGTTTCACCATGTTGGCCAAGCTGGTCTCAAACTTCTGACCTCAGGTGATCTGCCCTCCCCGGTCTCCCAAAGTGCTGGGATTACAGGCATTAGCCACCACGTCCAGCCAGAGAAAAAAAAATCTTAAACTAGATTTTAATCAGAGAAGAATGGTTACCCGACTGATTTAAGATTAATTCATATAACTTCTCTTGGGCCTGTATCTGCATATCAATAAAAGGGGATAGAATTATTAATGGCCTAACTAATAAGGCTTTTATAAGGATAAAATCAGAAAGTATTTGGAAATAACCTTATAAACTATAAATGTCTGTGAAATATAAATGAGTATTCTTATTATTATAAATTGTATTTTATATTCCTAAAAACTGTTTTTGGAAGTTGGTGGAATATTTAAAAAAAATCTACTTAAATCTTGATGATCCCTATTAATCAAGCACAGGCAGCCTAGATACAATACAATTCTTTTTTTTTTTTTTTTTTTGACTTTAATGATACGATACAATTCTTACCCAATAGGCAGAGAAGAATTTCTGGATTGCTTCATGTATAATATATATAAAACAGAAGATACCACAGATTCAGTGCAAAATGAAAATACAGGGCCCATGTTCAAAAGTCATTAAGCATATCAAGACAGCAATAGCAGAACATTTAATGAAACACAAGATCTTTCTAAGTACGGGTCCCTATGCAATCGCATAGGTCACATGCCTATGAAACCAATCCTGGAATGATAATAAACTTTCATCAGAGGCTGGGCGTGTTAGTTCACACCTGTAATCCCAGCACTCTGAGAAGCTGAGGCAGGCAGATCACCTGAGGTCAGGAGTGTGAGACCACCCTGGCCAACATGGCGAAACCCTGTCTCTACCAAAAATACAAAATTAGCCGGGCGTGGTGGCACACGCCTGTAATCCCAGCTACTCAGGAGGTTGAGGCAGGAGAATTGCTTGAACCCGGGATGCAGAGTTTGCAGTGAGCCAAGATCGTGCCACCACACTCCAGCCTGGGCAACAGAGAGAGACTCCGTCTCAAAAACAAAAACAAACAAAACAAACAAACAAACAAAAATCACAAACTTTCATCAGAAAGTATGAAGACCAGAGGGCAGCGGAACGTTTTGAAAATGCTGAACGCAAAAACTGTCAACCCAGTAGTCCAGTGAAAACACCCTGCAAGAATAAAGAATAAGGCAAAACAGAGACATGTTCAAATAAAGGAAAACTAAGAGAAGTTTTCACCAACAGACCTGAACCATAAGAAGTGCTAAAAAAATTATTTTAGGCTCAAGAGAAATGACAGCAGAGAGAAACTCAGATCTTTAGGAATGAATGAAGAACACTGAAAATAGTAAAAAATCTGGATTTTATTCTACATCCTGAATATGTCACTGAAACGTTTTTAAAAAGGGTTCTTTGGCTGCACTGTAGAGAACAGGCTATAGGGAAGGGGTGTGTAAAAAAACAAAGATGGAAATGTGAATACCATTTTGAAAGCTGTTGTTGCCTAGGAAAAAGATGTACCTAAGACTCTAACAGTAGCAAAGAAGATGGAGAAAGCCCATGTTTGAATCCCAGTTGTAATATAAGCCTATGCTCTTTCCAAACACAGTGGGAAAAAAATACCAACATAAAAAAAAAATATGAAGTATCATCTCAGTTTGTGATAGTAGCAGATGAAGCTTAGCTTATCTTCATTCTGTCCTCAAAGGGTCCCTAGAAACACATTCACATCATTAAATACTTTTGTAAAATTTGCACCCACACCCACAAAAGGTTCTTGTCCTTAAAGAGCTGTTGCCTCCAAATTATATAAGTTTCACGTCCTATAAAACCTGAATCCACACTGGATACTCAAACAAAACTAAGCAGCATAAAAGGCATATTAGGAATGATGTTAAAGGCTAGTTTATAAACTCTCTTGATAATTTAGAATAATACTAGAGATGTGTTAATGATGAATGTCATTTTAAAAGCACCCCAACAAATTAAATTAGTTAACATTCAACCTAATGTTCTCTAAGTCAACAATCTAGATTAGCAAATTGTATGTTCAAGATTCGTATCATTATCTCAATGTCAGTAATCAACTATATCATGAATGACATCTTAACTCTATTTCTTCTTGGGAATGATTTCTAAAAGATAGTGCAAATAAAGAGGCTGAGTTAAAGCTTTTAGTATGTGCCACTACATTTCCATAGCAAAAACACTGGCCAGTTTTCCCAGAGGGCTGTTTGTCACAATACCTTTCTAGGTTTCTGGCTACATCTCTATCCATTTAAAAAAAAAAAAAAAAGAGGCTGAGCCTCTAAGAACCTTAAACTCTGTGTTAAACTACTAGCTCCATGATAGAACATTTTAAATTAATGTGGTTGGCTTTTTCATCAAAGCCCTCTTCTCTCAGTATAACCCGAGAGAAGGAATGGGAAACAAAGCTTATCTTCCTAGGAAGTAAAATGTATTATGGTTTTAACTGTGTTGAATATTAATAGTATAAGAATGAAGATTCATGGAAGTAAAATCTAATTTTTGTTTCTTGGGCTCAAATGGAAAATCTAAATGCCTCTATACATGTGAAAAGTTAAAGAAGCCTGAATCAAAAATGAAAGTGGACAGCCAAAACCTGAGAGAAAAAAACATTCAGAAGAATCATCTTCTACTTCTTTGATTCTCTGACTTTTCTTCCTACTTTCACATCACATAAAAGACAAATGTCAGATGATTTAGTTGTCACATAAAGCATAAATTAAGAAAAAATAACTTAAACCTTATAAGGCAAGTATCTTTAGCCCACTTTCATAGTTCATTTTATATTTATTTACATAATATTCTTTTGATAGTGACCTGTAACTATTTTAAGTTTTAAATTATATTATCTGTCCCTCTTTTTACAGTAACAAATTATGCCATGAACTCTCTATTACGATGAAAGCAAACCATAGTTACGGAAAATTTTAAAAACTGTTTTATAGAAAATAGTAAGATATAGTGTAAATTTTTAGCCTATTTATTTTCTTAAAACTAAACTGAGTGAGAAATAATCTCATGAATTCACTGAGCTAATAATAATCCAAAAAATATTTCAGAAACATTCTAGAGTTTACAGTCTATGATCTAGACCCTTGGTTCAAAGTGAGATCCATAACTAGTAGTAGTGTTGACATCGCCTGATAACTTGTTCAAAATGAGAATCTCAAGTTCTATCCCAGACCTGGTGAATTTACATTTTAACGAGATTCGTAGGTGGTTTTAATGCACATTAAATTTTGAGATCTGTCCTAGATTACCTAAAGGTAGCAGTAAAATTAAAACTGAATGTAAATAAACCAAGAATAGATTATCAAAAACTAAGTGCTCTAATCATTAAATCAAGACTTGAATGAAGGGAGATATGGAATTGGTACCTTAGATTATATTCTTAATTAATTTATTTATTTAGAGAAGGAGTCTCACTCTGTTGTCCAGGCTGGAGTGCAGTGGCAAAATCTCAGCTCACTGCAACCTCTGCCTTCCAGTTTCAAGCGATTCTCCTGCCTCAGCCTCCTAAGCAGCTGGGATTACAGGTGCATGCCACCACACCTGGCTAATTTTTGCATTTTAGTAGAGACAGGGTTTCAGCATGTTGGCCAGGCTGGTCTTGAACCTCTGACCTCAAATAATCCACCTGCCTCAGCCTCCCAAAGTGCTGGGATTATACGCATGAGCCACCACACCCGGCCTGTATTCTAAAATTTAGACACTAAACAGGATTAAAATGACAAAATGTTGGCATATCATTTTCCTGCCATATTTTCATGAGACTAAAGACTCATTAAAAACTGCTTGGAGTACCCCTGAAGCATCATAGAATCCTTAAAGAACCTTTAAGATTACCAAGGTAAGACGTGTGTTTCCCTCAAATTTCAAGGACACTCCACTGCTGCAGGCATTCTTACAGAGTATCTCTATCCAGGATAAAAAGACATCATCATCATTTAATTGTAACCATTCTATCAAAGCATTAATGTGCCATCACAGGAACCTTACATTCAAGAATTATCCAGTGACTTAAGACACCACTGAACTGGTCCAAACTGGATAGAATTTAGCAACAAGATAATTTTTCCTCTTATACGGTAAAAAATCATTCTACATTGAGTTCCATAAACAATATCTGTGGAAATAATATCTACTACCACACTGAAACTGAACATGACATGTTACCTTAGGAAAGGAGGTAATTCAAGTATCAAACAGGAATCAGTGCAGCATCATTTTGGAGTGATGTACAGCTTTCATTCATTGCCTCATGTACACCAAGGAAGACAGGTACTAAGCATCAGTAAGCAACACAACCAACAAGCAAAACAAGTTCTGCATATGTGCGGTCATGCCTCAGCATTCAAAATTTCACCTCTGGAGAGCCAATAAGTTGCCTCTTAGTTTTTAGTCTGTGGAAAAACTATTAATGGAAACTTTAATAAGCTTGCAATTTTATCACAATATAAAAAAACTCTCTAAGATATTATGCTCCAAGTAATGTTCAGTGGAAAACATTAAAAAAAGAGTTAGAAATCACAGATAAACTATTAGTAACTCCCATTTGTATTTCCAGTTCTAAAACACATTTTCTATTTGACTTGGGCGGGATAATTAAGCTTTTAGACTTCTATGTTAACTGTAATATTATTATTTGAAATCAATATAGTTCACTAATGAGTCACAAAAGTAAATTAATATGTGATTCTGAAAACGACTGTGTTAAATACACACGTAACAACACTTCCAGTAAGGTGAGTATTTGAGTAATTAAGTTATAGCAATTAATACAAATCTATATACCCAAAGTTTAAAACAAACTATTAAAAAAGATAAGCCCAGAGATATAAAACCTGAATAAAACCCATGGCTTTAACACTGTTCTGGTTCAAGATACTGTCTTGTTTCCGTTAGATGCATCACATATAAAATAAGTTGGGCATTTAATAACTTTCTTCCTTTGTTTAAACAAACAAGCCAATAGAACTGCATCCACCTATTAAAAAGCAACTACCTTCAACATTCACAAGATTGTTTGCCCTAGCTAAGAGTGCCATGAAGTCTGGAAACATTAGACTGTATTGCAGCATCATTTGTACAAGATTTAGCACCTTAAACTATAACTGATTTGAAATATTACAATAGCACAGAATAAATCCCCAAAAGGCCACAATTCAGACTGGCTTCATAAAAATATGCTCAGAGTGTATGCATTATGTGTCGGTGGTTGAGAACAGAATGGTGGGAAGGATACAAGAAGAATAAGTTACAATTCCAGTCTTCACTGAGAATAGCTTTCCAGTTCTTACTAGGTTGGTGCAAAAGTAATTGCAGTTTTTGCCATTGAAAGTAATGCCAAAAACCTTCCTAATTCATCCAACTACTTGCTTATTTTAGAAACTAATTAACTTGTGATAGTGTATATGTATTAGGATAAATATCAAAAAGGAAAAGGTAAAATTAACAAAAGCAACATCAAGAACAATTATAAAATTCTCATTAATAGTTTATAATCAATTCCCATTTTGTAAATTAAGAAACACCTCAAACCCTAGATACAATAATCATCTTACAAACAAACACAAACCAGCTTGGGAAATAACATATATAACAGATATGTAATGCACATACTCTTGTTAAGTTAAAATACTCTCTTATATAGTAATTCTCTAAGACTTTAGTTAAGTCAAATAAACTAGTAAGTTAACATAAATGTAAATATGATGCACTTAAAATAACTCACTAATAGTTACATTTTAAAATTTTCATCTTGCATGACAAACACGTTTGTTTATATATATTTACATACACACTCAAATGCTATCTACTAGGATTATATTTAAGCAGCATGACTTGTTCCAGGATTTAAAATGTGGTAAGATTAGAAGTTAAGAAGCCTTCCAGATTGACCAAAATATTATAGCCCAATATTATTGTTTTTATGTTAATTTACACTCAACAAGTCCTTTAATATTAATTTAATATTACAGTTTATCACTACAAAATAAGGTCTGCTAAAAATCCTTAAATTACTTCTTTTAACTGGGACATAAGCAGTTAAACAATGATGCTACAAGGTGGAGTCCAAGTCGCCAGGTCTACAGTTTGTTTCTATGGAATAGCCCAAGCAGGCAGCTGATGAGCAGTGTCCTTTTCAATAAGAGTTGTTTCCTGATTAATTAGTCCCAGAACACTTAATACAAGACTACAGTGTGCCACTGGGATGAACAATTATTCTCTTCATAGTAATAGTTAAGCATAATCTTTTTCCTAGTATTAAGCTCAAACTATTTTTTGTTCAAATGGGATACGGTCTGTCACAGCAGAAGTGAGTTGGAAAAACTGCAGCTCACAGCAAGAGACATATAATCAGGCCAAACAGGAAAAAAAAAAAAAAGTATGTAGATAGATGTATATGTAAATTATCTAGGGATATTCCTTAAGTACTTAATTTAAGGTTCTGGTATAGTTTATGCAGAAAATCTTGATTTTAAATAGTATAAAATAAAGATCAATAAGCATTTTGAATCCAAGGTCAAATTCATAGGACTGAATGAGTCAAAAATTGTGTGAACATACCCACATCACCCCTACAAATACTTGAGCTTTGAAAATAAGATCTGAGGTCCCTGGAAAGTAAAGAAAGCAAGCTACGGTAACATCGATTAAAGAATCCCTATGAAGAAATGGAGCCTTACTTAGAATATCTAAATACCAACTAGACAGATGGGTAGAAAAATTAAGATAAGCTTTCAATCCAAAATTGCCATGCTACTTCACACCAGAACTGAAGATATAAGGAGAAAAATGAAAACTGTTCCTTTTCACATCACTTTTGCAGGTATCAAGGTAGAAGCGTCATGATTCTGTCTTCAAAAAATTTGTCACCTATTAAAAGATTAAGCAGTTTTCATAAACATGTCAGAGAGATCAGCTTCTCAAAGTGCAAAAGTGACTGAATTATCCTGACTTCAGTAACAATTAAAGCTCTCTCCTATGAAAAAAAGCATGCATATCCATGATATTCCAATCCAGCAACAATAATATTCTTAGCAACTTTTACTGAGCCTATTTATCACTTATTAGGTATAAAAATGTTTGTATGTAGAAAATTGAAGTCTATTATGTGCACTTAATGGAAGTATTACTGATAAAATAAACTGTTAATCTAGAAAACGTAAAGATTTAATACAGGGAAAAAGGAACTGAATAAAGAATCCTAAAAAAATGGTATAATTATTATTTTAACATTGCAACGTATTGAATTAATTGAAATAGTTTGAAATGATCTAATGAATAATGTTAAAAGAACAATATATTAATTACATCACAAGCCAGTTTATGGAATAAAGCTTTAAAGTCTAAAAAGATTTTACAGTATCAATAATATCCCCAACATGGTATTTACACAGAATATTTTTAATGAAGCTCAAGAAATTTCACAGACGAATTGAATTTTTCCAAGGCCAACAATAATCTTAAATTTACTCAGTGGCTTTCCATTAAATGGTTTTTCCATTTTTTTTTCCTATTTGACAGAAAAAGGCAGTAAAAACTAGGAAACTAGTTTTCAATAGATGTATGATAGGTCATATTTTGAGGTGTGCATATTAGCAACTATCTTTCTATTTCATAAATAATAAGTAAAATGAAGTAATTATAGTGAAAAAAAAACTAGTTTGCATCTGATCCCTAGTAACTACTCATTAAATGTGGTGGAAAAAAGTAAGACTTCAATTAATTAGCTATGGTATATAACTTAAAAGTTTTCTACCAAAATTCATATAACTTCAAATCAAAATCAAATTCTTCAATTACAGTGCCATAGAAAATTAACTTCTCCTTTTGAAAAAAATCATGGAGCACTAAGTTTAATTCATATAGTCATTCAATGCTTATTTATTAAGGGCTAGTACCAGGCTCTGGGCATATAAAGTACAACGAAACAACATAGTTTCTCTGTGATGACATAGCCTACTATCCTGTCAATTTAAAAACCAACTAAAAGTCATACAACTGAAAAGCAGACTAATCTGAGAAATTGAAAGGGAAAGTAAAACCCAGCAAATAAAAAACAACACATAATGAATATCACTTTTCAGAACTACAGTTGACCCCTGAACAACATGGGTTTGAAATAAATGCATCCAATTACATGTGGATTTTTTTCAAAAACTATTATTGGAAAATTTTTTGAAGATCTGTGATAACATGAAAAACATGCAAACCATGTGGCCTAGAAATATCAAAAAAATTAAGAAAAAGTTATCTCACGAATGCATGAAATACATGTAGCTACTAGTCTGTTATAATTCACTGCCATAAAAATATACAAATCTATCATTAAAAATTATAATTTATAAAAACTTACATATGCAAACACAGACCATACTTGGTGCCATTCACAGCTGAGAGAAATTTAAGTGCCTGCCGTCAGGGGACGTTTGGGCAGATGTGCTGGTCTAGCTCTGCCCTTCATGGCATCTGTCCTATGGTAGCTAAGCAGGGAGCTCAGACCACTGTGGATTCAAAGAATCAGTACACTGCCTGACACAACAGAGAGCTTCTGAAGATAAATAAGAATCGAATATATACCCAACTGCATTGGCCGCCTAGCGCCATCTACTGGCTTGTACATTAAACTGCACAGCCCCATACAAAACCCCAAAGAAGAGCAAAGGGCTATAAGCAGCAAAGCCAAAAGACCCTAACCAGAATTCTCTGCAGTCTCACCCATAGAGAAAGGGCGGGGGGTGGGGGGTACAGAAAAAATAAAATAACATTATGGGAAAATGAAGAAAGAAAAAAATCCTATCTGCGAGAAAATAATGACAAAAATTAGAAGTGCCAGTGTCTTCAGATGAGAAGGAATCAGTACAAGAATTCTGACACCATGAAAAATTTCAACGTAGTGACACCACCAAAGGACTGTCTCAGAGCTGTCAAGCAATGGTCTCCAACTAAAATGGAAATCCAGAAATGACAGAAAGAATTCAAAGCATGGATTGCAAGGAAGCTCAATGAGATCCAAGACAAGGTTGAAAATCGACACAAAGAAACGTCTAAAGCAAGCCAGGAAATAAGAGAAGAGAGAAATATCTTCAAAAATAAATCAATGAGAGCTTTGGTCATTAAAAAATTCACTTAAGGAATTTCAAAATACAATTGAAAGTATTAGCAACAGAAGAGATCAAACTAAGGAAAGAATCTCAAAGCTTGAAGATCAGTGTTTTGAACTAATACAGTCAACAAAAATAAAGAAAAAAGAATTTTTAAAAATGAACAGTCTTTGATAAAAATAGGATTATGTAAAATGACCACATCTATAAATTACTGGCATTCCTGAGAAAGGAGAAAAAGTAAACAACCTGAAAAACATATTTGAGTGAATAATTCAAGAAAACTTCCCTAATCTTGCTAGAGAGGTAGACATCCAGATACAAGAAATCTAGAGAACATCTGCGAGATACTACACAAAATGAACATCACCAGGTTATATAGTCACAAGACTGTCCAAGCTCAATGCTAAAGAAAAAAATTTTAAAGACAGCTAGAGAAAAAGGTCAGATCACGTACAAAGGGAATCCCATCGGGCTAACAGTGGACATCTCATCAGAAACATTACAAACCAGGAGAGATTGGGGCCTATTTTCAGCATTCTTAAAGAAAAAAGAAATCCAACTAAAAATTTCATATTCTGCCAAACTAAGCTTCATAAGCAAAAGAGAAATAAAACCTTTTCCAGACAAGCAAGTGCTAAGGGAATTCATTACCACTAAACCAGTCCTACAAGGGATCTTTAAGATATTTCTATACATGGAATTGAAGGAAAGATACCTCCTACTCAAAAACACACTTAAGTACATAGCCCACAGACTCTATCAGGAAACAACACAATAGAAACTACAAAGCAACCAGCTAACAACTTTATGATAGCATCGAAATCTCACATTATCAATATTAATGTTGAATGTAAATAGTCAACATACCCCACTTAAAAGGCACAGAGTCACAAGTTGGATAAAAAGATCCATATATCCGCTGTCTTCAAGAGACCCATCTCACACATAACACCCAAAGCCTCAACATAAAGGGATGGAGGAAGATCTACCATGCAAATGGAAAACATAAATGGGCAAGGGTGGCTATTCTTGTATTAGATAAAACAGACTGTAGGCCAACAAAAGTAAAAGTGAACAAATAAAGGTATTACATAATGATAAACAGTTCAATTCAACAAGAAGACTTAACTATCTTAAATATATTCACGCCCAAGTTTGGGGTATAAACAAGTATGTCTATTTCTACGAAAAGACTTAGCCACACAGTCAGAGTGGGGAACTTCAACACCCCACTGACACCATTAGACACATCATCAAAGCAGAAAACTAACAAAGAAATCCTGAACTTAAACTTGACACCTGTCCAATTGGACCTAATAAACATCTATGGGATACTCTACCCATCAACCACAGAATATATATCTTTCTCATCTACACAGAGAACATATAACAAGATCAATCACAAGCTCAGCAACAATACGAGTCTCAATACATTTTTTTAAAAGTCATACAAACCATGCTCTTAGACCAGAGTGGAATACAAATAGAAATCAATATCAAAAAGCTCTCTCAAAATCACACAGTTACATAGAAATTAAATGACCTGCTCCTGAATGACTTTTGGGTAAACAATGAAATTAAGGCAGAAATTAAAAAATACTTTGAAATAAATAAAATCAGAGTCAGCATCAACCTGATACCAAAATCTGGCAAAGACGCAACAGAAACAGAAAACTACAGCCCAATATCCCCAGTGAATACAGATGGAAAAATCCCCAACAAAATACTAACAAACCAAATTCAACAGCATATCAAAGAATTAATAAATTTGATTGAACACATAAACAGAATCAAAAACAAAAACAAAAGCCATGTGGTCATCTCAATAGATGTGAAAAAATCTTTTGATAAAAATCCAACACCCCTTCACGATAAAAATACAAGAAACTAGGAATCAAAGGAACATACCTCAAAATAACAGGAACTAGTTATGACAAACCCACAGCAAACATCATACTAAACAGGTAAAAACTGAAAGCATTCCCCTTGAGAATGAACGAGACAAGGATGCCCACTCTCATCACTCCTATTCAACATAGTAATGGAAGTCCTAGCCAGAGTAATCAGGTAAGAGAAAGAAAGGCATCCAAATTGGAAAAGAAGAAGTCAAATGATCTCTCTTCACTGATGATGTGATCCTATACTAGAAAACCCTGAAGACTCTGCCAGAAGGCTCCTGGAACTTTATCAGACTTCAGAAAAGTTTTAAGATAGGAAATCAGCATACAAAATCAGTAGCATTTCTATATAGCGATATCGTTGAAGCTGAGAGCCAAATCAAGAGCACAATCCCACAATTAGCCACACACAAAAAAAATATATATATACCTAGGAATACATCTAAACAAGGAGGTCAAAGATTTCTACAAGGAGAACTACAAAACATTGCTCAAATAAATCTGAAATGACAGAAACAAATAAAAAAATTCCATGATCACGGATTGCAAGAATCAATTTCATTAAAGTGGCCATACTGCCCAAAGAAAGCAAGAGATTGAATGCTATTTCTATTCAACTACCAACATTAGTTTTCACAGAACTAGAAAAAAACTATTCTAAAATTCATATGGAACCAAAAAAGGGCCCAAATAGCCAAAGCATTCTAAGCAAAAAGAATAAACCTGGAGGCATCACATTACCTGACTTCCTACTATATATAAGGCTACAGGAACCAAAACAACATGATAATTGGTACAAAAACAGATACATAAACCAACAAAATAAAGAACCCAGAAATAAAGCCACACACTTACAGCCATCTGATCTTCAACAAAGTCAACAAAAATAAGCAATAGGGAAAGGACTCCCTATTCAATAAATGGTGAAAAGACTTAGCCACACATTATCCCTGCTATTACGGGATAGCTGGCTAGCCATACGCTAAAGAAAGAAACTGGACCCTTATCTGTCACCCATATACAAAAATTAACTCAAGATGAATTCAAATTTTAAATGTAAGACCTCAGCCAGGCACGGTGGCTCGTGCCTGTAATCCTAGCACTTTGGGAGGCCGAGGCGGGTGGATCACGAGGTCAGGAGATTGAGACCATCCTGGCTAACAAGGTGAAACCCTGTCTCTACTAAAAATACAAAAAAATTAGCCGGGCATAGTGGCAGGTGCCTGTAGTCCCAGCCAATCGGGAGGCTGAGGCAGGAGAATGATGTGAACCCAGGAGGCAGAGCTTGCAGTGAGCCGAGATTGTGCCACTGCACTCCAGCATGGGCGACGAGTGAGATTCTGTCTCAAAAAAAAAATAAATTAATTAAATGTAAGACCTCAAACAATAAAAATCTAGAAGAAAACCTAGGGAACACCATTCCAGGTATCAGCCATGGGAAATAATTTATCGGGGGAACCCGCCCCCAATATTTCACCATAGGTTCTTTCTATTTTCCCTAAGTGTTGGCCAGTCTGAGAAATAAAGAGAAAGAGTACAAAGAGAGGCATTTTACAGTTGGGCCTCTAGGGGTGACATCACATATCAGTGGGATCGTGATGCCCACCTGAGCCGCAAAACCAGCAGGTTTCTATTAAAGACTTCAAAGGGGGAGGGGGTGTACAAACAGGGAGTAGGTCACAAACATCGCATGCTTCAAAAGGCAAAAAGGAGTACAAAGATCACATGCTTCTGCAGCCAATAAAGATCACAAGGCAAAGGGCAAAGCAAAGATCACAGGGCAAAGGGCGAAATCAAAAACTCCTGATAAGGGTCTATGCTCAGTTGTGCATGTATTGTCTTGATAAACATCTTAATCAACAGAAAACAGGGTTTGAGAGCAGAGAACCAATCTGACCTCAAATTTACGAGGGTAGGGTTTCCCAATCCTAGTAAGCCTGAGGGTACCGCAGGAGACCAGGGTGTTATTTCAACTGCACAAGACAGACACTCCCAGAGCAGTCATTTATACACCTTCCCCCCAGGAACGCATTCCTTTCCCAGGGTCTTAATTATTAATACTCCTTGCTAGGAAAAGAATTCAGTGATATCTTCCCTACTTGCACATCCATTTATAGACTCTCTGCAAGAAGAAAAATATGGCTCTATTCTGCCTGATCCTGCAGGCAGTCAGACCTTATGGTTGTCTTCCCTTGTTTCCTGAAAATTGCTGTTATTCTGTTCTTTTTCAAGGTGCACTGATTTCATATTGTTCAAACACACGTTTTACAATCAATTTGTACAGTTAGATACAATTATAGTGGTTCTGAGGTGACGTACATCCTCAGCTTACAAAGATAACAGGATTAAGACATTAAGACAGGCGTAAGAAATTACAAGAGTATCATTTGAGAACTGATAAATGTCCATGAAATCGTCACAATTTATGTTCAGAGACTGCAGTAAAGACAGACATAAGAAATTATACAAGTATTAATTTGGGGAACTGATATATGTCCATATTAAAATGAAATCTTCACAATTTATGTTTCTCTGCCACAGCTCCAGCCGGTCCCTCCATTCGGGGTCCCTGACTTCCCGCAACAATAATTTATGACTAAGCCCTCAAAAACAATTGCAAGAAAACAGAAATTAACAAGTGAAACCTAATTAAACTGAAGAGCTTCTGCACAGGAAAAGAAACCATCAACAGAGTAAACAAAAAACCTACAGAATAGGAGAACATATTCAGAAACTATGCATCTGACAAAAGTCTAACATTTAGAATCTATAAGGAACTTAAAAAATTCAACAAGCACAAAACAAATAACACCATTAAAGAGCAGGCAAAAGATATGAAGAGACACTTCTCAAAAGAAAACAAACAAGCAGCCAACAAACATGGAAAAATGCTCAACATCACTAATTTGAGAAAGGCAAATCAAAACCACAATGAGAAACTATCTCATACTAGTCAAAATGGTTATTATTAAAAAGTCAGAAAAACAACAGATGCTGGCAAGGCTACAGAGAAAGGGGAATTAACACATAAACGCTGTTGGTGGGAATGTAAATTATTACAGCCACTGTGGAATGTACTTTAGAGATTTCTCAAATAACTACCCTTCTACCCAGTTCAACCCAGCAATCCTATTACTGGGTATATATCCAAAAGAAAACAAATATTTCTATAGAAAAGACACATGTTCACATGTTCACTGCAGCACTATTCACAATAGCAAAGACATGGAGTCAACACAAGTGCCCATCAACAGTGGATTGGAAAAAGAAAATGTGATACATAATACACCATAGAATACTATGCAGTCACAGAAAAGAATGAAAGCATGTCCTACGCAGCAACGTGGATGCAGCTGGAGGCCATTATCCTAACCAAATTAACATAAAAACAGAAAACCAAGTACCACATGTTCTCACTTACGAGTGGGAGACAAACATTGGGTACTCATGGACATAAAGATGGCAACAACAGACAATGGAGACTAACAGAAGCAGGAAGAAGACAAGGGTTGAGAAACTAAGTACTGGGTACTATGCTCAGTACTCGAGTGACAGGATCATTCACACCCAAAATTTCAGCATCATACAATACATTCAGGTAACAAACCTGCATATGTACCCCCTGAATCTAAAATAAAATTTGAAAAACACAAAACAAACATAAAGATGCAGTATTACATCAAAACTACATAAAGTTAAATGTAGTACACACTATGCAACTGCAAAATTTTCAACCCCATCTCGGGTTGCTATTATGGCGAGTGTATCTGCTTGAAATGGGTAATGCTAATCATCTCCATGTGAGCAGTTCATCTCTCCAGTACATTTTATCGTTGTAAAAAGTGATCACATATTTCTCATTGTTTAGTGCAATACCATAAAACTTGAATAACACCATGAGACCCATAAGAAGTGCCACTAGTGAAGCTGAAAGTGCTTTCAAGAGGCACAGAAAAGTCACATTACAAGAAAAAGCTGAATTCTGAATAAGTATCACAGATTGAAGTCTGCAGCTGTGGAGGTCCACCACTTTGAGATAAATGAATCCAGCAAAAGAACCACAGTAAAAAATAATGATCATCATAATAATTAAAGAGGAAATTCATGAAGCTGTCAATGAAGCTACATCAGCACATGCAGAATCTTTGGACTTTTTGCATAATACAAGATACATGTTAACTGTCTATGTTATTGGTAAGGCTTCCACTCAACAATAGGCTATTAGTAGTTAGGCTGGGGGGAGCAAAAGGTTATACACAATTTTTCAACTGCCTTGAAGTGGAAGCCAGCCGCTAACCCCTGCATTCTTCAAGAGTCAACTCTACATTTTGGACAACTAAGAAAGGGAGGTAGGTAAAAAAGAAAATTGAAGACATAATGGAGAGACAAAAAAAAAAACATAGACACAAAGGTGAAAGAAGATAATGAGAAACAGATTCATGAAGCAATCAAATAAGAGGCTGCAAAATGGAACTGTTACCAAAACATGTGCAGAAATGTGTAACATGTTGGGGCAAGAGGTAGGAAGACAGACTTTTGATACCTGCCTCATGTGAATCAGCTGCCTATACCTTTTTTCACCTCAGCCCTAATCAATAGTAAACACATCTAAACATAAACTTCATAAATTGAAATGGAAAAGTAAATAAAAGCCAAAGCAAAATCCCTAGAGAAAACTCACCACATCATATTACCCAATGAAACATAAATTAAATATGTTCCAGAAATATGTGCTAACATCAATAAAGTTATTATGAAATTGAAATATAGGAGTGTAATCTCAGGCTCTTGAAAATATGAGATTAGGTTGGTGCAAAAGTAATTGTGGGTTTTGTCATTTAAAATGGCAAATGGCACAATCACAGCTCACTGCAGCCTCCTGGGCTCAAGTGATCTTCCCACCTCAGCCTCCTGAGTATCTATAACTATAGGCATGTGGCATCACACCCAGATAATTTTTGTATTTTTTGTAGAGACAGGGTCTTTAACTCCTGGACTCAAGAGATCTTCCTGCCTTGGCTTTCAAAAGTGTTGAGATTACAAGCGTGAGCCACCATGCCCAAGCAAGTACTGATTTTATTACTGATTAATGCCTACCAAACCACACAAGGTGATGACACACAACAGAGCAGTCCTATACTTAAGCAATCCTCTGACTCTCAGTGAAATCTAGTATTGAGTGTTATTTGACTAACACTGTCTTACATTTTTAAAAAGTAGAATTTCAGGGGCGGAGCAAGATGGCCGAATAGGAACAGCTCCAGTCTCCAGCTCCCAGGGCGAGCGACACAGAAGACAGGAATGCAGCTCATTGCCAGCAGTGGATCAAAGCTGGACGGAGAATGACTTTGACGAGATGAGAGAAGAAGGCTTCAGTCCACCAAACTTCTCAGAGCTAAAGGAGGAATTACGTACCCTCGCAAAGAAGCTAAAAATCTTGAAAAAAGAGTGGAAGAATTGATAACTAGAATAATTATGCAGAGAAGGCCATAAACGAAATGACAGAGATGAAAACCATGACACGAGAAATA
>NW_012119487.1:4918698-4960364 GCF_000951035.1 Colobus angolensis palliatus | reverse complement strand
AGCACACCAACATGGCACAAGTATACATATGTAACAAACCTGCACGTTATGCACATGTACCCTAGAACTTAAAGTATAATAATAATAAAAAAAAGTAAACCATGTAAGCCATAAAATGATCTACGCTCAACAATAACCTCTAACTTCTTTCTTCAAAACAGTATAATCCTACTCTAATTCCATAATATGAAAATGAAGGTAATATTAAAAAGTTATATCTTTCTTAATTTACCTGAAAACTATTAAACACATTTGAAGGATAACAAAAACATAGAATATATCATTTAAGTACATAAAAATACTTAAGAGTATATTTTAAAATTTTTACACAGTGTTGGAGAGTTGAGAAAAAAACTGTTCTCAAATTCACATATAATTATAGTTTTTATACATGTAGATATCACTATAGACAGACAGTAAATGAAAGATCTCAAAGGATGAGGATCAAGAAAATTTGATTTAAATTATTCTGTAAAAAAAAAACCACAAGCAAACGTATAATTATGCAAGAAAAAATAAATTGTATATTTTCTTAAAGATATAGTTTTTAATTCTTAGTTTCTTTTTTTCTTTTCTTTTTTTTTTTTTGACATAGGGTCTCGCTCTGTCACCCAGGCTGGAGTGCAGTGGCATGATCTTGGCTCACTGCAACATCTGTCTCCCAGGCTCATGTGATCCTCCCGCCCCAGCCTCCCAAGGAGCTGGGATTACAAGCATGTGCTGCCGCGCCCAGCTAATTTTTGTATTTTTTGTAGAGACAGGGTTTTACCATGTGGCCCAGGCTGGTCTCAAACTCCTAGGCTCAAGCAATCAGCCCGCCTCAGCCTCCCAAAGTGCTGGAATTATAGGTGTGTGCCACTGCACCCAGCCAATTGTTAGTTTATTTTAATAAAGACCTTCCAGTACCTACATATTCAAGGCATTTACATTACAACACAATGAGTACTCTTTATTCTCCTTGCCTGTCTCATTGTTTTGGTTAGTAAATTTTTAGTAACTATAAATTTCTGATGAGATCTTTGTAAATTTTATATTTATATCAATAATGTGGTTTTTATACAACAGCCTGTGGTTTTTATAAATACCAATGGTACAGACACAGCTGGAATAACCTCATTCTATCAAAAAGCTCAATGCCTACACCTAGACAAGGTGATGACAGAGAACACAGCAGCCATATAATTAAGCAATGCTCTGACTCTCAATGAAATCTAGTATTGTCATCTGACTAATAAACTGCCTTAATTTTTAAAAAGTAAACCATGTAAAGAAAAAGCAAATATTTACTTGGCTACATGACCTACAGGGTTTAATTTAGTTTTGAAACTTATCAAAGAAAAAACGATGTAACAGATACCATAATTTGACTTTTCAATTAAATATTCACTAAAGGTTATTCAATCAAAAGAAAAATATCAAATTAAACACCTCCGCTTGAGAATTTGCAATATTATCATTATAATACATTCCACCAACCCAGAGTAAAAATTCTTCATTAGCTAAATGTTTTATTAGAAGCCATCTGCTACAATAATACACTGGAGAACAGAAAGAAGACAGGCTTTACTCTGAGCAGTACCAGTAATCAGATGTGAATAAAAGCAGGGAAAATTTATCTGTCCATATAATGATCAACAAAGCAGAGAATACTCAGAATCTTAAAATGAGCCACTCTTGCAGTTTTTTTTATTATTTCAAAAAGAATTTTTGACAGCAACTACCAAATTAATATTTGCAACTATTGCCCTTTTTGCTCTCTGGAGTTTATAAAACAGTGCTGCTTCTTTGCAAGTTTATATTGCTTTACTTTAGTCAATCAATATTTTTTCAGTTAATTAATTTTAAAAATTAATATGTATTATCGTCCTAGCACAGTACCTGGCACACAATAGGTACTTAAACATTAACTGAATAGATGCTTTAATAGGTTAAAATCTTATTACATCAACCTTAGATCACCAATTAAATATTATTTTGTGATATCATTTTGACATGACATATTTCCCAAGGCTTATCATGATATGTATTTGTTCTAACAAGAATAAACTTATATTAAGTTTCTATTTAACAAGGAGACATGCATTGATGCATAAATAGATGACGCCAGCCAACTAGGATGAGAGTAGGCGAAGGAAGGAACACATTGATTTAACTCTCAAAGGCTTCCTGGATAACCGATCCAAGCTAACTCATTAAATGGAAGCTGAAAAACTACATAAGCCACTCCCTATACTACATGCCCTCTTCTATCTTGCTTAGAAATATTCTTCAAGTCCCACCTCAGATATTCTCTCCTCTGTGAAGTCTTCCCTGGCTCACTCAAGCAGAGCTGTCACTATCTCTTCTGCATTCTACATATTTGATTAAGACAGTTATTATAACTTGTATCATAAAAAAATTATCTATCAGTGCATAAGCCTGGTTTTTCTAGCTGGACTCCTCAAGGGTGTGAAGTCTTTTTATCTACATAATCCTAGAAACAATAGAGAGCCTAGCCCATAAAAGTTCATCAATCAAGAGTTAGTGAATAAGTGAATGAGATTAATACCTGCCTTCCAGTCTTGATTACATCACACACTATTTAGGAGTGATTTTTAGAGAATATCATTTGACTTTACTATATAGGTGAATTTGCATAATCACTAAAATAATTCATATAGCCAATACAAAGTCAAATTTTAGAATGCAAATACTCCATGATATTCACCAACCAGAAAAAAAACCCCAAACCAGAAAAATACAAACCTGACACTTCGTATTTCAGTTTAACCAGCTGTTATACACATCATGTGCTCTTATAAAAACTGTGTAACTGGAAGTTATCTAACACAAGTATTAAATTAGAAACATACCCTGACACCAATATCCACTATTAGTATTAACATTACTATTACTGTTGTTCATGATGTAATATCATATTGATAAAGACAGCAGAAACTAATCATGAGTACTTACTATAGGCCAAGTACTTACTATACGCCAAGTACTTCATCATTTTATGTAATTTACACAAAAATCCCAGTAGATACTACTATTAAGCCTGCTTTAAAAATGATGAAACTGAGGCTTAAAAAGTTGGGATAATGTTCCAAGATCACAAATTAATGCATGGGAGAGGTGAATCTTAAATCCAGGTCTATCAACCTCTAGCACTTAAATATTTTTAAAAGAATAAGCTGCAGTGCGCTGTGATCACACCTGTGAAGAGCCACCACTCCAGCTTGAGCAACAAGGTGAGATCCTGTCTCTTAAAAAAAAAAGAAAAAAAAAAGAAATGGTACACACACACACACACACACACACACACACACACACACTCATATATAAACACACTTTTGAAAGAGAAGATTCATTTGGGAGAAAAACGAATTCAAGTGGTAGAGAGAAACAGCTCAAGGCGTTATTATTTCTAAAAGCTTATCAATTAAAAGCTTATTTTGATTTTAACAAAGTATGTGGTACAAATGTTACATAAAGATCATTTTTAAAAGAGAGCACACAACTACAATCCAATATTTGCTATGTTATATAAACCAGCAGATGTGATAGGTAAACTATACCATATATGTCATATAATTACTGAAAGTACACACACAGTTTTATTATGCTACATAAAATTTGAGTTGCCCTAAAACATACACAATCCCCATTTCAAATGACTACGAATATGTGAAAATGTGATCATTGCTTAGTGGGTCCTCAAGCCAACAATTAAGAAATACTCATTTCAGAAGCTCTAAATTCTGTTTGCTTGTTTCTACACAGGAACAAGGTCATGTTCTATTGTCCTTTCAGATCACCTCAAAGGTTATGAAAAATGCAGCTTAATAGGAATAATAAAAACATCTCAATGATAAACAATAAAGGACATAGGAATTCAGAAATATGTGGTAAAAGTCTTCCAGTGATTCATCTGCATCAGTAGTACCCTATGCCTCAGTGGCATGAGTCCTGACTCATATAACAAGAGACAATGGTTGAAGGCTCAACATTCATTTTAAAAGAGATGACTTGAAGTTAGGTGCTTTAGAACTCTTTCTTACTCACTGACTTGTAAGGTTTATACGTGTTTCCTAATAGAAACAGAATAGTTTCTAAATTATAAATTTTCATTTCCATACAATGAACAGTATATAGAAATGCGATAGCGTTTTTATTTCTTCGACCTTTTCTTGATGACTTTTTTTTTTTTTTTTTTTGAGACAGAGTCTCCCTGCATTGGCGCGATCTCGGCTCACTGTAAGCTCCGCCTCCCGGGTTTACGCCCTTCTCCTGCCTCAGCCTCCCGAGTAGCGAGGACTACAGGCGCCCACCACTACCCGGCTAATTTTTTGTAATTTTAGTAGAGACGGGGTTTCACCGTGTTAGCCAGAATGGTCTTCATCTCCTGACCCCATGATCCGCCCGTCTCAGCCTCCCAAAGTTCTGGGATTACAGGCGTGAGCTATTGCGCCTGGCCTTCTTTATTACTCTTAATAATTGATGGTCAGAAAAATATAAAGCGTTTTTCCTTCTAAAGGATCTTTACAAGACCAAAAGTAGGGATGAGCTGTCCCTTTCATTCTAGTTTTGGGTTTTCGACTTTACGGATTCTACTATTTAGTTAACTATGTGACAGCTTTCTTCATGGTAAAAATGGGAATCACATCACAGAAGTTGTGAGGCTTATATGGAAAGGATATATGAAAGCACTAGACATAATGTCTCCCACATACCCCATTAAATCTTTCAGGAAGCGTTTATCTAGCATCTACTGAAGGGCAGTCCTAGCGTTGAGTACTAAAGTTAGAGCAGTGAGCAAAACCCAGATACCGTCTTTGCTCACTTAGACGGTCGAGTCTACAGTACCCCCATGGGTCATATGGAACTTCTCACTCCCTGACCATGGTGGGACCTTGCACAACTCTGTGTCTTTATGCATGGCACTGCCTCAGCCTAAACACATACTCCCATTCTCTGCTCTTAGGCAGAAATGGCTATATCCAGTCTCTGTCCTCACTTGTCACTTGCTCATACCTGTGTCACAGTGCTTAAACATATTACCGCTGCTTCTTTGCCTTTTTGACTATCTTCCCCCACTGGGCTGTAAACTCCTCAAGGATAGGGTATAGGTGTTATTCTTCTTTACATGTCTAGTGCTTAGCATAGCCTGATACAGAAGAGATACTGTTTGATAAATAATGAATGAATTAGCGGTACAAGTAGATAACAGGGCGCTACACACTTCCTGTTTTCTCTCTCCCCGTTTCTCAGATGAATGTCCTGAAACCTGCACAGATCTCAAGAGCCCACAGTAATCTCCATATTTCCTATAGTACTTTCTGATGATGTTATTTCTGAAAGTTTACTTCGAACTTCCTTTAGGCATATATTGCTTTATAATTTTCCTCATTCACTATCACTGGTGAGTGTTTATGTATTAGGCATGCAACTGTGTGCTTTATATAAATTATCTTATTAAATTCTCACAACAATCCTGTAAGATACATATGATTATGCCTATTTTACAAAAGAAGGAATTGAGACTGAAGATAGCTAAGGAGCTTGCCCAAGGTCACAAACCAGTAAGTAGCAGAATTTGAGATTCAAATCCAGGGTCTTCCTGCATAGTGAGCACCAAAATCTCCTCCTAAAGCGAAGCTACCACTGTTACCAAGGCAAGGTGTGCCTGAAAGTTCCTTCTGAAGTGGAGAGTGACTCAACATAATTCTCCATGGATTTACATATAACAGCTCTTCTGACTGGTCCTGCTTGGTCCTTGGTTCCAGATTGAGGTTATCAGTTGGTCTACAGCTCCTAATCTGCTTCATTTTCACTTGAATCTCATCCAGAGATTTTTCACCCTTTTTTAAACTTTGGTCCCTACAGTCATTTCCTACCAGTCAAAATGATATGAAGAACTTTATTTTCTGTAGATTATAAAACCAACAAGACCATATAAAGTGTAATTATTCCACACTGTAATCCCGGCCCTATTCTATGTTCAGTATTATTGTCTATCCTACCATGGTAGGCCAATTATTGACCTATCATGATTCAAGGTGACTCAATCTACATGACCCACTAACACTGCAAAATTATCTAGGGTACTAATTCTTAAGGGCTGCCACCTCCTTCCTGGCAAAAACAGAAGAGGTTAGTTCACCAGGAACCGCTGCTCAAATTGACCCACTGCTTATAGCTCTCCCCAACGAGATGAATAGGTTTCCTGCAAAAAAGACATTGCTTCATACTTAAAAGCTTTATCCAGGACCTAACACAACATAAGGCTATAGTTCATGGAAAAGAGCAAAAGAATAAATAACTATACAAATAAGTCAACTATGACCTTATGCTCCCCTTAGGAGGGACAAAAATTTTATTTATCATCTAGAATGTGTCAGGCAGGCCCTATGCCAGGCATAGGATATCTCATAAAGAGTAATGCAGTTGTGGTCTTTGCTCCTCTGGATTTTAAAGTCTGCTGGGGAAGTAGACATTAATCAATTGCAAGTACACTGTGAGAGCCCCCTCCTCTGAAGCAAGCAATGGCTGCCGACATAGTATAATAATAGAGTCACAAAATTGAATATATTTGAGGCCCACACAGGTATTAAAATGTATAAAAGATAGATACGAAGTAATAGAGTAATATGCCCATAGCAAAAAGAAAGTACAAATTTCATCCATAAGTGTATACCATTCTTTGATGTATCGATAGCTATACAAAGCATATTTGTAGGCTCTACCTAGCCTGCTGGTTGTATGTTTGCCACTCCTGAAAGAATGCTTCAGAATGTGCACTTCTACTATAGAATTAAATGGTAGACTACTTTTTCATGGAAGCCAAACCTTAAGTTTTCTGTAAATATGATATGGTTTGGCTGTTTCCCTACCCAAATCTCATTTGAATTGTACTTCCCATAATCCTCATGTGTCGTAGGAGGGACCAGGTGGAGATAACTGAATCACAGGGGTGGTTTACCCCATGGTGTTCTCCTGATAGTGAGTGAGTTCTCACAAAATCTGATGGTTTTATAAGCATCTGGCATTTTCCCTGCTCATTCTTCTCTTTCCTGCCACCATGAAAAGGATGTGTTAGCTTCCCTTTCTGCCATGACTGTAAGTTTGCTGAGGCCTCCCAGCCCAGTGAAACTGTGAGTCAATTAAACCTCTTTCCTTTATAAATTGCCCAGTCTCAGGTGGGTCCTTATAGCAGTGTGAGAACAGACAAATACAAAATACTTTATATTCCTTCTTCCCTGTGTAATCTGAGGCCTCTGATAGGGTTTTTATAAAGCAACTGTTTGTTCAAGCTGAACCATTTCATTAACTAACCTTGAAATCTTGCCATTCCCTTAATAAGACAGGAAAAATTAACTGGACCAAAAGAAGGACAAACAGCTGCTGAACCATGACCAACAAGTGTCAAATATGCAGGCACTTCTTACAGAAAATCCTCTGGGTGTTCATGCCCTTTGCACTTAGTGATGAGTAAGCTCAGATGTATTCACCACCAAGGTACCTACATACACTCTTGGCTACAGGCACTTGTTATCTCATTGCTACCCCAAGGACAGTAAAAGGAAAAAATCATTTTTGAAAAAATGACATTATTCATCTTACTATAAATGCAAGGAAGACAATAAAATTAAATATACCACTGCACTTTATGTCAAAGAAGTCTTATGATTTGACCCTGTCTATGATTTGAATAAACACATGATTAGAGTCACATATTTCTATAATGTTTGTATGAAAATGTTTTTGATAACTGTATTAACAATAGAAATAACATTAAAAACTTTAAGCTGTCATAGATTTATAAACTGAATGTGAAAATATTTATTATACTACCTGAATTATACATTGATAGTCAATCTCAAGTGGCAATTAGTAAATATTTACACTATATATAGTGTAAATATCTAAAATAAACCAAATTTACATATATTTTTAGAATAATTTATTCCATAATAGATCTCAACTAGTGCCACTATTAAGAGGCAGTTGGGGAACAGAAAGGTAGTTCTCTACTCAATACCTATTTTCTCTTTCCTCTTTACAAAAAGCCTAGATTTGGAGGGGTGCAGGGGTGAATCAATGTGTCTATCTTTTTTAAAAAAACATTTCTAGTTTTCCATGAAGATAGTAGCCATGTAATAGAATTCTGGTCAAGAATATACAGATGGAATTGTTGTTTGGTGCTTAAGAAAAATTCTTTAAAAGGGTGATAGACTTGGTTCAGAAATGCCAAGGAGAGGTCTAGCCTTTTTTCCAGCTTGTGGACGGTAACCTTTAAACCCTTGAAATTTCCTGAATAACAGGATTGTTATTTGTGGTAGGCCCCTCTAACCACATCTGATAGTTTATGTTAATCAGATGACTCATGGTAAGCCCCCAGAGAGTTTACACTAAGAAGAAGACTTATGATGTAGGCTACCCAAGCCACAAAGACCAACCATGGGATTAGAGCATTGGGGCTTTGAGCCATGCAACAGTCCCAATATGTTATGGTTTGGCTGTGTCCCTACCTTCTTTTCCTCTGGGGAGGAAAGAAGGGAAGCCTAGAGATTGAGTTCTACCAGGTAGGTGATGATCCAATCAATCATGTCTATGTAATAAAACTCCAATAAAAACTCTGGACACCAAAACTAGGTGAGCTTCCTGATTGGCAATACTCCAAATGCATATTGCTACATATTGATGCTAGGCAGGTACTGAGCCCTTGAGGATCATGCCAGGAGGGTAACATATCCTTGAGAATAATGGAAGCTTCACATTTGGAATTCTCCTAGTCCCACATTCTGCCCTATACATCTCTTCCTTTGGCTGGTTCAGATTTGTATATTTTTGCAAAAAGAAAAAAAGAAAAAAACCCCACTAAACTACAATTGTAAGTATAGCACTTTACTGAGTTCTGTAGGTTATTCTTGCAAATTATCAAACCTGAGGAAGTCTGTGAGGATCTACAAGTTTGAAGCTAGTTGGTCTGAAGTTAGGGTGGCATTAAGAACCCACAAATTGTGGCTGATGTCAGAAGTCTTGAACAAAGTTGGCAGTCTGGAGGACTGGGCTCTTAGCCTCAAATCTGGCCACCTTGAATTGACTTTGTTTTTCTTTTCTTCTTTTCTAAATGTAATGCTGGATGTAGAAAAGCCATCTTGTGAAAACAAGGAGACAAATACATGCCAAGTCTATCAGACACGGTTTAATCAGGTAAACTACTTCAAAAATGATGTAATGCAGGAATGAAGGTCCTTCATTCCTGAAAGAGCTGAAGGGCAAAAGCCTGAAGATCCTGCTGTAGCAGTCTTTTGCCCTTCCAGCTCTTTAGGTGTGTCACCACAGCTATTGTCCAGAGAATCAGGAGGTTGCTGTGGCCACTCAGGAAAGGAAACCACAGGAAACAGGAACCCCAGAATGAAGGCAAGTGATTGAGAATGAAATGCTCAGAGGCAGATGCAAAAACCTCACAATTGGTGAAGCCAGGGTATCTGCCACCCACACTGCCAGAGAAAATATGGCTTTTGCCTCCCTGCAATCTTCACTGGCAGAAAATATATCACAGCTAGAACTCCAGAGGGAAGAAATCTAAAAAATGTATTTTATCAGCCTCCAAGTATCTTCCATATATTTTATTCAATGAAAATGATTTTTGCCATTCTGTTTTTTGTGGTTTGAGACTGGGTCTCACTCTGTCACCCCAGCTGAACTGAAGTCTGATGGTACAATCACAGCTCACTGCAGCCTCAATCTCCTGGGCTCAAGCAATCCTCCCATCTCAGCCTCTCAAACAGCTGGGACTACAGGTTTGTGCAACCACGCCCAGCATTTTTTTTTTTTTTTGTAGAGACAGGGTCTCACTATGTAGCCCAGGCTGGTCTTGAAATTGTGGGCTCAAGCCATCCTCCCACCTCAACCTTTCAAACTGTTGGAATTACAGGCATGAGCCACTGAGCCGAGCTCTATCTCTTGATCTTAAAGTTTTTTTTGCAAGTTGTATAATTAAAACTACCATGGTGTTTGGTATAAATGATAAAAATTTTCTCACTATATGAACATACACTGTTCATCAAGAATTCATAAATAATATCATGGGATGGTATTCTTTACATTTTTCCCTTGAAATTTTTAAAGGTATGAATTATGAAAGCCTCTTAGTGAAAAAAAGGGGAATGGCAGTTACCTCTTACCCCATGGCAGCCAATAAAAGTATATAATTTAGTTTATTATTTACTTGAAAAAGTAATCTGATGCCCAGAGTTATGATCTCTGAAAATTTCAATCAGATACTCCATCGATAAAAACTTCTAGGCATAAATATCTAACATACATATATTTATCATGTACAAGTGCTACTATACTAATATAGATATTATAAAGCACAGAAATTTAGATAGGATGTAAAAAAGATAATTAAAAATGCTATAAAATACTATTCAATATTGAATATGGATCATTATTTTTGTGTGTGAAATTTTTCTATTGTGTTAAACATAACATAAAATTCACCATTTAGAAGTGTACAATTCAGTGGTTTTTAGTATATTCATAATCTTGAGCAACTGTCACCACTGTCTAATTCCAGAATATTTCCATCATCTAAAAACAAACCCCATATATCTGTTAGCAGTGACTGCCAATTCCCTTTTCCTCCAACCCCTGGCAACTATTAGTCTACTTTCTGTCTCTATAGGTTTGCCTATTCTAAACATTTTATATAAAAATAATCATAAAATATGGGTCACTATTTTTAATATGTTTGTTATAGCAGTTTACAAAACAACAATGAAAACTTGTTTCCACATCAGTTTTTTGATTCATGGTTCTGTTATCATATCCAAAAAAGACTTGCAAAGATCCACAGACCCAAGTAGACATACATCATTTTTTCAGTCCCACTCACCAATCATTTTGTTGAAATTTGACTAGGAAATATCTGCTTTCTCTAGGTTTTCTTTCTTTTTTTTTTTTTTTTAGAGACAGGGTCTTGCTATGTTGCCTGAGCCAGAGTGTAGTGGCTAGTCACAGGTGCAAGTTCCTGGCTTCAGGCAGTCCTCCCACTTCAGCCTCTCAACAGCTGAGACTCCAGGCATATGCCACCACACCAGCTTCTAGATACTTATATGAATAAATCAGAAGGTGTTGTGTTTATATGCTTTTAACTATCAGTTCCAAATTCTCTGCAACTACTTGTATAAGTTTTAAACATATTTAAAATTTCTGATTCCAGGTTAAGTGTGAAGATGTAAAAGTTTTTATAGTGATGCATGTTTTTTCAAAGAAAAAAATCACAGAGGTGTTTAAACTGCCATATGTTTCAAAATGTCCATCTCTGTAACCTGAGTTTGTTTCCAAAAGTAGTTGCTTTGTCATTCATTATCATAATATTAATTCTTCACTGAAGGAACATATTAAATTTAAAAAAAAAATTGACATGCAGCATCCTGTGATAGCAATCTTTTTAAGCCGATCACACATTTTATGAGGATTAAGTTACACCTAGATAACCTGTAAATCCATTTAATCTAACACATGCAAAATGCAAGAAAACTGTAATATTTTGGAAGTTAATATACGAGTGTGAGCCCCACAATGATTCCTCCAAAGTGTGCAAGTTCCATTCTTCCCTAAGGTCACTTCTGAACCATGTGGGACCAGTGGCCACTGGATCCAAGGACCTCATAAACCCTCAGTACTATGGCACACCAAATATTAGTACAGCTTAGTATCCTTTGGTGTAATTATTTTTAAAAATATACAAAGGGAACTTTGGACATTTTTTCCCACACACCAATGGATCATCCTGCATATTCCAATGTAGAGGCCATCAATCTTAAAAAAAAAAAAAAAAAAGAGGTTAAAGTTTAAAAAAAAAAAACTGAATTCAGCAGTGATCATTATACTAGGCACTCAGAAAATATTTATGGAAGGAAAGGAGGCAAAGAGGAAAGAAAAGTAAAAAGAAATTATAGCAGATAAAAAGTTCTAAAAGTTCATATAGTCTGAGGAACAAAGTCTTGATTGTAAAAATCTCATTTATGAAGAGAGGTTCTTTTAAATTAAAAAATAAAATTTTACTATTATTTAAAAATCCAGTATTTAGAGTAGACTAAGTAATTAGGTAGTGAGACCTAGGGTGGTGAGTCTAGGATCAAGGCCAACACTTACCTTTACTTACGCTCTAAAACCAGGTATTTAGACATAAGCAAAGGAATTTACAGTGGAACCAAGGGCCCCTGACAGAAAAAGGGCAAGTATCTACATCATTTAAATGTTAGGTGACATAAGCACAGAAGAATTTTTTATTTCATTTTAATGTTATTATAAAACTATACTAGAGTAACTATGTATGATTATAACTATATAAATCTCATAGAATTTAAAAAGGTTGAGAAGTTAGAAAACACTTGAAATATAAATATATTCCAATTTGGTAAATAGCTATTATAAAATCACTTGAATGAAAAGATGAAAACCAAGGCATACAGTGTTCATAGATGAATAAGTGCATTGTTTACCACCACAAGTATTCAGAACAAAAGGTAGAAGCACAACCTCAAACGTTCTAACTAAAACGTTCTAACTAAAACTTTGAAGAAGTTCAAAGCATTTATGGCTTATGGGAGCTATGAAAACTAGGATTTATTTAATAGGTCATCCAATGAAAATAATATGAAAATAACTTCCTACCTTTGTGATAAGAATTCGGTATCTATCCAGCATTGCCTGGTTGTCATGGCAGCCTGCCAATAACTGCCATACCTCTGCCCTCAATGCTTCGGGGACACCACTCTTCACCAGAGTAGATAGCCCTTTTGGTCGTGCACCAAGGTTATTGTGCCTGAGAAGACAAGAAAATAATCCATTCACACTCCCTTTACAACTCCTGAACTGCTGTTGCTATGAAAAGTTTCCTAGTTTACATAAAAGTGTAAGCTTGGCTCAAGAGAAAATTGTTTGTGGTGGGGCATTAAACAATAGTACTGCTTAAGTTCAGTTATGTCTTCAACTTTTTTTCTTGATCTCATCTTCTTTATTGGTGAACCAGGTAATTCTACCTCCAGGAAAAGCTTTTTCTTCCTCTCATTTACTTTTCAAAATCATCCTATGGACTTACTCATAATAATGAACGTTTTAGTTATATATTGCTAGGCAACATTTCAAGGCATAAAATGAACCATCTGAATCCCCTGAAATGAATGTATGGCAAGCTGGACAATGATGTGTGGCAGGGAATAGGATTCAGGAAATGATGTTGAAAATGGATCACAGGCCTATCACACCTTGACTATACCCACTTCTCTGAAGCCAAGCTGAGCTGGGCCAAGTGCCAAAGACAGGCTCCACAGTATAGGAGACATAAGGCATACATATTACAGTCAAGTTTTATGTGGCGGCCACATCCTGACTCCAAGGTCCTCCAGGAAGCCCTATCTCTTGATGACCTAACTTGGAATTCTTTGTTCCAGGAAAAACTTAGATATCAGTGAACTTCCAAGTTAAAACGACCTAAGATAGGTTGTCTAGTGAGAAGAGTTCATTATTGTTTACATGTCTGATTTGTCTCCCTGACTTGTTACAACAGCAAGTGCTCACTAAAGGAAGGACCTAGCCCTTTCCTACAATCACCAGAACCTACACAGCAACTCCAACTTTCTGGGGAAGCAACATATATTTATCAGGCTTTACCAGATCCCAAAGTTGTGCGGCGTCAGAACAAAGGCAAAGATCTCTCCTCCTAAAATCAATGATCACAACATAGTAAATATGCTACTATGCACATCTGACCAAGAAACTGAATTGCATATATCAATATTGTGAATGTAATTTCATTTATCATCTTTTTCCGGGTGCCTAGCTTGAATATGGAACTATATTCTATGCCTTTTTGCTCAGACTTTACTTTTATTTGCTGCTCACTTTTTATCTCTTAGAGCTGACTCTGGTGCAACCACTGGGACTCCAAACCTTGACAATGTACTCTGGTTTGATCTAACACCCCAGGCTCTGGTTTCAAGTTTTGAGCCTAAAAACTCATAAAAGCCACATGTCTATTTTCTAAAAGTGGCCTCCCAGCTACTTCACTAGATTATACACACTGTTCCACCTCTAGCTCAAACCCCAGTATTGCATACCTTCCACTGAAAATACATTCCTTGCTTTCCCCATACTGTCATAATTGGGCTATCTCAGAAAACAACTAAAACTTCCACAACTGAAACAAGTTCAAGTAAACTCATCCCATTAATAATGTTAGTAAACCATCAGATTTAATGGTTTATTTTAGCCTTTTCTAGCTAAGCTTTGGTATTGTTGGGTTAGAGAAACTAAGCTGATAATACTGATGGGCTTGAAGCAAAAATAAACTAGAGACAGGTAGAGCTGATATGATTTAACATCTTAAAATAACAGTTATGGTGCCAAGTGACAAAAGCAAGTTTCAAATTAGTAAATAGGTGTTAGTTTAAATACACCTACATACCCACTATTTTGAAACCTGCTTTTAGACACACCTAGAAAAATAATATGGAAGAACATACTCCAAAGTATCTGTGTAATAGAATTAAGAGGGAAAATAGCCCTTTTATTTTCCTATGCTATCTGAAATATTTATAATGATTTTAAATTCTTTTATAATCATTAAACACAAATAGTCATTTCAATTCTTTAAACTTCTCTCATGGCTTTAAATTAAAACATAATTTCAGTTAATTTGGAAAAACACTATAGATAATTATGTTTCACAAAATATGTCAAGTAGAGGAAGAGTATTAATTATTCTTCAGAAGACTTCCACCTGAATAAACTATTTGACAAAGAATATTACACCACAAGAGAGCCAGGATTAGTTATAAAAGGATCTTTTTGTAATTTAATGTTTGGCTCTGATTATACTTTTGAATAGGAAAAACATATGGGTTAAGGGTATTAGTATAGAAAATTGGGTTAATTAAAAGCAATGATGTACAAAAAGCAAAGTTCATTCCCGCTAAAATTAAGTGCAAAATACTCTGAATTATGAGTCCAATAATTTATAACATCATGTAAGGGAAATCCAAAATAGTTAAATATAGTATATGTTACATGTTATATAGAGATCAGCAAGACATCACTGTGTCTCTACAGCTATTAAAACTCCAATAAATTTAATTAATTAAAACTCCATGTCAAAGAATCCTTTCTTGGCTGGGCACAGTGGCTCACATTCATAATCCCAGCACTTTGGGAGGCCGAAGCAGGCAGGATCGTTTGAGCCCAGGAGTTCAGACCAGTTCCAGACCAGTTCCAGACTGGGCAACATGGCGAAACCCCATCTCTACAAAAAAAAAAAAAATACACAAAAAACTCAGCTGGACACGGTGGCATGGGCCTGTAGTTCCAGCTACTTGGGAGGCTGAGGTGGCAGAATCACCTGAGCCTCAGAAGTTGAGACCAAATGAGCTAAGATCGCACCAGCCAGGGCATCGGAGTGAGACCCTGTCTCAAAATTTAAAAATTAAGAACATTGAAAAAAATCATTTCTTCAATGGCATGCGTAATTCTCCATCATACTCTTACCCTGTGCAACAAATTTCAAGAATTGGTATAGAAGCACTATCTCTATTTCTTCCCCTCCAACTCCTTCCTCAATTCAGTTCAACATGGCTTCTGCATCTCTCCTTGAAAAGTTTTCACTTAAATGATCTATGATTTCTCTCCATGCTCCACTGGATTCAAAACATATTTTCAGTCCTTTCACTGTTGACCAATCTGTTTCCCTTGGCTTCAGTGACAAAGCACTACCTCTTTATCCACCTTCACAAACTCCACTGTTGATTGCTTCTCCTCTGTTAACCTCTTAAGTGCTTAAAGTTCTCTCTCTTTACTCTTGCCCTTTTCTTTCATTCTCTTGTCTGTAGGCATTATCACCTATAAACATGTATCCCAAGTTCCAGAAGCTCAAAGGCACCTCAAAGTCAGTATGCCCAAGTCTGAACTCAGTTTCTTCTCCCTAAATCTGGTCATTTTCCAGGGTATTCCACCTCAGAAACTGTTACCACAATCCGTCCTAACTGGAAACCCAGGAGTTATTTTTGCCCCATCATCTATTACTAATCCATCACCAAGTCTAATATATCTTATTTTCTCAATCTCTACAAAGTTCATGCACTTCTATCTCAACTGCAACCAACTTTATCCTCCCTAAACCTCTGCAATAGCATCCTAACATTCACTGGACCTACTACAACATATTTCCAATATTGTAGGCAAAATGAAAATAACAAGCAGCTTGATTAAATATTCGGTTGGCCCAGATTGTTTTGTATAACAATTTAACTGTAGTATTTTATATAATGATATATAATAATATAATGATTTAACTATAATATTTTAAAGTTTCAGTATCTCTTCCTACACATGCATACACACATACATACACATACTCCTTAAGATTAATAGTCAACAGTCCCCAATGAATACTTTATCATAATATAATCCAACTCAATTGATTCAGTTTCTAGCTGACCCTCAGCCACTTGTTTGGCCAGGCACAACGAAAATGTCTTTTCTCCTCTCTTAACAATCGAAGCACTATTTATCTTTAGAGACTAACATTTAAAAAGAACTGGGTCACTCATAACACTGCTTAACAGCCTTATTTTACTGGTTATCCCAAGTAACAGTACAGCAATTATACTGCATGTAGCACCCTATCACTTGACAGGCACTAATAAATATTAAGCCAGATGCTGCTAGTATATATCTATGACCAGAGAAGATCCAAATAAATAAAACAGAAATTTATAAAAATAATCACTGCTTTCAATATTTCTGATTAAAATGTAACTACACATTGCCATTGCTTTAATACATTAACTGTAGCTATCAGGAACTTGACAATAGGCAACTAGTTATGATACCTGCTGAACTCTACCCTAGAAACAAGATGGACACCTAATACAATTATTTTTAAAGTCACACATAAATCAAATATCTATTAATCATACAGTAATTGGCTAGGTTGTAATGCATGAATAGAAACTCCACAAGGGCAAGAATCTTTGTCTTCTTTACTTATATATCTTAAACACCTAGAAACAGTGCCCTGCATATAAAGGCATTTAATACATTTTTGGTAAGCGAATGAATATAATTATGAAATGAAATTAATATCTCAATTACAAAAGCTAAACAAAAAAGAATGCTTTTTTTAGAAGCAAACATTCTCACTGAATTTAATAGGATCAAAAAAAGCCACGGACTCATCTAGTGGATTTCCTTTGCTTTCAAAGAGGATTTTCTTGAAACTACTTAGGCATGTAAGAACTCTAGTTTTAAAGGTGTCTACTGGGGGATAAAATTTCAAAGGGAAAGAGTTATTTCTAACAAAAACAGCAGAAAAAGCAAGAGACGAGGGGGATAAAAGTCATTGAATATGACCACTGAAAAGTCACCAATGGAATTAGATAAATTTTGATAGGAGGTGGAAGTAGGTGGCTATTAGATATGAGAATATGACACCAGCAGCATGACCCATTTGAAAAAGTTCTCTCCAGAAAAGGAAAGAACTACAACCGAAATTAAAAGATGAGGTGGCATCAAGAAAGGTCGGAGATTTCTCCATCCCACAATAATGAGAAGAACTAGATATGGAGAAGTTATATGACCTATATTAAGAAATGTTTCAAGAAAAAGGATAGATTAAAGGTCATTATGAAGATGAAAAGCATACAAATTCTGAATACATTTTCCCACTCTGATGATAAGTAATTAATAGCCATGAGAAATACAATTAAAATGCCTATTAAGTAAGCATCAATTTTATCTTATTCAATAAAAGAGAATGACAGATTTGAAGGTGATTTTACTTGATGTAATAATCCAATACCCAATTTTTTTCCTCCAATGTTCACTTAGTCTTTCTGGTTAGAAAATCTTCTTGCATATTCTTCCTGAAAAAAGTTGACTTATGGCTAAGTATTCACAGTGAGCACTACCTTTTTTTTTGTCTTTAAACTTTTTCAAGTTTTCCATGCATTTCAAAACCTGAAGCAGTTATCCAGATATTATTCTTTCTAATCCCTTAAATAATTTAAATAATAGTTAAATCATCATCATTACCATTCTGAATATATTCAACATATAAAAGAAATATTGCTACCACTTTTAGTTTTGGTTTTACAAGTTCTCCCATCACAAATGATTTCTCTCTCTCTCTCTCTCTCTCTCTCTCTCAACCTTTCTTTCTTTAGCTCACGTGCTTTTTTCATGTAGCTATTTCTTCAATACACCTTTAACTCCAATCTGCTTTAAAGACCTCCAGTACTGAACTTTTTATACAGTCTGTTCTTAGTTTTCTTTTCTATATTATTTTTATTTTTTCTAATGATTTCAAATTAGTATTGAAATATTTTTCCTTTACATCTTTCTGATAGTGTATTTAATTATAAGAATTCTGACTTTATTCATGTTTTGCTTGTTTAATAGAATGATCTAGCTATTTAAGGGTAAGTTCAAAATATTTTCAAACACATTTAAAATTTCACTGAGTATATATACTGTCTCCTCACTTTAAAAAATGTTTACACAAAGCACAAAGTGTAGGACTCCACACGACAGGTGCTTTACCTACATAAATCACAAAAAAAGTCTGTATGTAAATGCCTACCTGTTTTTCCTGAGACTTAGGAAATCTCTAAATCAAATGTTTCAGAAAGAAATTCTGAGCACAATTAAAAATATTTGACAATCCTTGTACAAAAGACATAGTAGTTTAAATTTCTATAGTTTAAGCAAATGTTACCCTTTTCATATCATGACATAATTATAATGGCCCAAATAAAAAAAAATTTGAACTGTAAAAGATGCAACAAGTTTTCTAAAGGTCTAAGAATCAATTATCTTAGTTTTTTTAAAACATTTCCCTCAGACTTTTAAATAATTTCCTCAAGTCCATTAATAAAAATATTATTAGAAATATTTTATTTCTGAAAAAAATGTACACTGAATTTCGGCTGAGAAACTCTGTCAATTCTACCTCAAAAGTCTTTTCCCATTTGGAGCCTCCTCTCCGTAGACAGGGTCTGTGAGTTTGGTAAAAATATCAACCCACGCAATTACCTCCCAATTTGTTTCCTGTTAATCAATGTTCTTCCTACTCTGGTAAAAATATCAACCCATGCAATTACCTCCCAATTTGTTTCCTGTTAATCAATGTTCTCCCTACTCCAATATTACCTTCCCCTCCCCCCCCCCAAAAAAAAACCAATGGGATCGCAGCTTAAAGAAATTTGTTAGATATTGTCTTTATTGAAGTTGGGCAGTGGGCGCAAGAAGCTTCATTGTATTATTTTATTTTTGTATACATTCAAAAATGTCCATTGGGTCTACAATGCTTTCAGAAGGATTTATTGATTATATCACAATTTTCTGTTTAAAGGTCTACATGCCTCTATAACATGGTAAACCTTGAGGGTAGAAACTATGTTTACTCATCTTTAAATCAGCAGTGTCTGTTAAAGTCCCTAAGAAAGAATAGATGATTAAGATTTAAAAGTTGAATGAATGAATGAATGAAGTCACTTGTTTTACAGGAAAAAAAGTGGTCAAGAAATGTGAAAACAGTCTCAGTGTTTCAGTTACTTTGTTAAATAATCTTTTATGAATATGCATTCCCACCCACATTGATTATAAACCTCAAAGGTAGAAACTACGTTGTTTTCTATGTATCTCTAAGAGCCTAAGATGATGCCTCATAAATTTTCATTGAAGCAAGTAATAAATCTTGCATTTTAGAAACTGAGTGGAGATCTCTATTTGGCTATTTATTTAGTCATCAAAAGATTTTGTTTTCTTACCCACCATACTGCCATTCTCATAATCTCTTTAAAATCATGACCAGAAGCTTCAAGTACTACCTGGGCAAGGGTATCAATTTTCCTAGTTTATCCATTCACTCACTAGAACTTCTACACGCTCTTATAAAAACTAATCTAGGCCAGGAGCAGTGGCTCACACCTGTAATCCCAGGACTTCGGGAGGCGCAGGCAGGCAGATCACGAGGTCAGCAGTTCAAGAACAGCTCGGCCAACATGGTGATACCCCCATCTCTACTAAAGACACAAAAAATTAGCCAGGTGTGGTAGCCTACACCTGTAATCCCAGCTACTCAAGAGGCTGAGGCAGGAGAATCGCTTGAACCTGGGAGGCAGAGGTTGCAGTGAGCCTAGATCGCGCCATTGCGCTCCAGCCTGGGTAACAGGGCGAGACTCTGTCTCAAAAAAAAAAAAAAAAAACTATTCTAGCAAGGTACCTACATTTATAGAAATGGCAGCCTGCCCACCTGGTTAAAAACGTTCTGGCTCTAATGGCCAGCCACGGTGGCTCACACCTGTAATCCCAGTACTTTGGGAGGCCAAAGTGGGTGGATCACCTGAGGTCAGGAGTTCGAGACCATCCTGGCCAACATGGCAAAACCCCGTCTCTACTAAAAATACAAAAATTAGCAGGGTGTGGTAGCACATGCCTGTAAATCCCAGCTACTCGGGAGGTTGAGGCAGGAGAATCACTTAAACCTAGGAGGTGGAGGTTGCAGTGAGCCGAGGTCACCATTGCACTCCAGCCTGGGCAACATGAGTGAAACTCCGTCTCAAAGAAAAAAAAGACAGAAAACACACACACACACACACACACACACACACACACACCCTTCTGATTCTAAAACCAGAGTGGTTTAGATTCAAAAACTGGCTCTGTCATTTACTTGACAAGATCATGGGCAAATTACTTACTGGCTGTGAGATCTTGAGCAAGTTACTTACTTGCTGCCATTATGTTTTCTGTATTTTTACACTAGCTACCTAACATAGCTATGCCTCAGTTTTCTTATCTCTAAAATGAAGATATGATAATACCTACCTCAGAGAGCTGCTGCAACAATTAACATGGAGAGTGCTTAGAATAGAACCTGGCACATAGTAAGTACACTGAATTGTCAGTTATTACCTTTGTAGCCATGCCTGACCTTTCCTTCTGTTACAATGAGCTACCTCTGCTTCCAAATTCAACCCCTCCACTAGTCAACATATACATCTTTTCTTGCCTATTCATCAACTTATCCTATAATTATGTCCTCTTTCTCTGACACTGTCAAGTTTTCTCTGTTACATCCTCTCTAACAACATACAAACATGCTATATTGGCCATTTAATAAAAAACTCTCAACCCACATCCACTTACTAATGTGTCCTCATTTCCTATCATTCCTTTATAGCAAAACTATTTTTAAGAGCTATCTGGCCGGGCGCGGTGGCTCAAGCCTGTAATCCCAGCACTTTGGGAGGCCGAGACGGGCGGATCACGAGGTCAGGAGATGGAGACCATCCTGGCGAACACGGTGAAACCCCGTCTCTACTAAAAAATACAAAAAACTAGCCGGGCGACGTGGCGGGCGCCTGTAGTCCCAGCTACTTGGGAGGCTGAGGCAGGAGAATGGCGGGAACCTGGGAGGCGGAGCTTGCAGTGAGCTGAGATCTGGCCACTGCACTCCAGCCCGGGCGGCAGAGCGAGACTCCGCCTCAAAAAAAAAAAAAAAAGAGCTATCTATATCTGCTGATTTCCAATCCAGCTGGGCTTTCATTCCTGCCTCTCCATTGAAACTGTTCTTAGGATCACCAGTGACAACTAAACTGTTGAATCCAGTGGAATTCTAGGCTTCACTGGACTTCACCTATCTGCATTTGATTACTGTCTCCTTCCTGATAGACTTAGTTTACTTGATTTTTTATCTTTATTCTCTCCTACCTCACTGGTTGTACTTTCTTGGGCTCCTTTGCATGATCCTCCTCGTATTTCCGACTCCCAAACACTGGAGTGGTCGAGGATGTAGTCTTTGGATGATGTCATCATCTAAACTGACTCCCTAAGTAATCTCACCCATTTCATTCTAACAGCTTTAAAAACCATCTATATACTGATGACTCCCAAACCCATATTTCCTTCCTTATCTTTTCCTTGAACTCAATGTTATATGAAAATGACTAATGGACATAGTCACTTGGATGTCTTAAATGCACCTCAACATCTCCAAAATCTTGATTTTATCCTCCAAATCTCTCTTCTTCTATATTTGAGTAAACAGCAAGTCTTCTAGTAGCTCAAGCCAAAAACTCGGACATCAGTGGCCAGTTACTTATTTTTCTCAGGCCACACAGAAAACACAAGCAAATACTATCAGTAGTCTCTTAAAATACATCCAGAATCTAATCGCATGTCACCCTCTGCTACCAGCATGGTGCAAGACATAATTATCTCTCCCCTGGATTATTTACAATAGCATTCTACCTGTTCTGCTTGCTTCCATCTTTGTTCCCTTTTAATCCATTTTCACGGGGCAGTCAGAATGATATTTTTAAAATGTTTAAATCAAAATATCTCACCACGACATGATCAAGACACAAATTAGTCAAGTAACGTTCCCAGGGTTCAAGATGAAGCCAGATATAAGATAAATGAATCTGTGCATAATCTAATGGAGAATATTACAACTTAGATTTCTTAAAACACTATATAAGATAAAAATAATTACCAAATATAGATCCAAATATAGATATAGAAAATGTTCATAAAATTGGACAGAAATCTGTAATGGTGAGAGATATTTCATTCAAAAATTCAGTCAATAAATATGAATTGAGCACCTACTATACTCTAGGAACTGTAGGAGATGTCTCTAAAACAACAGTGACTTTAAGGAGGTCATGTGCATTTGACATAACTTTGCAGGATAAGAAGAGAAAAGTTAGTTAAGACAGAGTTACCTATAACAAATACTACAAAATAAAGAGAGAAAAATGAGTATGCAAGGTATAATGAAGGAACTGTTGTGACAGGAGAAAAGAACACACTTCAAATAGCCATCTATGTATAAGACATGAATTTCCTTTTTTTCCTCTTTTTTCTTTTTTAGATTTAGTGATACTATTCTTGCTTCAGCACCTACTAGCAGTTAAGACTCTGGGCTTTCTTTCTTTTTTGCCGTTTATTTAAGGCACAATTTATACAGAGTAAAATTCATGTTTTTAGTATACAATTCTGTGAGTTTTGACAAATGCATATAGGTGTGTGACCACCACTGTAACCAAGATATAGGATAGTTCCCTCATTCCCTCCATACCCAAATTCCCTGGACCCTCTTGTAGGCAATACCACCAGTCCTTAACAACTATTGACATGCTTCCTATGATGACAGTTTTGGCTTTTCCAGAATATCATACAAATGGAATAACATAGTATTAAGTCACTTGACTTTGGCATATGTCACTTAACATGATACACTTGAGATCCATCAGTTGTGATGCATATCAGTTCATTCTTTTAATTGCTCAGCAGTATTCCATAGAATGAATATATCACAGTTGGTTGCTACATTTACTTCTGAAGGACATTTGGGTTGTTGGCAGTTTGGGGTAATTATGAACAAGGCTATCATAAACATTTCCATATAGGTTTTAATTTCACCTTGGTAAATACACAGCAGTGGGATTCGAATTGCTGGGTGGTATAAGAAGAGTCTTCAACTTTATAAGAAAATACCATGCTATTTTCCAAAATGGCTGCACCATTTTGCATTTCCACCAGCAACATATGAAAGTTGCAGTTGCTATGTGACGTTTTCAACGTCTCCACATCCTTGCCAACACTTGTTATTATCTGTCTTTGTGATTATTGACATCGTAGTGAGTATGAAGTGGTATCTCACTGTAGCTCTGATTGGCATTTCCCTGATGGTTAATGATATTGAGCATCTTTTTATGTGCTACTTGGCCATTTGTATGTCTTCTTTAGAAAATGTCTCTTTAGATTGTGTGGCTCTATTTCTGAACTCTCTTTTCTATGCCACTAATCTCAATGTCTATCCTTGTATCAATACTCTTTTGATTACTGTAGTTCTATAGTAAACCTAGAAATCAGGTAATATGTCTTTTCATTGTGCTCTTCACTTTCAACATTGTTTTGGCTATTCTAGTTACTCTGCCTTTCTATATAAATTTTAAAATCAGCTTGTTGGTTGCTACCAAAAAATCTGCTGAGAATTTTATTGAAATTGCACTACTTTTAAGATTAGTTTGGGAATAATTGAAAGCTTAACAATATCGAGACTTTCATTCCATGAACATAGTATATATCTTCATTTATTTCTGTCTTCTTTGATGTCTTTGATTACTGTTTTCTAGTATGTCAAAGTATATATCTAGCTCACAATTTGTTAGATTTCTGTGTACTTCATGGTTTTCTGTTTTGATGCTTTTTTGTTTCAACATTTCTATTTTCAATTTTTCATTGCCAGTATATAGAAATGAAACTGATGTGCACATATTGATCTTGTATCTTTTAACACTGTAAAACTCATTTATTAGATCTAGGAGTTTTTTTGTTTGTTTTGTAGATTCCTTGGAGTTTTCCACACAGACAATCGCATCTCTGCAAATAGAGACAGTGTTATATTTTCCTTTCCAATCTGGTTTGCCTTTTATTTCTTTTTCTTGCCTATTACACTTGCTAAGACCTCTAGTACTACGCTGAGTAAGACTCATGAGAGTAGATATCCCTACCTTATTGCCAGTCTTGGGATGTGACAGTCTTAAGTTAGATGTTAGCTGCAGGTTTTTCATAGGTACCTTTTATCAGGTTAAGAAAGCTCTCTTGTATTCCTAGCTTGCTGAGACATTTTTTTGTTTTTTGGTTTTTTAAAATCATGAATGAATGCTGAATTGGGTCAAATGCTTTTTCTGCATCTATTGAAATGATTATATGGTTTTTCTTCTTTAGTCTATTGATATAAGTGAATAACACTGATTTGTTTCCAAATGACAAAGCAGTCTTGATTCCCAAAATACGTCCCACAGAGTCATGCAACATTATCCTTTTTTAAGTTTACATATTATTGGATTTGATATGCTAGGACTTGTTGAGGCCTTTTTAGTCTATATTCATGAGGGGCACTGGTCTGCAATTTTCATTTTTGTAATATTTTCATCTGGTTTTAAGAGCATGGTAAGCAAATGACATGAATTAGCTGGAAAGTACTGCCTTGTCTTTTATTTTCTGGAAAGTTTATGTAAAATTTATATACTTTTTTCTTCCTTCTTTCCTTCTCTCTTTCCTTCCTTCCTTCTCTTCATCTTTCTTTCTTTCTCTTTCTTTTTTCCTTTCTTTCCTTCCCTTTTTTTTTTTTTTTTTTTTTTGAGACGGAGTCTTGCTCTGTCACCCAGGCTGGAGTGCAGTGGCTGGATCTCCGCTCACTGCAAGCTCCGCCTCCCGGGTTTACACCATTCTCCTGCCTCAGCCTCCCGAGTAGCTGGGACTACAGGCGCCCACCACCTCGCCCGGCTAGTTTTTTGTATTTTTTAGTAGAGACGGGGTTTCACCGTGTTAGCCAGGATGGTCTCGATCTCCTGACCTTGTGATCCACCCGTCTCGGCCTCCCCTTTCTCTTTCTTTCTCTCTCTTTCCTTCCTTCTCTTTCTTTCTCCTTCCTTCCTTCCTTCCTTCCTTCCTTCCTTCCTTTCTTCCTGCCAGTCTGTCTCTCTCTCTCTCCTTCCTTCTTCCTTTCCTTTCCTTTCCTCTACTCTTACTCTACTCTACTCTACTTTACTTTACTGTACTTTACTTTACTTTACTTTCTGACAGAGTCTTGCTCTGTCAGTGGCTGGAGTGCAGTGGTGCAATCTTAGCTCACTGCAACCTCCACCTCCTAGGCTCAGGCAATTCTTGTGCCTCAGCCTCCCAAGTAGCTGAGATTACAGGTGCACACCACCACACCTGACTAATGTTTTTGGTATTTTTAGTAGAGACAGGGTTTCACTATGTTGGCTAGGCTGGTCTCAAACTCATGATCTCAAGTGATCGGCTTGCGTCGGCCTCCCAAAGTGCTGGGATTACAGGCATGAGCCACTGCGCCCAGTCTTATTATTTTTTTCTTAAATATTTGGTAGAATTTGTCAGTTTGGCCTCAAATTTTCTCTACTGAAAATTTTTTAACTATAAATTCAATTTTGTCAACTGATAAGATTTATATAGATTTAGATAGAGATTTATTTATTAGGAACACTGATAAGGAAAAAAAATAAAAATCAGCACCAACAACTTTTCCTAATATAGGACTATTCAGGTTATTTATTTCAAGTAAGCTTTAGCAATTTATGACTTTCAAGTGTTTGTCGATTTCACCTAAGCTTCTAAATTTATAGGCAGCAAGTTGCTTATAATATTCTTTTATATCCTTGTAATGTCTGTGATGATCTGTAATGATGTAGCCTCTTTGATTCTTGTATCTGTGTTTTCTCTCTCGTTTTTCTTGATCAGTCTAGTTAGATGTTTATCATTATCAAATATATTAATCTTGATAAAAATTAGCTTCAGTTTGACTGATTTTCTGTAGTGTTCTTCTCAATTCCATTTATTTCTATTCTTATTTCCTCGCTTCTGCTTGCTTTGGGTTTTTCTCTTTTTTCCTAGTATCTAAAGATAGAAGCTTAGATCATTGACAGACTTGTTTTCTAGTATAATATGCCATGAATTTTAAATCTATTTTGAAATAAGAGCATGCAAAGGCAAAAAAGAAAAGCATAATTTTTTCTATATTAAATTTTGTTTATCGTTTTAGAATATTAACTACCATGTAGAAAATATTATGAATAAATAATTTAAAATCAAAAGAAACTTGACTGATAAAAAGCCAATGTCTGTCTCTACTTCCCTTCCCAACCATTCTCACCTTGCCATTTCTCCCAATAAGCATGTGGACTTTTAACTAAATTTCATCTAAGAACCAAGAAAGTGAGATGTTTGTACATATTCTCTTAAATGAAAGAGCCCAGACTGTTATTGTAAATTCCTCATGAATGGTGATATAATCCCAAACCATAAAAAGACAATAAAAATTAAGGTATTTTCTCAATCTAAAGGCTAGGAAAAAGAAAAACAAAACACACAAAAAAACTTTGCAAACATTATTCCATTTCTGAAAGACAAAGCATGCATACATGAGCAAGTTTATAAAAGCTTCACTGGAAAAATGGAACCCAAAAATGTTAAATAACTTGTGCAAGCTACCTATCAAGTTAGCACTACAATTGGAACTCTAATTCAGTTCTGAGTTTTAGCATAATGTATTTTTCCCATTAAACTATATTCCCCTTCCATAGATCTTATCAAGTTGAAATTATTTTGCCTTTGGGAGTAAATTATGGACAAGAAGAAACATCTTATCCAAAGAAAATTAGTTTCTACAATACCTATATATAGATCTCTAAGAGCTCTTTTGCTGATTAATTTCAACTGGAGTATAAGGTATTAGTTTTAGGTGTCATGTATTTTGCTGTACTAGAAAGAATGAATGTGTTGGGCCGGTAAAAAGTAAGCACACAATTATCAGTAATGAGAGATCCAGTAAGAAGGGAGCCCTTGTTTTATGAAGTGACCACAATGGAAGACTATGCCTCTGTTCTTGACCAGAGAATCAGGGAAAAATAAATTCTGGCCAGAGAGTAGAGCTGCCGCAGGAGACACGTTGCTTATTTTTATGTTGCATGGAGGTCCATGTAAATTCCTAAGCCTTCCCCCAGCAAATAACCTGAAGTGAGAAAGGAAGAACCATGTAATAGTAGAAGCCAAGCCATGGTATCAATGCATATGCTACCATTCTATTCATTGCTGTCAATCACATCCATATGGTTGGACCATAAATGAACACTTTCAGACCAAAGATGAAGAAGATTAGGAAAAGTTTTTGGTGCTGTTTTTTATTTTTTTTTCCTTATCAGTGTTCCTAATAAATAAATCTCTATCTAAAAACATTGGATATTAAGAATGCCTAATTCAATTGGCCCAGATAAATGGGTAAATGAGAATTAGACCCAGCTTTTACCCTTTTGTAGTCATTTACCCATTGCCTATCAACTACAAGTCCACCCTTCCATATTCTGCTCAAAGATATAAGGGCTGAGAATCTGCAGACTACATATCCCAAACTCCCTTACCCACTGGCTTACAGGTTAGATTCTGCCCATGAGTAATAGACATATACAGGTGGAAGGTAGAAGAATGGAAGAAGGAATTCCATTGCCAGCACCAGCTATACCATAACTCCTGAAAAATACTAACTCTAGCCAGGGCAACAAGTACCAGCACCAATGATGTGGTTCTCCCCACCTGCTCCGATACCCGAGATTCGGATATCTCTTCAGAAGTGTGGAACTAAACAGTTGTCCCCTGCCCTGACAGTTCCTTCTAAACACTAGCTGCTATGAGCATCCTCATAATTCTAAGCAACCAGGATGCAGCCCTCCTCAGAGATTCCTGCGTCAGCTCCTCAGACCTCCTCTGAGTTCCTAGATTCTGGTAACAATATTTCTTTCATTTTATTTCTCCAGTCCTATAGGCCATAGCTGTTTCCTACTACTTGGGTCACTCCAGTCATAATGTCTCCTTTCTGCTCTCTCAAACTTCTAACACATTATAAGCCAATTATCTGCATTAAAATGCTTCTGTTTTAAAAGTTTAGCATGCTTCCTGTTCCCCAGCCTGGACTGAGACTGAGAAAGTCACCTGCCTCTAACTAGAACACACTCTCCCATCTCACTTCCTGCCGCTCTCCATCCCCCATTGAAATTGTCCTAACTCAGGACCATCTAAAAAGAGAACTGTTCATCTTAAAGTAAAGTAAGAGAGTAACCCTAAATAAAACAGATAAAAACATATGAGATAAATTTAGATTTAGGTGGACAATGCTTGCAAATGAGTATATTAGATCCTAGACATAGTGTGGGGTAAAATTGTGTAAGATTTTTGAAATGGAAAAAAAGATTACTGAACATCATTTCAGTGGAATGGCTGGAACATCTGGGAATTGTGTGACAACACAGAAGTGTGTGCCTTTGTCTTTCACTAGGCTAGTTTACAACTCTCAACATATATAACATAATGGCAATGCAAAGTTTACTGTCCATAGCTATGCAAAGGATTCCCATTCTTGGTAGTGCAAATGAATTGCCAGGTAAAGAAAATAAATCTCTAAATCAACTCCTTATTTTGACTGGCTCTAACACCTTACTGGTGCTCCATGTGAAAATAAAACCTAAAAGCTATTGGAATGAAAAAAAAATACAACAACAAAAAAAAAACACTTTAAGTCTTGAGAGAGATGTGACTGCCCAGACTTTGTAGTCTCCCCTGGACTACCTGCATGCATGTAATCTGATACGCTTATTCAACAATAAATTGAATTTCTATGTCTATATTAGTATGGGGAAGTATTTTGTTGGCAGGATTTTTTCATTACACCGACATATGATAGTCCTTTTAAAAAATGTATTTAAAATAAATATAAAGAGTACTTAATATAATAAATATAAACAGAATACTTTTTTGTAATTCCACATAAAATACATCAAAATTTAAATAATAGTTTTAGTCAGAAAGAATGAAACAAGCTATGTCAGTGGTAAAATAAGAAATTCTAAACTATACAGCCTATTTTAGTGGTAATAGACTTCGTTTTAAAAAAATGTAACCCTTTAACAGTAGACATTTAAATGCATTGGCAATATAGCATAAAATTGACTCTGCTAAATGATGTGAAATAATAAGACAAATAATAAGGTCTGAGTGAAATAATAAGACAAAGACATCTTCTAAAAGCAAGTTAAATAAAACCATACTTGGGGGGAAGACCTAGCCAAATATAAAGAGTATCTATAAACTATATTTTAATTTTTAAGTTTTTAAACAACATTAAGATATTAAGATAGATTTTAATATTAATCCTTTAAAACCTATTTTAACACAGAGATTTTAATACAACAAATTAACATCAACTATGTAAATATAAAATTTTCAGTATGAAAAATAAAGTTTTACCATTTTCCTAGCAATTCTCCCCAAGAATATAGGATCTTCTCAGGACAATCCTTAGACACGTCACCTGTTCCACTTGAGAGTTCATTATCACTGTCTGCAGAAGAAACGCAAACACCAACAAACATTACTTTATATATTACAGTAGATACTTTAAATATCATAAAACAAGAAAAATGACTCTGTGTCTAATAAAACAATCTTCTTTTTACATTATTACATGCATTGCAAAAATAACGGTAAGAACTTCATTAATCTTCAGTGCCTAGATATTTTAAAAGAACAAACTTTTATGAAAATGTCATACACAGTTTACATAACATGAAATTGAAAATACCTACAAATAAATAGCTATATCCAAAGAGTAATGTTTAAAAGCTAGTGGTGGCACAAACTGGTAATTTCTATATGGTGTTCTACTCGACAGATATTCTCAAATTGTATTAATGGGACCAACAAACATAAAAATTAAGGGTGAAACATATATACTTAAATATTACACTGAGAAATGTATATATTATGACATGAACATACAAACAACCAGAAATGTTAAAAAAAAAAAAAAAAAGTTAGGTTTCTTAAGATGTATTCGTAAAAAAAAAAAAAAGATATTTTTAAGTAGAGGAAAATTGAAACTGGCCTTTTTATATGGCAATTTTACAAAACACCTCAAAATATAAAAGAATATGGGTTGATTTACAGTTTATAATCAGTGGTGAAAATGACCAATACTAAACTCTATAAACCTTTTAAGCAGTAGCAGAGGTAGTAGAGAAAAGAAAGAACAACAGATACAATTTACCTATTATAAAATATTCTTTGACACAGTACTACATAAGAAAAGGCTGGAGAAATACTATCGGAATAAAATAAGATAGCTGAAAACCTATCTGGCAGATAACAAGTACCAAACTTTTATCAACACTGTGACAGTACAATGGGGATTGGCATTTAGTGGCTCCCACAGGGATCTGGGTTAAGAACAGTATTACTTAGCAAACCACAAAATCCAATGATCCAGTATTAATTAGCATACCACAAAATCCAATGATCCGAGTATATGCAACATCAGAAAACATTAATGTAATAAGTAATGGTTTATTTGGCCAGGTTAAAACATTAGGTCATAGCCATACAAAAAAGATTTGATGACATATTTAATAAACTATAACCAAAATATGTCCACATACAGAGACAAATGTTTCATCATCTTTAAAGCAATACTAGGTAAATCAGAATTATAAGGGACATTTAATGCAAAAAGTGAACATCATTCTGGTAATTAAAATGAAGGCAAAGAGAGTACACACTAGCATAGCTGTTCTAGAAATACCTCACATAAGCAAGTGTATGAAGCTTGTAATAAGTTCATCATGAAAATAACAGATATTTTAAAAGTTAAAGCAAATGAAATATTACTACTATAGAAGTAATGTAAACAGAAACAACTGAATGACATAAATGGAAACAACTAAAGCTTTAGTGTTACAATACCCTGAGGAACTATCCCATGTAAACTACTATCTTGTATAACATTTATAATTTTTTTTTTATTTTTTTATTTTTTATTATACTTTAAGTTCTAGGGTACATGTGCATAACGTGCAGGTTTGTTACATATGTATACTTGTGCCATGTTGGTGTGCTGCACCCATCAACTCGTCAGCACCCATCATTTATAATTTTTTATTTAAACTGAGGCACTTTTTACAGTGAAAGGACACTATTAAAAATTATTCTTGGTCAAGTGTGGTGGCTCAGGCCTGTAATCCCAGCACTTTGGGAGGACAAGGAGGGCTTGAGCTCAGGTGTTTGAGACCAGCCTGGGCAACATGGTAAAACCCTGTCTCTATCAAAATTACAAAAAATTAGCTGGGCATGCTGGCATACTCCTGTAGTCCCAGCTACTCGGAAGGCTGAGATGGGAGGATCACTTGAGCCCAGGAGGCCACGGTTGCAGTGAGCTGAGATTGTGCCACTGCACTCCAGCCTGGGTGACAGAGTGAGACCCCATCTCGAAGAAAAAATTATTCTGGAAGACAGGTTAAACTTAGACTATGTCATGCAAACAAGGACTGATAATTGGCCCACTTATAAACTATTACCAAGTATAGGTACTTATAAATTGGTATTCAATTAAGCAGGATCCAAGATCATCCCATCTAATACTTTATTCTGATCCACAGTAAATAATAATATGCCAAGGTTTCAGGCTATTTGATGATGTTGTACATGCCAAATTAGAGACCAGAATCTAGGAACACAATGAAAACAAAAAAGGGAAAAGGAAATAAACATTCCTGGATATCATAAATCTTGATTATAATAAAAATGAGAAAATAATACTGATGACAGAAAATCTTTCAAATTCATAATACTCTTGCTGAGAAAGGAATTCCTAAGCATAAGAACAAAATCAAAGATACCATTAAAAAGACTTAAAAATCTGACTACCTATAAATTAAAAACATCTATGACAGTATAGAGTATGTATATTTTTTAAAAGCAAAAAAATTTCTAACATTTGACAAATGGCTATTTTCATTAATATACCACAATCTTACTAATCAATAGAATAAAGAAAAATCCAACAGAAAACTGAGCTAAGGATATCAAGACAGTACAGGTCACAATATGTAAAACATGACTAAAATAAAAATGTTACAGAAAACCCATTTCATTAATCTTTTAAATGCAAATTAAAACAATGAAATATATCTACCAATTACATTGACAGACAGTATAAAAATTGATAATACTTAAGTTTTCCTAAAAGCATAAGGAAACAGGCAAGAAGGTTGATGTTTAAACAAGAACAATCTTTTTGAATTTATTAAGATGCTAAGTTAATATATCATTTGATCAAATGTATCCTCCAGAAACACATACTCCAAAGACATATGTGTAACAGGATTTTTAGTGTATCACTGCTTGTAATAGTAAGAAACTGAACTATCAGTAATCCATCAACATATTTTACTAGCTAAATTATGGTATATTCAAGAGTATTCCAGAGAACACTATCAAGTAATTTAAATGAATGGGATAAATTGGTCTATGCTGGCAACCACCGGTGGGAGGACAAGGATGCTACCCGGTAGTCTGCTTGCGTGCATGCATGAGAGGTGGCAAGTCTCCAATTCTGGCCTTCCCCACTGACTGTTCTAGCACCATGTTTCAAGCTGTAAACCAGTTTGGTACCCAGTTGGCAGAAGCCATGGTGACCTTGTCACAGCTGCTAAAAGCCCGCAGCAACAAAAACCTTGACAAAATTGATATGTCTTTGGATGGTGTCATCAAACCAAATTGAAAGGAAGGAAAAAAAGCAGACTTTTCCAAAACTAAACAGAAGACTCCAGCAATTTAGGATGAGAATACAATGGGTACTCCAACGGAATTCTGGTTTTGGTAAAACCAGTCCAAGCTGTAGAGGGAGAATAATGCCTAGAAAGAGACATCCTCATGGATAATCATTGGCCTTGCAGTTAGGAAATCATCTGGAATTGGAAAAGGAATTAGTCCTACGAATTGTCCATGTTTAAGTGACAAGAATACAAAACACTATTTTCCAGTGTTAAAAAGAAAGGCAAGCCTTCTGAAACAAAATGAAGTGTGTAGGAAACCAGTTGCAAGTCTCAAGAGACCTAACCAGCTAAACAGAAAAAATAACATTACGGCCAATTTTACCAGGAGAAGAAACAAATTAAGCCATCAGAAAGACATTTCACAGGTAACTTTTCTTTTCGGAAGAGGCCTGAAGAAGGTTCAGGCCCAGTTGAACACGGAGCAATTGCTAGATGATATAGTAGCGAAGAGAACTAGTGAATGCCAGACTTCTATCAGAAACACAGGAATCTGACTATATCTACTGACAACCCTGGAGCAGTACAATGCCCAGCAACTAAGAAACCATGATTAATTCACACTGTTGTACCTTCATTCTTTAAAAAACAGCAGCAAAAGAATATAAAGAAAGTTCCCGTGGGTGTTTCCCTACAATCTGACATAAATAGTGTTGGAAAACAGACAGAGATAGTTTTGAATGAGCAGTTTGGGATCCTGAGAAAACAAAGAGCCACTCTCATATGTAACAAAGGGGGAAGTCACTTTTTAACTGTGGAATAAATCTCATGTTACAGGGACTATTGAGTAACGACTGTGTTTGAAAAAGTTAGAAGAGTTCTTCACAGAAATTCAGAAACTTTACTTCAAAATATTTATAAAGCTAAGTAACACTTATTTTTCAAGGTTTAAAAAAAAGGATAAAATAATGCCCTGAAAGAATAACAGGGAGTATACGTATCTGTTCTTAGACTTCACAAATGGCTCAGGCAGAACCCATTATCTGTTTGACTTCTTTTGTTCCTTGAGCAGAAGAAAATGACAGAAAGATATTGCTAGTGCTGAACTTTTTTTTTTTTTTTTGGAGATGCAGTCTGGCTCTATCACCCATGCTGGAGTGCAGTGGCACCATCTTGGCTCACTGCAACCTTCTGGGTTCAAGCGATTCTCCTGTCTCAGCCTCCAAAGTAGCTGGGACCACAGGGGCCTGCCACCACACCTGGCTAATTTTTTTTATATTTTTAGTAGAGATGAGGTTTCACCATTTTGGCCAGGTGGGCCCCAAACTCCTGACCTCAAATGATCTGCCCACCTCAGCCTCCCAAAGTGCTGGGATTACAGGCGTGAGCCACCGTGCCCGGCCTAGTGATGAACTTTTAACAAGGAATGTGGTTGCAGGAATTAGTCTCAGTTTAAAATGTTTGTGTTTAAAGGCTGTAAATGCATATTTACAAAGTTGTCCAATAGGGCCTAGGAGGAGAAGGTCCAATTTAAAAATCTGAAAATGTGTTTAGTAAATGAAAGTGTAAGAGGAAGTAGTAAGTTGAAGGACAGATAACTGAGATGAAAAACTCAAAACTGAGGTCCCAGGCATACTGTTTGGATTTAGTATAGTCTTGAGTGTAGTGTCCACAAATAATTCTTCAAATGATGTTTAGAAGAATTATAATTATTAAAATGAATTCCCTACTCTGGATATTTTGATAGTAAAATTTGTAGCCATAAAGTGCCAGACTTCTTACTTGAGAAGTTAAAATGTATAAGCTTTAGAGCTTGCTAAATTAAATAATTTATAGCTCCAAAGACAAAAATATACTGGTATTTGTCACCAAAAAAAATTCAAAATTTATAATAGAGTTACACTGTAACCTTGTTGTTTATCTTTCACTCTGATTTATTGTATGGTATAAATTAAAGTTCAGAGGGCAGAGTAAGATTGCAGAATAGAAGCCTACACGAATCACACTCCCACACCCCCTGGAATACCAAATTTTTTTTTTTTTTTTTTTCTGAGACGGAGTCTCGCTCTGTCGCCCAGGCTGGAGTGCAGTGGCCGGATCTCTGCTCACTGCAAGCTCCGCCTCCCAGGTTCACGCCATTCTCCTGCCTCAGCCTCCCGAGTAGCTGGGACTACAGGCGCCCACCACCTCGCCCGGCTAATTTTTTGTATTTTTTAGTAGAGACGGGGTTTCACCGTGTTAGCCAGGATGGTCTCGATCTCCTGACCTCGTGATCCGCCCGCCTCGGCCTCCCAAAGTGCTGGGATTACAGGCTTGAGCCACCGCGCCCGGCCTGGAATACCAAATTTAAACATCCATCTGCACACAGAAAAACACTGTCATAAGAACCAAACATCAGGTGAGCAATCACAGTACATGGTTTTAACTTTGTATTACCAAAAGAGGCAATGAGGAAGAATGGAGAGACAGTCCTGAGCTGCTGATACCACCCCACCCATATCCCTCAGCAGCCGCCTGTGGTGCAGAAAAGCAATTTGTGCACTTTGGGGATAAAGAACACAGCAACTGGGGGACGTCACATTGAATTCAGTGCTGCCCTGTCACAGTGGAGGATAGAGCCATCCTAGGTTCAGCTAGCACCCACACACAGAGGGAGCATTTGGACCAGCCCTAGCCAGCAGGGAAACACCCATCCCAACAGATGGAACTTGCTCAGCAAGCCTCAACACTGCAAACTGAAATGCTCTGGGATCCTAGGTAAACTTGAAAGGCGTCTAGGACACAAAGACTGCAATTCCTAGGCAACTCCTAGCACTAGGCGTGACTTAGAGCTATTGAAATAGGGTGGCATGTGACCCAGAGAGACACCAACTGGCATGGCAAAGGGAGTGCTTGTGTCATCACTCCCCCAACCCCAGGCAGTGAAGCTCCCAGCAAGAAAGTGTCCCCTACTTTCTGCTTAAGGAGAGGAGAGCAAAGAGTAAAGAGAACTCTGTCTTGCATCTTGGACACCAGGTCACTCACAGTAGAATAAGGTAACAGGCAGAGTCATGAGGCCTCAATTCCAGTACCCAGCTCCTAGACAACATTTCTAGACACACCCTGCGCCATAAAGGATCCCACTGCCTTGAGGGAAGAACCCAGTCCTGGAAGGATTTATCATCTGCTAACTAAAGAATCCTTGGGCCCTGAACAACCAGCACTGATACCCACAAGTATACCATTGACCTTGGGCTCTGAAACATGCTGGTTTCAGGGGTGACCCAGCACAATCCAAAATAAATAAAATTGGAGATAAAAAAGACATTACAATGTATACAGCAGAAATTCAAAGTATCATTTGTGGCTACTATGAGCAACCATATGCCAATAAATGGTAAAATCTAGAAGAAATGAATAAATTCCTAGACACATACAACCTACCAAGATTGAACCATGAAGAAATCCAAAAGCTGAACAGAACAATAATATGTAGCAAGATCAAAGTCCTAATAAAGCCTCTAAGTAAAGAATAACTTGAGACTTGATGGCTTCACTGCTGAACTCTACCAAATATTTAAAGAACTAATTTCAATCCTACTCAAACTGTTCTGAAAGATAGAGGAAGAGGGAATACTTCCAAACTTACTCTAGGAGGCCAGTATTACCCTGATACCAAAACCAAAGACATATCAAAAAAGGAAAACTATAGGCCAGTATCAGTGATGTACACTGATCCAAAAATTGGCAACAAAATACAAGCAAACATGAGTTCGACAATACATTAAAAGGATCATTCATCATGACCAAGTGGGATTTATCCCCGGGATGTAAGAATGGCTCAACATATGCAAATAAATCAGTGTGATCCATCATATCAACAGAATGAAGTACAAAAACCATATGATCATTTCAATTAATGCTGAAAAACCACTCTATAAATGTCATCATTCCTTCATTATAAAAACCCTCAAAAATGGGGATAGAAGAAACATACTTCCATATAATAAAGGTCAATATGACAGACCCACAGTTAGTATCATACTGAATGGGGAAAAACTGAAAGTCTTTCCTCTAAGATCTAGAACAAGACAAGGATGCCCACTGTCACCACTGTTATCCAACAAAGTACTGAAAGTTCTAGCTAAAGCAGTCACACAAGAGAAAGAAATAAAGGACATTCAACCTAGGAATACAGCTAATTAGGGATGTGAAAGATCTCTTCAAGCAGAACTACAAACCACTGCTAAAAGAAATCAGAGATGAGCAAAAACAAATGAAAAACATTCCATGCTCATATACAGGAAGAAGTATTGTGAAAATGGCCAAACTGCCCAGTGAAATTTACACATTCAAGGCTATTTCCATTAAACTACCATTGACATTCTTCAGAGAACTAGAAAAAAAAATTTAAAATTCATATGGAACCCCAAAGAAGCTTGAATAGCCAAGGCAATCCTAAGCAAAAAGAAACAAAGCTGGAGACATCATGCTACATGACTTCAAATTATACTACAGGGCTATGGTAACCAAAACAGCATGATACTGATATAAGAACAGACATATAGACCAATGGAACAGAATAGGGAACCCAGAAATTAGACCGCACATCTACAACTATCTGCAACAAACCTGACAAAAACAAGCAATGGGGAAATGATTCCCTGTTCAATAAATGGCACTGGGATAACTGGCTAGCCATATGCAGAAGATTAAAACTGGACCCCTTCCTTACGCCATGCACAAAAATCAACTCAAGATAGATTAAAGATTTAAATGTAAAATCCAAAACTATAAAAAATCCTTAAAGACAACCTCAGCAATACCATTTGAGACATCAGCACAAAGATTTTATGATGAAGATGCCAAAAGCAACTGCAACAAAAGCAAAACTTGACAAATGGTATCTAATTTAACTAAAGAGCTTCTGGCACAGCAAAGAGAACAATAACAACAAAACACTATCAACAGAGTAAACAGACAACCTACAGAATGAGAGACCATTTTTGCAATTTATGCATCTGACAAAAGCCTAATATCCAGCATCTATAAGGAACTTAAGCAAATTTACAAGAGAAAAACAACCCCATTAAAAAGTGGGCAAAGGACATGAACGAACATCTCCCAAAAAAAGACATACATGGGGCCAAAAATCAATGAAAAAACCTCAACAACACTGATCATTAGAGAAAAGCAAATCAAAACCACAATGAGATACCATTTCATACAGTCAGAATGGCTACTACTAAAAAGTCAAAAATAACACATGCTGGAGAGGCTGTGGAGAAAAAGAAATGCTTATACACTGTTGGTGGAGTATAAGTTAGTTCTGCCTTTGTGGAAGACAGTGTGGCGATTCCTCAAAGACCTAAAGACAGAAATACAATTTGGTCCAACAATCCCATTACTGGGTACACTCAAAGAAATATAAATTGTTCTATTATAAAGACACATGCACACGTATGTTCACTGCAAAACTATTCATAATAGTAAAGACATGAAATCAACCTAAATGTCCATCAATGATAGACCGGATAAAGAGAATGTGGCACATATACACAATGGAATACTACGTAGCCATAAGAAAAAAAATGAGATCACGTCCTTTGCAGGGACATGGATGGAGCTGGAAACCATTATCCTTAGCAAACTAACACAGGAACAGAAAACTGAATAGTGCATGTTCTCACTCATAAGTGGGAGCTGAATGACGGGAACACATGGGTACATAGAGGGGAGCAATACACACTGGGGCCTATCAGATGGCTGAGGGTGAGAGGAGGCAGAGGATTAGGAAAACTAATTAATGGGTACTAGGCTTAATACTTGGATGATTAAATAATCTGTACAACAAACCCCCATGACAAACATTTATCTATGTAACAATCTGCATATGTACCACAGAACTTAAAAGTGTTTTTTAAAAGGTAGAAACAAAGGGCATCATACTGAAAAGGAAGAAGTCACATGAAACTTGCTTGCAGATGATACCATCTTATATTTGGAAAAAACTTAATTCTCCACTAACAAAAAAAACCACTGGAACTGATAAATTCAATGAAGTTTCAGGATACAAAATATACATACAAAAATCACTAGCATTTCTATATGCCAACAGTGAACAATTCAAAAAGGAAATCAAAAAAGTAATCCCATTTACAATAGCTATAAATAAAATTAAATACCTATAAATTAACCAAAGAAGTAAAAGATTTCTATAATAAAAACTATAAAATGCTGATGAAAAAACTGAAGAGGACACCAAAAAAAAATGCAAAGATATTTCATGTTCATGGATTGGAAGAATCAATATTATTTAAATGTCCAGACTACCCAAAGCAATCTACAGATTCAATGTAATCCCTATCAAAATACCAATGACATCACAGAAATAGAAAAAACATCCTAAAATTTCACAGAAATAGAAAAAACATCCTAAAATTTATATGAAATCACAATAGACTCAGAATAGTCAAAGTTATTCTGAGCAAAAATAACAAAACTGGAGCAATCACATTACTGACTTCAAACTATACCACAACGCTACGGTAACCAAAACAGCATGGGACTGGCATGAAAAAAGACATAGAGACCAATGGAACAGAAGAGAAAACACAGAAACTAAGTCCATGCATCTACAGTGAACTCTCTTTTAACAAAGATGCCAAGAATATACATTTGAGAAAGGATAGTCTCTTCAATAAATGGTGCCGGGAAAACTGAATATCCATAGGCAGAGGGATGAAACTAGGTCCCTAACTCGTCATATACAAAAACCAAATCAAAATGGATTAAAGACTTAAATCTAAGACCTAAACTTAGAAACCTACTACAAGAAAACATTGGGGAAACTCTCGAGAACATCAATCTGGGCAAAAATTTCTTGAGTAATATTCCCACAAGCACAGGCAACCAAAGCAAACGTGAACAAATGAGATCATATCAAGTTAAAAAGTTTCTGCACAGCAAAGGATACAATCAACATAGTGAAAAGACAACCCACAGAATGGGAGAAAATATTTGCAAACTACCCATCTGACAATGGATTAATAACCAGAATATACAAAGAGCTAAAACAACGCTATAGAAAAGAATTTAAAAATCCAATTTAAAAATGGACAAAAGATTTGAATAGACAGTTCTCAAAAGACATACAGATGGCAAAGAGGCATAGGAAAAGGTGCTCAACATCATTGATCATCAGGAAAATGCAAATCAAAACTACAATGAGCTATCATCTCACCCCAGTTAAAACAACTTATATCCAAGTCATGCAATAGCAAATACTGGTGAGGATGTGCAGAAAGGGGAATTTTTGTACACTGTTGGTGGGAATGTAAATTAGTACAGCCACTACGGAGAACAGTTTGGAGTTTCCTCAAAAAACCAAAAATAGAGCTACCATATGATCCATCAATCCCACTGCTGGGTATACACCCACAAGAAAGGAAATGAGTATATTAAAGAGATATCTGCACTCCCATGTTTATTGCAGCACCACTCACAATAGCCAAGATTTGGAAGCAACCTAAGTTGCTTTATCCATTCATCAACAGATGAATGGATAAAGAAAATGTGGTACATGTACACAACGGAATACTATTCAGTCACAGAAAAGAATAAGAGTCTATCACTTGCAACAACATGATTGGAACTGGAGGTCATTTTGTTAAGTGAATAAGCCAGGAACAGAAAGACAAACATCAAATGTACTCACTTATCTGGAGGAGTTAAAAATTTAAACAACTGAACTCAGGGAGATAGAGAATAGAAGGATGGTTGCCGAAAGATGGGAAAGATAGTAGGGGGACAGAGTGGAGGCAGGGATAATTAATGGGTTAAAAAAATAAAGTTAGAAATAATGAATAGAGGCCAGGCATGGTGGCTCACGCCTGTAATCCCAGCACTTTGGGAGGCCGAGGTGGGCAGATTACCTGAGGTCAGGAGTTCGAGAACAGCCTGGCCAACATGGAGAAACCCTGTCTCTACTAAAAATACAAAATTAGTCAGGCGTGGTGGCACATGCCTGTAATCCCAGCTACTCAAGAGGGTGAAGCAGGAGGATCACTTGAACCTGGGAGGCAGAGGTTGCAGTGAGCCGAGATCGCACCACTGCACTCCAGCCTGGGCAACAAGAACGAAACTGTGTGTCAAAAAAAAAAAAGAAAGAAAGAAAGAAAGAAAGAAATAATGAATAAAATTAGTAGTTAATAATACAATAGGGAGACTATAATGAATAATAATTGTACATTTTAAAATAACTAAGAGTATACTAGGATTGTTTTAACACAAAGGATGTTTCAGAGGATAGATACACAATTTTCCATGATGTCATTATTATTCTATGCATGGCTGCACCAAAACAGCTTAGGTATCACATAACTATATACAGCTACTATATATCCACGATCTTTTTTTTGAGACTGAATCTCCCTCTGTTGCCCATGCTGGAGTGCGCTGGTGCGATCTCGACTCACTGCAAGCTCCACCTCCCGGGTTCAT